>NC_048230.1:24570398-24657488 GCF_002007445.2 Ailuropoda melanoleuca | reverse complement strand
GGCTGGGCTGGGGCGGAGGTGGGGTGCCACTCTCCCTAGAGTTGCCATTTCCACCAAATGTCGAGAGGTTTGTTTACCCGCCTCCGGCCTCTGTGTCCAGTCCTTGGAGCTATTTATAAGGCCCTCAACAGCACAGTGCAGGAGAGGGCGCCAGGAGCCCTGAGCAACAGCGTTGTTGCAGCTCTCCCTCTGCCGCCCCCAACATCAAACATGACCCCTGTGATCAGCCTACAAGCCTCTCATCCTTGAGCCCCACCCCCCACCCCCCGCCAAAACGGCGGTCCTCCTCATCTGGAGAAGATGTCGCCTGCAGAGGAACAGAGGCTAAGTTGCCCCCCACAGTCCCCTCCCGCCACCCCACTTACTGGCCGGGGACGGGGTGCTGTAGCCGCTAACTGGGAGCTGGTGCTGGAGAGTGGTCAGAGCGCCTGGCGGGGAAAGTCCGCCCAGCATAGGTGGGAAGAAGAAGGCGTAGGGGGGCACTGGGTATCCATTGAGGTGCCCACCCCCAGGTGTTGGGCAGGAGCTGCTGTTGCTGGCCATGCCAAGAGCCACAGTCAGAAGGGGAGGCAGACAGTCTGGCAGGAGGCTCTGGCGGGCTTCAGGCTGCCCCTCCTCGGGGCATGGGGCCTGGGCCCAGAGGGGGTTTGGGTGGTCAGCCCACCCCCCCTTCTGTCCCGGAGCTGCTTTCCAAGGCCAGTGGGCTAATCGCAGCCTCCTGGATCCCCCACTCTAGCTGGGGGCGAGGTGGGTTGGGGGACGTCCCAAGAGCTGGTCCTTTGGTCAAGCAGTTCTGTGAGCTGGCACTTTTCTGGGAAGGTCCAGCGCTGGCCTTCAGGACACCGAAGAGGATGCCTCTCCTAGATGGGCCCTGGCTAGGCGGCTGGGGGGGCCATATCCTGTGGCACTGCAGAAAAAGAAAAGACAGGTGAGTGGGCACCGAGGAGCTGGTACATGGGCATTCCCCGTGGAGCTCCCCAACCTGGGCGGCCGGAGATTTTCCCGTGGCACCCGGCTGAGCAGACAGCTGGCACCATGCCTGGCTGGCAGAGCAAGCCTGGGAGCAGGGCCCAGACACTGCTGGGGGTGGCAGGATAGCACAGCCAGGCTGGGGAGACGAGGATAGGGCCCAGAGCCACAAAGGGCCTCTCACCCACAGTCCTGAGGGGAAAGGTCAGGGTCTGCCACCCCAGAGGATCCTGTAGAGAGACAGGCAGCTAGCCCTCCTCCCCCCAGCGTGGGTTACCTGAGGTCAAGATGCAAAGAACCGTGTGCTTGAGGGGAGGAGGGAGGGGGAGGAAAAGCCGCTTCCCTAAAGCATTGGCACTTCTCAGAAAAATGACTCCTAGGCCAGGGGGCCCCTCTTACACCACTTCCCCCCCCAAAATCTAAGCCCCAGCACCCCTGATGGGTTTGTCCCACAGGCGCAGGGAGGGGGCCCACTGCCATACACACAAATGGGGAAATGGGAACCCAGGACTCCTGGGTGTCACCTCCGACGCTTACAGGCATGGGGGCCACCGGTGGGCAGCGCATCGGGAGGGCAGGGACTGCCCAGGGTGGAAGCCCCCTACCCCCAGGGAATGAAGGGGCAGGGAGGACTGATGAACTCAAAGTTCACCCACACAGGGCGCCTGGGTGGCTCAGTCAGTGAAGCATCTGCCTTGGGCTCAGGTCATGATCCCAGGGTCCTGGGATCAAGCCCTACGTCAGGCTCCCTGCTCAACGGGGAGCTTGCTTCTCCCTCTGCCCCTCCCCCTGCTTGTGCTTTCTCTCTCTCAAATAAATAAAGAAAAATCTTTAAAAAAAAAAAAGTTAAAAAAAAGTTCACCCACACACTCTGTCTGCAGATGCCACAGCCCTAGATGGGGTGGGAGGTGAGCTCAAGATGAAGGATCTGATGCACCCCCCCCCAACAGTGTGGACACAGATCCAGACCCTGTTTGAACAGCTGGGACCAGAGGACATGCGCTGATAACACCGTGGGGTAGAGAGAGACAGAGATGAACCCGGAGATCCCATGACACACTGAGACAGGCAGCAGCGAGAGCTGAGAGAGAGGGGGAAAGAGAAGCATTCATGAGAGGATGCTGCAAACCAAATCCACTTGGGGTACAGGATATCCACACACAAATACGTGTGCATGGATATATTTATTTATATAGGAATACACATACACAGATATATGACATGTAGACGGCATTCTGTATACGGGAAAAACCTATATGAAAGACCAAAACAAAGACACAGACACAGACACAAAGAAACACAGCCATTTAAAACCACAACGAGATACCACTTCATAGCCACTGAGACGGTTATAATCACAAAGACTAATAACAAGTGTTGGCAAGGATGTGGAGAAATCCGAACCCTCGTCCATGGCTGGAGGGGATATAAATCAGGACAACTGCTTTGGGCAACAGTGTGGCAGTTCCTCAAAAAGTGAAACAGTTACCCTACGATCCAGCCTGTTCCCTTCCTAGGTATCTACCCAAGAGATAGGAAAACAAGTTCACGCAAAAACTTGTACATGGGTGTTCATACCAGTATTACTCATAATGGCCAACGAGTAGAACCGACCCAATGTCTATCAACTAGAATGGGTAAATAGAATGTTGTGCAACCATACGCAAGCTCATTCGGTTATAGAAAGGCATGAAGTACCGATACACACCCCTATACAACACGGACACCCCTTAAAAACCTTATGCTATTTCTAGAAGGCTACATACTGATGATTCCATTTATACGAAATGTCCAGAGTAGGCCAACCCATAAAGACAGAAAGTAGGCTGTGGTTACCAGGGGCTAGGAGGTGGGTCTGAGGGAAATGGGAGGTGACTGCTGATAGCTATGGGGGCTCTTTTTGGAGTGCTGACAATTTTCTAAAATGGATTGTGGTGACAGTTGCACAAGCTGTGAGTATACGAAAACCACTGAGTTGTACACATTAATGGGTGAATTTTACGGTAGGTGAATTACCTCTCCATAAAGCCGTTAAAAAGAAGAAAGCAGGGATGCCTGGCTGGCTCCGTCAGCAGAGCAGGCAAAACTCTTGATGTGGGGGTCGTGAATTTGAGCCCCCTTTTGGGGGTAGAGTTTACTTAAAAATAAAAAATAAATATTTAAGAAAGAAGGGAAAAGGAAAGAGGAAAAAAAAAAGGAAAAAATTGAAAAATAGGGCCCCGCAGACCCAAACTAAGGACTGCCTCCATGTCCAACCTCTAGTCCTCACCCCTCCCCCCTGCCCAAGCTCTGGCCGTACCAGGTCGTAAGCACCAGGCTCCAGGCTCCGACCTGGAATCCAGGGGACACGCACACAGCCAGCGTTTGGCCAAGCACCATGCCTGGGATGGAGAAGTTCCTGCCAAGGCCACTGTGGACAAGGCCAGGACTTCTGGGCCCAGCTGGGCCAGGCTGAGGGAGGGGGAGGCAGGGACAGGTACTTGCTAGGGAGGAGGCTGCTCCCTCAGGAGTGAAATCTGGACCTTGTTAATGACCATGATTTTTACTGGTACTAATTATGACAACCATAAGACCTCTCTCCTTACTCCTGAATGAGGTGCCCCCTTCCCTCCCCAGGCCCCTGCTGATTCCGTCCCAGGCTGAGAAGGCTGACGTCAGAGGAACAGGGGCCCCACCCATTGGGCCAGCTGCCACTCCAGCCCCCCCCACCCCTGTGGGGCCCCACACAACAGGAACTCTCGAGCTGAGGGAGCCAGGCAAGGGAAGGAGGGGTTGGCTGAGTCTCATCAGGGTTGACAGACACACACACACACTCTTGCAGAGACACACACACGTAGGTCTATGGGAAGCGCGTCCGGGTGGGCAAGAGCATGCTTGTGTGCCCCAGCCTGTGTGTGTGCGGGCACCCACGTGAGGAGAGGGAACCTGGAGATACCATCTCTCCACACCTGGGCTTCACCACACAATGAACACGGTTCGGGGCTTGTGTGCACGGCCCCAGGACACAGCTCCCCACAGACACACAACCACGGCCCCACAGTTTCCCAAACTGCACATTCCCTGGCCCTCCCACAGCCAGGCTGGCCTTTGTCCCTGCCTCCCTGGGGGCCCAGCCCCCCAACACACACACTGAGGTGCACCCCTCACCCTCTGACAAATACTGAGGTGGGTCCATGTCCATACAGGGGCCTGCCTCCCTGGGGTAAGGCCCAGGAGCCTGAGGCCCAGAAAGCCATTCACTCCAGACCCCAGGCACCCTGACCCAGCTTTTGGGGGTGGAGGGTGGATTCAGTCAGTCCTGTTGGGACCCTGTGCATCCCACCCTTGCCCCCAGAGGAGAGAGAACTATAGCCACCTTAATGCCTCCACTCTGCCCATGAGGAGTTAGACATCGGACCAAGCTTCAAACCCCCTTCCCACCAAATCCACACGCCAGAGAGACACTGAAAGGCCTCCCCAACCCCATCAGAGCCTCACTATCCCTAACCCAGCTCAGCCTGCAAACTCTGGTACAGAGTTACTCAGCTCCCCAGGGAGGGCCTTGAGCCATGGGAGGAGGTAAAGGTCACAGAAATGGGCCAAGAGCCAGGCTGGCCAGGGAACAGGGATGGGCGAGGGCAGGGACGACGAAGCAGGGGCAAAGAGCACAGGCCCTGCCTCATCCCTCTGGAGCCATGACCCTTGGGGAGGCACCTGGGCCCCAGCTCCCTGCACCCAGGGGGAGAGAAGACACCGTCAGAGAATCAAAACCAGCACCAAAGAAAAGGAAAACAAACTACCCACATCTAACCTCCACCCTATGCCCGCCAGCTTCACTGCCCACGGACACCCTCCCTCGAGGGAGAGAAAACCACAGGCCCACACCTCCAATACGCTGAGCCTTGCCTGGACACAGCAGAAGGGGGTGGGGGCTGGAGTGCCCGCCACCAGCCACACACCTCGCCCACTGTGGCCTCCCTCACTCCCAAAAGATGCCAGGGCACGTTCCCTGCTGCCAGGCGTCCCCAGCTGCCCAGTCCTTACATCCCCAGACTCATACCTCCAGAGAAGAAGGCAAGAGGTAGCTGAGCCATGAAGATGGCAGAGAGAACAAGAGGTTTGAAGGGTCAAATCTCAGCTCTGCCACTCTGGGTGAACTTAGGCATGTCACTTAACCTCTCGAAGCATCTGTACTCGCTTGTGAGCTGCCCCCCCCCCCAACAACTGGGGGTGTGATTTCAGACAGACAAGTCTGGAAAGCACGTAGCACAGCCCTGGGCACAAAGGAGCTGCTGGGCAACTGGGCCCCTGTCCCCATGCCTCTTCCCCCACCCCACCCCACCCCATGCCTCCCTGGGCCATGTGTCGGCTCTCCCTTCCCTCTCCCCAGCCAGGGCTAGCGTCTGTGCACAGACCCCGGACAGAGAATTACCCATTTTCCAGGGTCTGCTTCCCCCCAGACTGAGGAGAGGGATGTGGGTAAGGGATATTCGGGTGTGGGTGGAGGCCCAACCACAACGCTTTCCCAAATTCCCTTCTTTCATTTCACAAACCAAAAAAGGGAAACCTTTGGATTTGGGGAGGGGAGGGGGGAAGAGAAACAGACTATTTCCTCCCCAGAGAAGAGGAGCCAGGGGTCCCCAAATCCCGCTGGCCCAGCGCCCCTTCTATTTACTCCTTCCTCTCAGCACCCCAGGCTCTCCTGCAACAATGGCTCCAAAGAAATAGAAGTCAGGCAGTCCCAGAGGAGCTGAGAGAAGGGGATCAGGACTGGGCAGCTTAAAAGAAGGGGAGACAGGGGCTTTCCTAAGCATTCTAGACAGTCAATGAATCATAGGCAAATGACACCCAAAGCTCAGCTCGACTTGGGTGGGGGGCAGGGGGACACACAGAACGTGAACCCTGGTAAAAACAAAGACCTGCTCCTTCGGACCCACTACCCTACCAGGAGCTGGCAGGGTAGGGCAGGGAGGGACAGGGCCGATTTCAAACCAGAACAGTGGGCTGGAACTATTTATAAACTTTCCAGGAAAACACACACACATACACACACACACACACAGCCACAATTCTCCCCTCCTCCAAGTTCTTCAGATCTTCAGGCAGGTTTGGGGAGCAGTGATGACCACTATTCCCTCTCTCCCTTTTCCAAAGGTTCCTCTGGCCAAGGCTTTCACCCCTCTCGTCCCCCACAAGCCCACAATCTGACCACTCTGGCCCTCTGTTTACCTTTTGCTCACCAGAGTCCCAGCTGCAGGGAGCCAGCCAGGCCAGCCCCACTTGGAAACAGATCAGCACCCCACCCAGGAGGGCCGGAGCAGGATCACCAGGAATATGCTAAAACAGGTGCAGGGCACCTCTTCTCTACCAGACCCTTGGGACCCCAGGCCTGCCTCACTGGAGCTAGGACTTGTTTGAAAATGTGCCCCAAACCTGTGCAGGCCCTGAGCACATCCCCAGAGGGGGTTTGGGGAAGGCTGAAGTCTAGCATCTTCCTCTGGATGCTGCCACCGCCCACCTGCCTGCAGGTGCAACCCTCAGTCCCAGAAGAGTGCATCTGATCTTCCCTCAACCTGCGCCCCACCCGGCCCTAGGTTCTGCCCCCGCTACACAGGGCCACCTGACCTGCACACGCCGCGGGCTCAGTGGCAATGGAAGACCAAGCAGAAAGGGCAACTGGAAAAGCCCCAGCCCAGGACAGGCCGGGGTCTGGGAGAAGGCAATGCTAATCTCTGAGGGCCCGACAGGGCCTCCAGCTCCTGCGTCCCCACGAACTGTACCCAGAGCCCCCTCGGAGACATGCTCAGGACCTCCCAAGCTCAGGGTGGTTGAGGGGCCACCCAGAACCCACTGGGTCTTCTTTCGGATCAGAGACTAGGTGAAAGGGCAGGGGGCAGCCCAGGCCTCAAGGAGAGGGAGCAAGCTACTGGGAAGGAAGAAAACAGGAAGAGGAAGAGATGAGACTGCTGAAGCCACAGCCAGACCACAGAAGTGTGTGGCCCAAACAAAGGCACCTCTGTCTGGGTGGGGGACCAAAGGGGCAGAGACAAAGGGGACCCCCCAGCTTGGAAACCACCGTCCTCAGACCCAGCCTGGCATGGGGCTTTCCCCACCCTCACCTTGGCAACTGCCCCCTCGCCACTCGTCTGCCCACTCCGCCTTGCAGGAAGCTCTGCTCTCTCACAACGGGAGCACGGAGCAAGGGTGTGGGTGTGCGTGTGCATGCATGTGTGTGTGTGCGTGTGTGCGTGCGCACGCGTGTGTGTGTGTGTCTACAACAACCCCCCGCCCATCCCCTTGGCTCTGCCCTAAAGCTGAGACTGCCAGATTCTGAATCCCAGGGCAGACAGTCAGCAGGACACAGTACTACCAGTCCCCTCCCAGCACCCCTCCCTGGGGACCCAGACTTCAGGGAAGCTGGAAACAGGCCCCCCCCTCCTGCCTCAGGATATCCTTTTGGCTCTGACCCCAGACCAGGCCTGAGTCAGACTGTACCCCGCCCCACACCCCCCTCCATCCATCGACCCCCCAGGAACTTCCTCCTCTACACCCGCCTACCAGTTGGGGGTTAGAACTAGGGGGAATCTCTTCTCCTCTCCATCCCTGGCTGAAGAGGGAAGCCCACAGGGGGTGGGAAGAATGGGTCACAAAGTCTTACGGGCTTCCCCTTTAAGCACAGGGCCTGCACGCCTAGACGGAAGCCTGTACAGGCTGTGTGCAGGGGTGAGGATGGCCTGCAGACCACCACCTCCCCAACCCCGAAAACACACACATGACCTGCCCAGAGCCTCTTCCCACTCCAGCCTGTACCCCAAGAAATCACAGAAGCTCCCTGTGGAAGGCAGTTACCATGAGAACACAAGATGGGAGAAGATTCCCAACATAAAAGGAAGTAGGGAACCTCTGTGATGCATCTTGAAGGCAGCACGACTCAGGCTGGAGGGGAAAGGTCTGTGCAATCGGCCAGACTCACAGCCACAGTCCAGCACAGCCAGACGCAGTCACACTCTCCCCAACATTCGGTCTAAGTAGGTGGCGGTGACTCCCTCCCACAGACAGAAGTCTGGGGGGCCCTGGGGGATCTGGGGCATCAAAGACCACACACACTCAGCCTGAAACAGCCCCCAAGGCAGGCCCCCCAAATCCCCCCAACTGTGGGTCTTGGGGGAGGGGCAGCTCCCTCCCCACAAGAACCAGGGTAGTGCCCACGGCAGCCATCTCCATGGCAACCAACAACAAACATGGGGGGGGAACCACAGTGGGACAGGAAGTGACGGGCACGTGACAGGAAGACATTTTTTTTCAGTGGGGGGGGTGATAATGATTGTTAGCAGCCCCGGGAGAATCAGCTGTCCCCTAAGTTTTGCCCACTCGGGGCTGGAGGGAAGGGGGTCAACCGGGAGGGCAGCCGCCCCTACCGCAGTGTGCAGTGTGCGAAGTTGGTCGCAGGGCTGTCGTGCCCTCCCTCCCAGCCTGCCACTCACGGTTCTCCCCCTGGCTCCCCCTCCCCTCCACTTCCTGCCGTGACTAGAGATCAGAGAACTCCCCACCGCAGCTTCCCCTTCTCAAGTCTCGATTCCTGGGCTGGAGGTTTCACTGTGGGCCGAGGGACAGAAGGAAGGAGGGCTGGGGATCTGCGGTAGGACCCAGGGGACAGAGGCTTCGGGGGAGGGGCCGGGAGGGAGCCACTCCTAGGTAGGTGTGTACACAGAGGCACACAGCGAGTGGGTCACAGTGACACACAGCCGGGCGCAGTGACACGCAGAGACTGCCTGACCTCAAGCAGCTCTGGGGGGAGGGGGGCAGAGCCATTGGATCCAGCCCGTGCGCCCCACTCCAGCCCTGTCCTGAGCCTCCGGGTTCATCTCAGGCGGCTACTGGCCGCCAGACAGGCGAGATCCCAACTGTACCCAGCCCAGCCCCCAACGCCTCTCCCCTGCCTTTTGTGCTGAGGAATCCCCCCTCCCTGCTCCAAGGTGCCCGCCCAGATGAGGGCACCTTGGCGGAAGGTGGGGGGAATGGAACCTCCCTCCACCCCCCTCCCCTTCTCTGCAGATGTCCCAGACTATATTTAGCCCAAACCGGGCGGCTAGCCAGACCCAGACTCCCCACTGGTCGGGAGCTGAGCTCCCAGTTTTTATGCAATTAAAACATTAACAGAGAACCACCCCCATCCACAACCCCCATGCCCCCCAGTCCTCCCAGAGCAGCAGAGCTCAGTTACTTAAACAAGGCCAGTCCAGCTCTGCAGCCGGTGAAGGGGGTGGGAGCCGGTGAAGGGGGTGGGAGGGTATCACAGGGCAAACAGCAATAAACTCATTCCTTTGCCCATCTCCCAGGTCCTGCCCCCACAGGCAGGACTGGGACATCATCCATGAGATCAGGTTGACACTTGGGGGGACAGGCTTTCCTTGTTCCGGCCCGGAAGGGAAAAGCATATCCAGTGGAGGGGGGTGTGGGTGCCTGGTTGCAGAAATTCCACCTGTCATTTTGTAGCCCCCTCCATGGCCGGCTCCAGTTACAGGGCTGGGGGTTGGCAACAGGTGCTGGCCAGGCTGGCAGCAGTCTAATCCCCCACCCGCTCCCCAGGGCTGAAGTGGTGCCTGGAGGTCCCGGCAGGGGCAGGGCAGGCAGGATGCTGTGTAGAAGAAGGAGGCATCACTGCCAGGCAGGTGGAGGTGGGGGACAGCCCAAGGCACTTCTATATGACCTGGCTCCCTAGACTCTGTGACCTGTGTCAGTGGGTCTGGAGAAGGCAGGGAAACCTGAGTTCTCTCACACCTAGTTCATTTCCCCATGATGCCAGGCGGGCGGGCTAGCGTGTGGGAGGTCTGTCTGCCTGCCTCTTCCTCCTCCTTCTCTCCAAATTCCAGGAACAGGCAAGGGAGGCTCCAGTGGCGGAGAGAGAGGGAGAACAAGCAGGCGGTCCCAGCTGGGGGGGGGTGCGGCGGCGGGGCGGGGACTGGAGCGGGAGGCAAGATCCAGACGAGCAAGAGACACCCACACCCGAGCCAGACGGGGGACAGACACACCGACGCTGACACATTCTCACACTCTGGGCCTGGTCCCCGCACGCCGCCCACCCTGCAGGGACACCCAGACACTCTCGGCCAATCCTGCCAATCCCCAGAACACTCCCTGGACACACACAGAGATCCAGGCCCTCGCCCCCACCCTCCATCCCCCTACAAACCCTGTGGGCTCCAGGCAGCAGCCAGAGGGTGGAGAGGGGACAGAGGGAAGACAGACAGCAGGCATCAGAGGGGGTATGCAGCCAAAGCCCTGGGAGCTGGGGTATCAGCTGCCACACTCCTCTCCCAAAACCCCGTAAGTCAAGACAACCCCGGTCGTCTTGCCCAGGACCCTGCCAGCTTCCCACACTCCCAAAACCACTGCCACCAGAAAGGGGCGTGGGGCGCTGGGCAAGTGGAGATTACCACGTTCATTCGTCACAGGGATAGGATTACCTTCTCCAGATGCCCACCACCCTAGATCGCAGCCACTGCTCCGAAACAGACCTCCAGAAAGGCCCAACTCCACCCACCCCTCAGCCCAGCCCAGGTCTGGCCCTGCCCTGCCCCAGCCCATGCTGCCCAAAGGACAGGGAACTGGGCACTGAGGTTTTATATTTTGGAGCAGGCCCCACCCTCATGTCACACAGTTCTGAAAACTACCCTACTAAAGAACCTAGAATCTGAGCAAGAAGTGGGTTCGGGGGAAAGGTCCCAGAGGGCAGAGCCAGCTTCCAAGACCAGAGGATTTAGGGAAAGGGAGCTAATTAACTGGGTTAACTGGGGTCCAGGTCAATGCCCCCAAAACAGATTTGAAGGGCCACTCAGACCGTGTCCTCTCCCCCACACCAGACGGGGTGGCAGGAACCACGTCATGGCACATGTGGGTGACTGTGCCCAGCGGGGGAGGCACAGGGGTGATCAGGATGGGGCTGCCCACAGCTAGCTTCCTGCCAGGCTGCCTCATGGTTGGGAGTAGGAGGTGGACCAGAGAAGTGTCCCAGAATGGTAGCAGGGGCATTTAGGGTCAAATGAAGGATGGAGACTTAGGGGTGATAGGAGGAGATGGCCAGGATTAAGCCATGCTGAGCCCGGGGTCCTCTCAGAACTCCTACTTCATCCGCACTGCCCTCGCCAGTCAGGTGGGGAAATTCCTGCCGTGACCGCTTCATGCAGGTTCACTCACACCCTCAGAGTCCAAAGCTAAGACCCTCAGCTCCCAGGGGCCTACTGCAGTCTAACCCTAGCGACCGCTCCATCTCAGGACCAACATGGCCCCGATGCCCAAGCGAACTGATGTCCTAGCCCCTCCCAGTCCACTAACATCTTTCATAGCCACAAACTCCCTGACAACGCCCCCCCCAGCTTCCTCCAGCTCCAAATACTCTTTCTCTTGTTCTTCCCCCAGACTCATCTCCACCCCCCACAGGGGAAACCCCAAGGTGCCAAGCCACCTCCACTCCAATCTGGGGCTTCCCCGACCCAGCCTCCCCATCAAGCACAAGGCCCTGGAGGAGAGTTTGGGGCTTGAGTCCACTTTGTAGCACGGCCTGGCGTCCTTACTGAATTACTTCCCTAGAACGACCCAGCCCTATGAGCACTGCAGCCAGGGAAGGGGACAAGAGACATCCCTGAATCTCCCATCCAGGGAAGTGGAGGAGGTATGGGGGTCAGGAGCAAAAATGAGGGGGAGTTCGCAGCAGAGGGTGGGGGAGTGCGGGAGTGTTCTCAGGAACAAGTCCCTCTAAGAACATATACGGACACACATGTGCACACAGCCCGCAGACAGAAGGCAATCTGGTAAAAGAAGAGGGAGCTGGCACCAGGTGAGTGCAGAGGGTACCCCACCATGCGAGCACATGGGCATCCTACCCAAGAAAGGATGGAAAGAGGCAGAGAAACACCTCCCAAGGCTGCAGGGCTTTTCTTGTCTGATTTCCATAGGAGTTGGTCCCCAGCCCCAGCCTAGCACACTGGAGGCCTGCCCCCCTACCCACTGAGCCGCCTGACAATAGGGCAGTGCCCAGAGAAGGGGGGAGTATAGCCAAGCTGATTTTCCAGCGCCCCCCCCCCTCCACATACACATCTGGCTAGCAGCTTCCCCTCCTCGTGGGTGGCACCAGGTCCCAGACACCCTCAGCAGAGCAAAGACAACCGGTCCATTCTGTCCTCCCCTCACCCCAAAAAGCTTCCACAACCCCATGGTAGCACCAGACCCAGAGACCTGCCTCCTCTGACTGCATTGACTCCCGCACCCAATTCAGTCGGCTCCCTTCACTCCACGGGGGACACCAGCTGAGCGAGCCCCGCCCCCCAGCCGGCTGCTCCGGTGGGGGTGGGCCTCCGGGCTGATTCTCCCCAAACCACAGGGCAGCTCAGATAACAGGAGGGAAAGGAGGGGGCTAGTCCGTTGGGCATCCGATCTCTCCCCAAACAGGTTTGGAAGTCTTTTTGTTTTGTTTGTTTTTGAAGAGAAAAGCAAGAGGGAGTAGGAGTTCCCAGCGGCGGTTCTGCCACAGCTCGGGCGCCGGGGACACGCGCGGCAGACGGCCCCAGATGCCCCACGGCTGCGCGCGAACACTCGGGCGCAGACAGACGCACAGACCGGGCTCCCCCACCCTGGGCTCGGCGGCGGCGGGGTAGGAAGCCCAGGAAACCCCGGGTTCCCTTCGGAACCCGCCCGGCACTGGGTCCCCGCCCGCAGCTCCTATCAGGGGCAGGCCAAGGGGCCCCGAAGCCCGCGGGAGCCGGGGGCTCTCCAAAATCCCTGGGGCAGAGGTTACCTCACAGCGGGAGGAAGCAATCCGTCCAGGGCGCCCGCGGGCTCGGCGTCTGCCCTGATCCTGCGCCTCGGTGCTGCTGAGCGTCAGGGGTACGGGGTCCCGGGAGAGGAGCCGTCTGGGGGGCCGCGGCTCAGGGGCGCGGGGCGAAGGCAGCGGCCATGGCGAGTCACGTGCGGAGGCTGAAACTTTACCCGGAGCCCNGGGGGGGGGGGGGGGGGCGGAGGGTACGAAGCAGGAGGGGAGGCCCTCTCCCCCCCCAGGCCCGCCTCCGCCCGCCCACTGACCTATCACCAGCCAGGGGCGGGCCCACAGGCTCACGCCCCCCCTCCTTAACAGACCCAGGGAAGGGCGAGTCTTAAAGGAGACGTGCCTAGCAGAAGGCTGGACCGTGGGAATCTGGGAGAATTCCCTCCCTCTGCCCCAAAAGGAGACATTCAGAGCGAGGAGGAGAAGTTCTGCGGAAAAAATGGAAAGAGTGCTCCGTGGAGAAAGGACAGCAGTGTGTGGTGTCGCAATCCCTTGCCCCCAACCACACACACCCACACTCGCAAGGGCACGGATCACACACAGACAACACACAGCGCACACACGCCCCACACCTAAACCGGGGAAGAGGGCATAATATGGAAGTGAGTACATTGACTCTGGCCCTAGCTATCAAGCCCCTGACTCCCATAGTTATAACACTACAGGGATCAATTGGAACTGAGAGCTGTGCGACCTTGAATAAGTCGCTTCCTTTCTCTGAATCTTAACTTTCTCATCTGCAAAAAAGGAAGTGCAAGAGTATGCAGACTCCCTCGAGTAATAACTCCTCTCCTCTTCCCCCAAACACCTCTCCAGGTCGAGCGGGTCGCAGGAACTCGGGCCCAACCCAATCCCCAGCATCTCCCCGCCAAGTACCCTTCCCCCAAAGGGCAGTGGCCCTTGGATTTTCCAAGAGGCTAGCAGGGGGCGCTCCGGAGCACCCCTCCATGCTAGAGGGCTCCCAGACTCCAGCCCCTCTCTCCTGGCCCAGGCTGGAGGAGCCAGAAAAGCTCACGTTCCGGTTCTAGGGGGCAGGATCTGAATCACTCTCCATCTGCAGGGACCCCAGTCCCCAACACAGCCACAGGCCGCCTCCGAGCCCTTCGCTCCGTTTGGAAGGATCACGTCCCCACCTCTATCAGCCTACTGGAGGATGAAAGCAGAATCACTAAGGAACAACCCCCCCCCCCCCGTCAGAGAAGTGGCCACAAGTGCCCCCACAGGACTTCCCACTGGAAGGGGAAGTGTCACACTCCCAGGCCTCCACCCCAGTGAGGAGACTCTCAGCCTGACCCGGCTGGCAGAGCTCTCAAAGCCATCGGCCCGACGGCCCCCCCTTCACAGAGTCGGAGGTCGGGAGCGGACACGGGGTTCTGTCCACCATCGCACTGGCTGCACAGGTGGGTGGAGAACTGAGGTATCTCATTGCCTCCCTCCAGCTTTAATCCCCCGGCCTTGGTAAGGGAGGACAAGCCGGGCTGGCGGGACGCTCCGCTCTGAGGTCCGGCACTGGGGAAGGGTGCCCGGGCAGCGCTTCCCCAAGCCCCTTCCTGCCCTCCAGGCCCGGCTGTCTCTCCCTCTCGTCTGGATTTCCGTCCACCGGTGCGAACCGCCCGCCCAGCCCCTCCCGTCCTGTCCCGTCCAGATCCATCCGCAAACATGCGCTCAGCGGGCAGGAATGCGCCAATGGCTCCCAGATGTGGACGCCGACGCTTAACCCCTTCCCCCCCAGCGCCCCCCCCCNCCCCCCCCCCCAGGCCTTCCAGCCTGAGCCTAACCAGCAGCAGGGAGCGTCACCCGGGTGAGAGACCAGACTGGGAGGGGGCTCTGCACCAGCCACCCCTAGCCTGCACAGGCTCTTCCTGCCCCAGATCCTACCAGTATCCCTTCCAGCTAAGGCTAGAGGGGAAGGACCATGAACACAAAAATGCAAGAATGCGTAAACACAGGTACGCTGCCTCCCTCCCACGAAGGGCGGCCTTCCCATGTACCCACCAGCAAGCAGAGTCATGCACACCCGTGCACACCAAGGTTCAGATGTGCAAACGCACACGCAGGACACCCATATATGCACACCCATGTGCACGTACAGGGCACACATGTGTACACCCCCACGTGCACACGCAGGGCACACATGTACCACATTGAGCAGAACAGAACAAGCTCATAGAAGATACAGCAGCACACACACAAGGTCACGGGGCAGAGTGTGGGGCGCACTCCTGAACAGACACAGCAGCAGGCCCGTGTGCAGACGAAGGAAGAAATTCATGCACACACACCCCCATTCCCCACAAGGGGCCACTCAGACACCCATACAATACGTATAAGCACACAGCCCACAGGCCTTTGAGACACCTCCCCCCTGCTCAGGGCACCCAGTCAGGCCACCAGTGTCTAGCCCTACCCAGGCCTGACTCCAGGAAACCGGAGAGGTCCCCAGGTGGGAGACCAGGAGTCTTCAATCTGGAGCAGCTGAACTCCAGCTGTGCTGGACCCACGGCAGGGTCCCCTTCCCCGACCTGCAGGGACCCTCACCCAGAAGGGGAAAAAAGTGCAGGAGGCAGCAGGAGGCGAGCAGACAGAGAAAAGCCCCAGGCCCAGGGGCTCCTCACTCTTTAGGAAAGACACTCTTTCTTGGGGCCTTCCCCTCCTGCACACAGAAGGCAATGGGCTGTGGAAGGAGCCTGAGCCACTGTTTTCCCAAGACAGGGATACCTCTCCAAAATAGAGGAAACCCTAGAGAGGGTCCAGCAGCCAAAGGAGATACAAAATAGCCCTGAGACCCCCCAGGAGGGCCCACGCTGCCAGCAAAACAAGGCCTCCCTCTCACAGCCTCTGGGGAACTCCTGAAGAATAGCACCCCTGGTAGCGAGGAGAAGATGGGAAGCATCGCCCCTCCAGGACCACCTGGGTACAGGTGGGGTGGGAGATGTCTGCTGGAACCTTCCCAGCCCCTGACTCCTCTTCCCCTCCCTGGCTGCCCTCCACCCCCCTCATCCCAAGGGGAGCTCCTCCCACAAACACACTCCAGGCCCACTCCATCTGATTGACACAGTCCTGAAGGGGCATCTGGGGCAGGAACCCTGTTGCCATTGTGCAGGATAAGGAGACTGAGGGGCAGAAAGGAAATCGCCTTGCCCAAGGTCACCCACCTTGTCTGACCCACAGTCCCCTCCTCAACTGCCCCCCCTTCGCTGCAAAGCAAACATCTCCACGCAGTACCCTGCTGCCTCCTGCCTCTTCCTTTACCCCCTCCATAGCACACATGGGACAAACGCCATCCTTGCGACCGTGCTGCAGGATTGTGGGTGGGGCCAGGACATGCCAGGGACAGATCAGAGAAGACCCCGGGGGCTACACACATGCCCCCCCCAACCCCACCCCAAGCACGGTGCCCACCTGCCCAGCAGGCACGGCTGGGTGACTCAGCTGCATCCGGGGGAGATGCCAGGGCAGTGACTCACCTACCGAGAAGAGCTGAATCTGGCACCTTGCCAGGCCCAGGACAGAAGTGACTTAGTCACCAAGACTGTGATGCCCAGCAGGCACAGCCCAAGGATTGGGGACAGGGGCAGGCTGTGTCCTCCATGCTTACTTGCGCCCCCTGGCGAAGAACCGGCGTCCCAGGGCAAGCGGCGCCTGTGCCTGCCCCTGTCCCCCCATCACTGCCCACCCCCAGCTCGCCAGGCCCTGTTCCAGTGCAGACAAGTTTTGTGAGACCCTTAGGCTGCCCTGCCCCCCTGCGGCCTGCCCCCTGCCCATCACTCACCACCCACTCTCCCACCAGCCCCACCTCCTCCTGCCACCCAAGTTGTACCCGGGCTGCGCGGCTCCTTTAACATGTCCTGGCAGCACCTCCTGCCCCCACAGCCCCTCTCCACCCCCAGCGCACACACATGCACTCACACACACTTCTGGCAGCCCTGCTGCTGCCAGCAGCTGCTGAAGCTGTTGAACAGGAGGGAAATCGGGAGGGTGGGGTACACGGATTGGGTTACCAGAGGCTGATGGGGTGGGCTGTCACCCAATCCCTCCCCAGCTAGTCCTCCCTGGGCACAGTCTCGCTCACCCACCTGCTTCCCCTCACCTCTGGCTGGCAGCCTACTGCCCTTTAAGCCCCTCCACCCCCACTCCACCCAAGCTAGAAAATAAATGTTCAAGAGTATTTGTCATGCTAAGGCCAGCCCAGTATAGGAGAGAAAGAGAGAGTGAGAGGGACAGAGAAGCAAGGGACAGAAAGAGTCATTCCTGAGCTCGGTGCTCCAGCCACAACTGCTAGGTGTGTGTATCTCTGTGTAGGAGCCGGAAAGGGACTGAGTGACTCGCCAAGTCCCGGGAGAGTTGGGGAGGCCCAAGGGGAGTCGACAGGCTGAACAACCTCAATCCATTTGCACTATTGATTTCTCACACACGGCAGCAGGCCTGATGGGGGGCACGATACATCAGCCCCCCCAGACACAGAGAGACTGAGTGGAGCGAGGGGGAGGGGCTCCTGCACCACACTTTGTGGCCCACGGTGCCGGTGCCGGACTCGCTGGGGAGGGGGTGGGCAACAGAGGAATAGGGGACGCTGCGGGGCAGGAGGCAGGGTGGGGGAGGGCGTGTTGGATTCAAGCCCACCTGGAACACCTCCTTCCAGGTGCCTCTGAAGCTGACTGGAAGAAAGAAGGTGGGGGACAGAAGCAGCATGTTTGGTTCCATAGGCAGAGCCCTGAACAACTCCAGGGGGCGCCACTCCCAGCGTAGTCTACGTGCACCATGGCAGCCCCCGGCATGAGGCGGAGGCAGGAGACTGAATTCTGAGGGACCATACTTCTCCACTGAACTTTCTCCTCCTGAAGTTCAACTGGCTGCCCCTGCCTCCGAGCCCCGGAGGAGGAGGGTTCACTCGCTTCTGACTTCTGACTGGAAGCCTGCGGTGATCTACCCACTCTTCTGCCTGCTCCCCTCCGGGGCTGGGGGCACGGGCAAAGGACCAGAAGGGCCTAGGCGCAGCGGGATGGGGGCTCTGGAGTGCCTGCAAAGCTACGGCCTAGTCCTTGGTCTGTCCTCAACTCATCCCAGGACTCTGGACGAATCCAGGCCCTCTCTGGGTGTCTCAGATGGAATGAGACCGGGCGGCCCTTTGCTGAGGTGTCTCCAGGCCCGGGCTCATCAGCCCAGGAGCCTGCTGGAAGAGGCCCAGCACCTCGACTCACACCAGTGGCCACAGGCCACCTAAACAAACCCCAACCCTGACCTCCTTCCAGCCTGGACACAGGCTCTCTCCACACGGTGCAGATTTATAAACAAACCAAGCTGGGGTTTACAGGAGACCCTGCATAAACAAGCAGAGAGGGAAAGAGACCAGTCGAGGAGGGAGGCACAACCAGGTGCGGTGAGGGACCCTGACTGGAGAAAATCGGTGCAAGGGGTCTGGGTTGGGGCCCCAGTGCAGCCCGATGACTGGTTGAGAGTCCTAGGGCAAGGGACATCTCCCTGTCCAGGCCTTTTTGCCCCTCTGTAAGGGGGAGGGATGGTCTAGGCGGTCTCTAAGGCCCCTTCTGGTTGTAAATCTAGTAGGACAGAGAGCCCCGAGGGGTGCCCAGGGGTGCCCAGGGTGCCCTCTGCCTGGCCCGGCCCATCTACCTGGGTCAGGACCCGCTCTGCAAGGCCCTGCCCCAGCCCAACGTGCCTCCCTGCCCCATCTGCTGTTCCTCCGGCTCTCCTCACTCCTCCGCCTGCCTGCTTGCCCTCACCTTGGCCAGCCCCTCTGCTGCCCCGTGCTTTTCTGCACGTCCCTCCTGCCAGGGGACAGACCAACTAAAAATAGTCCCTGCAGCCTTTCTCGCCCACAGCTGCCCAAAGAGCAGGAAATGAGGGGGGCAGGGAGGCCAGTGTCCTGCTCTCCCCCACAAACTCCCAACTCCAAACCAAGTCCAGCACTCCAGCCTGGGGCTCGTGCCAACTTGGCCATCTCAGGGGCATCCCGCACCCCTTCCCTAGGGGGAGGCCTGCCCATAAGTGCCTACAATCCTAGAGCTGTCTCTGCCCTCCCTCTGAGTGGAGGAGAGAGGAGGCAAGCAGTCTAGAGGGAAACCTTCCCAATTTCTGACAAATCAGTGCCAACCACATTGTGGGCACCGAGAGGGCAGGGCCTGGCTCCACTGACTGGTCTTTTGAGGGCAGAGGGAATTGGCATGGGGAAGTTTGTGCTGATTTCCTTCATCCTGGCCCAGCTGGAGAGAAGACAAAATAGTGCCCCAGCCTCAATTATGCTAATCCCCTGCTCCCCAAAATGTGTGGGTACAGACATAGGGGTTTCAATGGCCACCCCCAGATACCATGGGGGAAAAAAGCTAAAAAGAAGGGCAGAAGATCTTGGCTGCCCACATGTAAAGATGGAAGCCTGGAGGCGAGAACAGGCCATGCCTGCCAGGCAGGGCATGTGCTGCCCCCAAGCTGAGTCAGAGGAGAGCAGGGAGGAGTCGGGGTGCTGTGGTGCCCAGGGCTGCAGCACCCCCACCCCTAATCCACCTGGGATTCTTGACACCTCCCAGCCCAGGGAGAAGGCCCTCCCCACACAGGAGGAAGGAAACCAGCTTAGCGACTCTCTGGAGGCCTGCAGGGCAGCCCTGCACCAGGAGGCAGGCGGGAAACCCAGGAGTCCTGGCGCCCAGCCCGGAGAGTGAGTGAGAGAAATACCTTGGAGGGGAGGAAACAGCCCACAGTGAGGCAGACACATGGTGCCCCCAGCAGCTCCCAGATGTGACCTGTAAGGGGGGATTTGGCCAAAGGGGCTAGATGGGGAAAGCGGACACATTTCCCAACAAGAAGAGAGAAGAAAGTGGGGCCATGGGGACGGGGGAGGGGGCAGGGCAAGCCTGGCTCTCACCTGCTGTCTTCTCCTCCAGGTCTCGGTCAGAGATAGTGACATTAAGGCCACCAAAGATCAAAGAGGTCCTGGGGTTTCCCCCCTCCCCTAATCTTCATTCCTAGCCTCCTCTGGCACTCCTTTTCGGGGGCCAAGCCAAGCCAGGAGTCCAAGGGCCCAAGGTGGTGCCTGGGAGGCCCGGACAGTGCCAGGGGCAGCCCTCATACCATCCTCCCACTGGCTTCCCTCCCTCCTGCTCTCAGCCGTCACACAGATCTCAGCTGTCCAATCCGATTAGGGCCCCTGTCCAGTGAGCCGGACAAGGAGGCCACTGGGCAGGGGAGAGACAGGGACAAGGACGCTGAGCAGGAATGGCAGAAGGAAGGTGGAGACGGAGCTCAGGGGAGAAGGTGTGGAGCCCCAGAGGAAGAAAAGCCTGGTGGAGAGATCTGTCCTCTCTGACCACAGGCTCTCTGGCGACTGCTACCACCTGCATTAGGGTAATTCCACAGCCCTGGGGGGAATGGCCTGCCTGGTTCTGCCACCCCACAGAGGGCAAGGATGGGGGGAAGGAAAGCCAAGGCAGAGAGACTGACCTAGATTTAGGAAGAGAATCCTGTCCTAGAACCCCCTCCTCCTCTCCTCCCCCAGCCATAACTACCATTTGCACTGGGTTGTCCAATACGTTGTCTTACAGGGTCTTTATGGAGGTGTCCCTATCGGGCAGGTGGGGCTTGCTACTGATAGCCACTTTTACAAATGAAGAAACTAAGTCTGCTGTCTTCCTGGTGTTGGCCTCACTGAAATAAATTCTTTTCTTGTCTCGTCAAAACAACAAGAAAGGAAGAAAGGAAGAAAGGAAAAAAGGGAAGGAAGGAAGGAAGGAAGGAAGGAAGGAAGGGAGGGAGGGAGGGAGGGAGGGAGGGAGGAAGGGAAAACTGAGCCTTCAGTATAAATGCACATACCCACTCACACTGAGAATCTCTGCTTCCTGGGTCAAGGGCAGAATTAAGTCTGAAGTCACTCCATTATCCACCCTTTCCTCCAAAACCAACCGTTAGGGAGTCATGGAGAAAAGCACACCCCACACCTCAACAGAGTGACCAGATGGGGACATGCCGCCCACTCCACCACACAGAGAGCTAGAGGGGTTCCCCCAAAGTGTGACCAGTCTTTCCTATCACTCTCTTCCCCAGTCAGCTACGCTCAGAGGCGATACACACATTCACAGTTACTCAGACAAGTCATACACCCCTCCTGCAAACCCACTAAACCAGAATGAGATGCCCTAGGTCTTCCGAGCGCAGGCTTTGTCAGCCCCCAACTGGAGGGAAAAATAAGCCACTGTAAACAGTAGGTGCCATTCAGCCCTTTCCCAGAGAGACAGCAGGAAGGCAGAAGCTTCGGGGTAACACCAGGAGCCTGAGGCTCTGAAAGCCAAGGAACCCGGGGAGCTGGCATGGCTGGGTGGCCTCTCTGATCTGGTCCACACCCCCTTCCCCAGCCATCTGGGCTGAGCCTACTCTGGCCTGGGCCACACTCTGGGACCTCTCCCCTTCAATGCACACAGCCACCTTTATCCAAAGCTTATAGATCTTAAAACCACATGGTCTACACACACACACACACACACACACACACACACACACACACAGGGCGGCGGCGGGTTGGGGGGTGTCTTTGCAAAAGGTGCTGAGGTGTTGGCAGGGATGGGGGCTCTAAGCTGAAAGAACTTTCCCTAGAGGAACAGGTCACCCAAAACCACTCCCAACCTCCACCACCCTCCAGCAAAGCCTTTAGCCACCCAAGTGTGAGAGGCGCCTGGAAAGGGGCATTAGTTCCCCTCCAAGGTGAGTAGGGAGCGGGGGGTGGGGTGGGGTGGGTGGGTACCGAAGTCCCGAGCTCTTGGGGCTGGGAGGCCAGGAGGAAGCAAGAGAGAAATCCTCCGGGGAGCTCAGGTCCCTCTCCCGCTCCCTCCGCGATCGCCCCGGCACTGCCAATTCTCTGGTCGAGGTGAGGTGGGGGAAGGGGCATTAAGCAATACTGCAAAGGAGGGTGCAAGGGCGTGGGGCCTGGGCAGACCTTCCCCCCACTTTCCATTCTTAGCCTGAGATCGGGCAGTGCCTGGGGCGAGTGCAGGAAGGGCGCTGCAGGGCGCGGGGGCTCCGAGCTTTCAGACACCCCACTGTTCCCAGGCCCCCACCTCCCAGGACCACAGTGAGCAGTGGGGGAGGAGGGATGGGGAAAGCCTGAACTGGCGAAAGGGAAACGACCAGATGAGCAGCGGGGACGCCAGGCGGAAGGCGGCCGAGGGGGAATTGGGAAGGGGTGTGCGCGGT
Source organism: Ailuropoda melanoleuca (assembly GCF_002007445.2). Lineage (NCBI taxonomy): Eukaryota > Metazoa > Chordata > Mammalia > Carnivora > Ursidae > Ailuropoda > Ailuropoda melanoleuca. The sequence continues at coordinate 24,635,524 of NC_048230.1, read as the reverse complement.
CCTACCTGCTCAGGTGCGTGCTGGCAGGGGGGCGATGGGGTTCCCTGGAGAACCGGGGAAGCCCTCTCAGCTCGATTCAGGATTCCCCCCTGCTTCTGGGTTAGGCTGCTGCAAGAGGCACGGGTTCCCGTTGGGTCCTAAAGCCCACTCTCCAAACACTAGGCTCTCCCCGCCCTCTTCCACCAGCCCTGACTGGGTCAGCGGGTGCAGAGCTGACTGAAGGGGCAGAAGGAACTCACTGGGAGAAAGCCGGCGATCTGAGTCATGGGCTGGGGACCGGAACAGTCCTCGGTCTCAAATACACAGCACAGGGATGACTTTAGCGGAGGATAGGATAATATTTGACAGGAGGAAAAAGACGTTTCTTCCTGCCCCTGCCCGTCCCCAGCCCAGCAGATGATTTGGGCTTTGGTACTGCAGATAGGGGTTAAGATTTCCTTCCTTATCACTCCTGCTAAGCCACCTAGCCATTGAGAATTTGGGGACAGAGGCATTCATTTTGGACAGGTGCTCACTCCTATCCTCCCCCTCATAGACCTAGCACAGTCTCCAGATCCCTCCCCACTATTCCTAAATACCTAGGAGACCACCCAGGGGAGGAGGGGGGTGATTCCCACAGCCTCAGCCCCCACAAGTAACAGGGCAGTGTGACATGGATGGCAGTTGGAAACCGGTAGAGATTCAGACCCTGGCGGGGGTGTGTGGACCTGGGAGTGCGTTGAAGGGGCAGACATGCGCATATAGGTTAGAGTGTGAGCAGGTGGAGCTGGGGGACTTTGGTTATACCCATCACCAGTGAAAGAACGAGATGCAGAACTCAGGGGTCAACTAGTGACCTAGTGCCACTACCCAGCCCTGAATAGGATCCTGAAACTTTACCAGAATGAATATGGACGGTGAAGAAAGAGAATATTTTCCCAGGTACCATTTGGGATAAATACAGGGGGCGGAGGGGCCTCTTTGCACAATTAGATCCACTTCAAGGTTACAGACCCAGTTGAAGACAGGCGATCTTCTCGGTAGCTCAAAAGGAGGCACTGGGGTTTGGGCCTGGTGGGCAGGGAAAGGTGGATGGGAGGTCCGCAGAGGGCTGGAGTGAGAATGTTTTGCAAGGAGAGTTGCACAGACCTCCCGCAGTGGCAGAGCAGGGCAAGTGTCATGGGGTGAAGGGCCAGGGGAAGTCAGGGACTGATTCGAGGGCAGGGAGAAAGCATGGCCTCTTCCCAGAAGGGGAGAGGGCAGAAGTGGGATCCACCTCTTTCTCTGACTTTCAGGAAGAACTGAGGAAAGGAGCTAGACAGGAAGGATGGAGGCCCCAGGGTGGAGTCCATGGGGTGAGCTCAGGTCAAGCCTTTCTCCCTAACGTGCCTCAGTTCCCTCCCAGCTGTTAACCAGGACTCGGTTCTTCCCAGGCAGTTAATGAGTGTTTACAAAAGAACTTGGAGATCCTCAGATCTCAGCTGGGCCGCCACTACAGTTATAAAGCCCAATAAGGGCTGAGCGTTACTTGGAGAGGGGAGTAGGGCAAAAGGGAAACAGACTACTATCTTACAAGCTAAGGATAAAACCGAGCTCAGAGAGGAGCACAAGCCTCAGCTGCCACAGGATATCCTGGTGCCCAGGGATGGAGGTCACACACCCCACTACCTCCAACCACCACCAAAGGCTGGCCTCCAGCTAACTGCAGGCGGAACCCAGACTAGCAGCTGGTCTTCATTAACTCTAGCTTTTTCTCACCCCCCACCGCGAACCCATGGCTTCTACAGGCCTAGGCTAGAGGGGGCTGCCCTAGCCCGACCTTGTAGCTGACTTGGGGGTGGGGGGCACCGCACCAAAGGCCAAGTTACCAGCTGAAAATAAAGTAGAAGCAAGATTCCCTTTCCCCATTAGGAACAAGAAGAGAGGAAAGAAAGGAGTGTGGGGGTGAGAGGGTGGAGGTGGGGGAATTTAGGGCAAACAGCAGGCAGTGAAGTCAGCTGGATTGAGGCCCAGAAACCCCCACACCCTGGGGCCAAGTCTTACTCCAGCTTTGCTTTCAGCTTGAGTCTTGGCTAGGCCCCAAACTAGGGAAGGCCCTGGCTGCCCCTTTCCGCCTCCCTACCCCCACCCTTATTAAATACACATTTTATCTCTCAGCATCTTCATTATCTTAACTGAAGGAGACAAGCAGTGGATGGCGGCAGCGGAGAGCGTCGGGAGAGGGGCGGTGTGGGCAGCGGGCGCACCCTTGTTATAAAGTGCTGATCTAGCTCTTTCAGGCAGTGTGGGAAACAGAGGAGGGATCAAAGAGGGAGGCTGATTCAGAACTCAATTAGAGCTTTTTAAAAAAGGAGCTGGCTCTCTCCTTTCGCCAGTCTTCAGACAGCCTCTACCCAGGCCCCTTGCACCCAATTAGCTTCTACTGCCAGTGCCTTGGGGCTGGGGTTGAAAATCAAGGGAGGGCAGAGGGCACACCTTCTCCCCCTACAGAATGCACTTCTGAGAAGAGGGAGAACTGCACTGTTTGCAGCTTTACAAGAGAATATATTAGAGGGCTCCTTACATTTTCAGGAGGAACCCGAGATCACAACTTTCCTCAAGAGTTAAAAAGTGGGACACTAAAGGTGTGCTCCTCCCTTACCAACTAGAGGCACAGCTTCTGGCCAGTCCCTAAGGACACAGGAACCTCCAGACAGGCCCCCATCTTTCCAGCCCATAGGCAGGACTAGGACTCTCTCCCCAAACCCGAGGCTTCCTGGGAGCAACATGGAAGTTGCCTCAAGCAAAATGCCACTACATCAGAGGGAGCGATGGGTACGCATTTGTGAGGCCAATAAACGCTCCACAATGTGTCAAGACACATCCTGTAAGATGGAGCACCCTTCCTTTGCAGGGGCCCGCTCCACCTCCATGCAGAAACACCAGTAACGTGTAGCTCCCAATGAGAATGGCCCAGAGATGGAGGGAAAGGCAGCACCTTTCTCGGTTCATTCAACAATCGTTTACTGAATACCTACCAGGTCCCGGACCCTGTCCTAAGTGCTGCGGACAGACACAAATGTAAGTAACATCTCAAACTTGGCTCTTTCTTTTGGTTTCCCTTGGTAGTCAAGGCAACATGTCTCAATAGATATTTTTGAAAATCCCCAAGATATATCCCTTACAGATCCTCCCTTCCAGGTCTCACTGGTAGATCTTAAAAGGGCACATAATAAAGGCAGGGAGTAAAGGAACGGGGGTGGGGGGGTGGGTAGCAAATAGAGCTCTGCCAACATTTTTGATCTCTGGGAAGCCTGGACCTCACATATCTTGCCAGTTAGTTATCTAGCCACAGGCAAGTCTTCGCTGAGCCAGAAATGTAAGTGGCAGCTCTGGGGTTGAAACTCACACCAATTTTATTGTGTCTATGTTCTTTCCATGGCAATACCCACTAACACTCTATGGAAGCTTCATCTGCTTCTTTGAAGAAAAATAAATCAGGATATAGACACACAGCCTACCACCTTCAAGAGGAAGAATGTGGGTCAGCATCTTTGCCTCTACTCCATGTGAAACAGGTTACGATCCTGGCAGAAACTAGTAACCACAAGCCCAGCCCAGCCCTCTAAAAATCCCACTACCTTCCCATAGCTCTCAGCTTCAGTGGGAAAAGCCAGCAAGGAAAGGACTTTTCTTCCTCTTCTCGGTCTGCGCCCCGGCTGTCTGAATTACACTTAAGACTCTACTGACAAACATACATCAGCTTTTGCTCCCACAAGGGCAGCGGAAGCCAAGCAGGGACTCTAAGTCGGCTTCACGCATCATTGACAGAACCAACCCTGTTCCAATTGCTGAAGTCTTAAGAGCAGCAATGACCTAGAAATTGACAGTGGGGGGAGAACTGAGGGAAAGGAAACTAACAACCCAATACAGAGAAAAACCTATTTCCAAATACCAGGGGAAAGGGAGAGAAAAGAGGTAGAGGGGAAAGAAATTTGGCCCTTTTGAATCTGCAAATGCGATCTTGGCTCCGAGCCATGGAGGATACATAGCAGCCCCACTGCGAGTCAAGCCATGTTCCTGACTCAAGCCCTACAGTTAAGAGGAAGGCGCCAAGCCTCAAACACAACGAGGTGGGGAGGCCGCTCCTTTCTGGGCAGGATCCTACTGTGGACACAGAACAGACAGCAGCTGCCCACAGTGTGGAAACAAACTGTAAAGCAGTCACGTCTCTTAAGGCTGCAGCATCCAATAAAATGTAATTTAAATCAAGCCCCGCATCTGTTCTCAATCCCATTCAGTCTCTGCTTTCCATCAGCCTTCGGACAATCTTCGCAATTATGCTTGTTAACCCTTGTAGCCCCAGACACTCTCAGGCTTCTAGGTATGGAACTGTGTTTTCCACTCACGAGTGACCCTCCGAGGGAGTGAGCGCTCTAGTCAGGGTGAGAGGGCGAGAACGACATTCCGATTCAGACTCAGCCTCCACTGCAGACTCCGCTCTACCACACCCGCTGGCGGGTGGTGTTCATTTCAGAGGGCTCCCTCTGCATGTCCTGCTATCCCATACCATCTGCTGCGGCCCAGATCACATTGCAAGGATACAGTGGGCAGCATGAATGAAACAGTGGCCAACAGATCATTTGTACAATATCAAGTTCCTAAACTCAAGTCATGTCAGAGAGGCCAAAGAGCTCAGGGAGCAGCACAGACTTGGTCACTGGTCCCAGACCCTTCCTATCACACATGGTTTGCATTCCAAGCATCTGCTTGAGTTATAAAAGTAGAGCAATCTTCCCAAAGGATCAAACTTAATTTTTCTCTCCCTTCAATCAAAACTACCCCAGCCCCACTGCCTGCATTTTCAAGGCCGTCAGTGTTATAATGGTGCCCTCTGGTGTCCCCGCCACAAATTACCATTGAATGCCACTGGAAACCAAACCCAGAAAAGGGGAGACTTGAGTAGCCATATGGATTAATTTATCTAATAAGACTGGAAAAATCTGAGGTTTAGATGAAAATCCAACCCCAAATGAAGGCATCTGGAAACAAGTGGCTTCATCTGAGGGCGGCTAAGACTGTGCGACAGTTTGGGGAGAAATTTTCACATTGTTTGCTGAAAATTTGAGCTCTCTTGAAATGTGCGTGCTTAAAAAGACAAAGAATGCAACTTGGAAATAAATATATTCACAATCCGTACAGTTACATTCCTTCTACCACCCCCGCAACCTTGGGAGTGCCCCAGAAACTCAATGAGTCTTTAAAATGTCACAATGTGGAAGTATGTGCAACGCGAACACAGTATACTCCAAAAAGAAATTCTTTGATCAAAATGTCCTCCAGATCTCCATGTAGACTTGCTTATTTTCCTGGAATGTTCTTTTTCATTCTTACTCTAGCCCCAAAGTTCTTTAAGATACATCAATGCTTGAAGAAACTAAGAGGTAAATACAGACACATTCCACCACATAAATCCTGTGTACTATAATATAAGCATACTGGTTAGAGGCACACAAGAGGTGGAAGTAGTGAATATAATTAAAAAGAGTCTACTTGGTGATTTTTAATGCATAAAAATAAGACCCAAAATTATCATTCAGTGTTAATATTCATGAATCTATAGATTAAAATGTATCAGTTTCACATTTAAAAAGGCCATATTTAGGGGCGCCTGGCTGGCGCAGTCAGAAGAGCATGCAACTTTTGTTCAAGCCCCATGTTGGGTGTAGAGATTACATAAGATAAAATAAAATTTAAAAAAAAAAAAGGTCATATTTGTTTTCAGACCTGAATGGATAAAGTACTAATATGAAGACTCCAGAGCTCTCTACACGCCCACTGGACAGTGGCGGGTAGCGTATTAGCATAAGAGAAAAGAATTTAAGGCAACCCAGTAGCTAAGATATTTCCAATTAAAGCTTTGTCTTTCAGAGCATGCTCTACTTCCTTCTCTTCAATCTTCAAACACACCTGGAAAGAAGAGAAACGGACTTTTCATGGCGGAGAATTCACAAAAGCCAAGTTTTTATTACATAAACTTCTACCATGTTGAACTTTTGTCCCAAGAGGCAAGCAAGTTAAACGCTGCTTTTTCAATGGCCTGCAGAGAATATCTCATTCATACCACAGTCCCATCCTCACAGATCTTGAACTCCACCTAACAAAAAACAAATTGTTTACCTAGCTGTGGTCATACTTACAATCTTTACTTTAGCAAAAAAAGAGAAGCTCTCCAAAACAGGACAATTAAAAGCATTGTCACAAAGAAGCAGTTAGTTGTACCTTTGTGAAGCGGGTTTCCTTGTTTTTCTTTAATCCTAAAATGCCCCTGGCCTCCAAGAGCCCTGAAAGTGACAAACACTCTGACTGGTCCACAGCTGCCACCTGTTGTTTGCGACAAACGTTACTATAGGCTTCGTATAACTGGGAGAAACAAGGGAGAACACAAAAGTTGTTTAAAAGTTCTATCTCTTGTAGTCTTACAGTCTTTTTAAAAAAAGTGAATTTGCATTTATAAAAGTTATCTGAATATTGCAATTTTCCCTCTTTTCCATAAAATCCTTGAACAGGCATTCTGTAGATACTGCCAAAACCTCTACCGTCAGGCAGGAGAGGAGCTTTATATGTTTCATAGGAAGAGGCAGAAATGAAGGGGAGGAGATGAATGGGAAATTCTCAACCACAACCCAAGGGAAATAAAATCAGTTGCCTTTTTTATGGGACCAGTATTTATTCTTCCTTTTAAAAACCCACTTTTAATTCCTATCAGTTGGAGCATAACAGACCCTTTGGACAATATCTGCTCTGCAAAGCATACTCATCTCTACCCCAGTTCCATCTGCTGATATTCTCAACTCACCTTCCCCAGAGTGACCTCTTTGATTTTCAGCTGCCGGGTCAAGAGCAGCAAAGAGCAGACCAAGATCTTCTGCTGAAGAGGGAAGGAATCTTGTGCTCCTTCTTTGCTCAAAGTCATTCTGTTACCATCAACTTCTGAGATAACTTGGGATATGTGAATAAGACCAACCCGCTTGGGAACCAGTGACTCAGAGGGTAACCTGCCTAAAAAGTAAATAAATCAGGCTTCATTAGATTTTTAAAATATTGTGTGTACTGAGACAGATGATACTAAGTTTTGGGTGAAGAAAATTCAAGTGCAGTCATGTGGTGGCAAAGCAGAGGTTCCAACTCTGTAACCGGAAGTCAAAGGATGAGAGACAGTGCTATCTTCAGAAAGATGATGACTTGGAAAATAGGGTTATCCTTTTTCTGCGTAGAATGGTAGGCTATTTTGTCCTGCAGAACGCAATTTCATGTCAGAGAGACAGAATCCATCTCATGAAAGAATAAGAATGAGACAGAGGGCTACTGTATTCCACCTTGGAAATTCCCAATATCTTGAAGATGAAAAAGTACAGAATCCTGAAGCAAAGATGATTGTGCCTCGTAATTAAGAAAGGAAAAAAAGTTGTAAGAATTACCTCATAGTTTCAAATGAGTGGCTAAATGTGGATAGTGAAGTGAATCCTACATAAGTCCTCTAGATAGCTTCCCCAAATGACCTTTGAGGTTTGGTTCACTTGCCTAAAACAATCCACAACAGAGAAACACTTGAGAAAATGTCATTGGATATCTTAGCAGATAGCACCATCTCAGAGGCCGGAGGTTGGGGAACTGCCAACAAGATGCCTAGGACTATGGCCTCATTGTTTGAAGATGCATGAATTGCAAGACAGAGAAGGGATTTGCTCTGTAACAACCTTTGCCTAAACTACTTCCTCAGACTATGTGCAGTTGCCCCAAAGCAATCTGCTTCTATTTCATTACCATAACTGGGATGTTGCAAAGAACTAAAAGTAGTGGAAAAACTAGAGATCACTGATCAAGTAGCAGAACCTTAAAGTTGAAAGGAATTTAGAGGTCTCTTCTTGCTCCCTACCCAAAACAATCCCAACTAGTGATCATCTATCCAGCTTTTGTTTGAGTATCTTCAAAGCTAGGGAACCCACCTATGTGTCAAAGAAGCCGTCCTGGGGTGCTGGGTGGCTCAGTCAGTTAAGTGTTGACTCTGGATTTTGGCTCAGGGTCGTGAGATCGAGCCCTGCAGTGTGGAGTCTGCTTAAGATTCTCTCTCTTGGGGCGCCTGGGTGGCACAGCGGTTAAGCGTCTGCCTTCGGCTCAGGGCGTGATCCCGGCGTTATGGGATCGAGCCCCACATCAGGCTCCTCCGCTATGAGCCTGCTTCTTCCTCTCCCACTCCCCCTGCTTGTGTTCCCTCTCTCACTGGCTGTCTCTATCTCTGTCGAATAAATAAATAAAATCTTTAAAAAAAAAAAAAACAAAAACAAAAGATTCTCTCTCTTACTCTGCCCCTCCCCGCTTGTGGATTCCTTCTCTCCCCTTCTCTTAAAAAAAAAAAAAGTGCCTTCTTACATTTAGTTGAAGTCAGCCTCCATATAGCTTTCTAAAACCATCAAAAGCCAATCACACATACCAGAGGTCAAAAGATAGGAATTAGGTTAGTCTAATAATTTATGCCAGAAACTTACAACCTCTTTTAGCTATGTGTGTGCCAGTGGTGCTCACAGGGGCACTGACAAGCCTAAAATGTCATTGGTAGGAGAAAAAGGAATAATTTGAAAAGTTAAAGAGAAACCAGTATCTAATCCATGCATTGGTATATATTACCTACCATTAGCCTAAGCACTCAATTTGGCTACTTGTGCAATATTTTTATTAATTTTCTTTCAACAAACTGATAGAAAGGAAGAAAGAAAAGAAAAGAGAAAAGAAGAGAAGAAAGAAGAAAGTGTTTTCTGTGGAGCTACAGTGCTAGAAACAATTTTGATAACTGTCAACCAGTGGCGTGAAAGAGGAAAGAAACAATCAAATCAGACTGTCCTGTTTCTAAAGATTAACACTGGATATTAAATACTGACAAGATACGTAGTTCATGGCCATTTTACATCTGCCATGACTAAGAGAACAAGGCTAACGGAAAGGAAAATAATTTTGTCATTTTTATAACAGTCTGCTGTAGCACTATCATCTTTGTACCTCCACCCTCCCAGACTTGTCTGAAGGCTTGAGATATCCCAAGTTGAACTGTATTCTTTCACTGTCCAACTCTTATTTACTTTCCTCTCACCTACAACAAGACCTAAAGTGAACTCAACAGAAGAACCCAGAGAGAAGCTGATCAAGCCTTACCATCCACAATTTTCATTTCTAGAGCTTAGAAAGAAAACTTACTATGATCCAGCCTTTTATGTAACACCCCGGGGAATGTGTATCCACCAATGCAAGGACTATAGTACAGACAGGCCAGATTGAAGTAAAATAGATGAAATTGACAAAAAACACAGACATACAGAAAAGGATAAGCATGGATTTAACTATGGTCATTTCATCTTTCTACCTCTTTCCTCAGAAAAGTTAAGCTTCCAATTATAAAGGAAGATGGGAAAGAGATAAACTACTTACATTCAGACAGCGGTTTGAGGACAGTCTGGCTTTTGACATCGGACTCTACAATTTCAATAGCTCTCCTATAAAAAAAAAATTTCTAAAATTAATTTAGGCTGAGCCAAACCAAATACCACACCAAACCACCAAGTTCAAACACAGACACATGTCATATAATTTTAAAGCCCCCAAACAAAACTGGTTTATGTCTCAGCTAAAGGGGACTTAGTTGCCTTGAAATAATTCATGGACCAGGGAATCTGAGAGACTTTCAACACTATATGGTTTCCTCTTAATAGATGCCAAGTAGGTCATCATACATTAAGCCAATAATAACATTTTGAAGGAGGAAAAAATATCATGGATAGGAGAGAGGCTATGTGGGTGGGTGACTGCCTACAGAGAGCCAATACCACCCATACACACTGGACCTAAAAGGGGAGTCCTCAGTTCTATATCCATATGATACGCGTAGGCTAAACCACACCAGCCTACATGACTATTGCTCATAGCTGCAGTCTTTACTCAAGTAGTTTGCTGACTAGGGGAAACTTTCAAATCCAGGATCATGCCATCTAGCAATAGGAAGAGCTTACTCTCCCACTGCTGTCTCCAAAGCACTTTGCCCACAGGAAGCCATAAGCCAGACCTGGATCTTTTGCATGGCAGTAGGGGGAGGTTGGACCAGCGGGCCAGCACAGCAAGTATCATTTTAATGGACCCAGTGTCCCTACTGGGAAGGAAGGAATTTCATCAGTCAACACAGAGGCTTTCCCCAGCAGGAGGGGCAGAGGATGGGAAGGGAGAGAGAGGTCTGGAATACAAGCGTGCGGGACCACCAACCGGAGGAAGGGGTGCTCACAAAAGCAAAGGAAGGAAAAAAAGTCTAAAGGCAAAGATGGTTCAGGTCCATAAATAAACCTGCTTGAGACCAGCTAATGGAAAAGTAAACTGGAGTCTTTTTTAATACAAATGTAATTAACCAATCTATAATCACCACAGGGAGTGCCAGCAACATCTCATTTGTTTCTCCCTCTGTAGGTAATGGACTGATAATGTTTCAGACATTAACACGGTGGAAATGCAGAGCTCCCCACTGAGAAACAAGTCCTCCTTTCTGAGTGTAAAAAGTGGCAGAATGCGGCCTCTTAAGCCACATTCACTTGAGTTACACGAGACAATTAACAGCATTTCTTTTTTTAATAAAAGCAGCCAACAGTGCCATAACTCACCTGCAAACATCTAGCGCTTTTCGAACATCTCCTGAAAGAGCAGAGACTTTTCGGGCACAGAACTGAATTGCAGCATTGTCCAGAACCTGAGCTCTAGATACCTTTGGAAAGACATATGAGATGACAGCATGAACTATAAGGTTCCCCCTCTCTGTAATTTAGGTCCCAGACATAAACATTTTCACATTTCAAGTCTAAACTTGACTGGTCACCCTTGAGGTCCAAGAGATGCCTTTTCTGCTCACAAATAAATGGAAATTTCACACATTTAAACATTTTGTAGGCATGTGGTAGAGGCTCATGAATGGGAAAAAAAGCAAACAGAAATTAGCAAAACTAAACTGAAATGTATTTGGTCATTTTCAAAGAAACGTGCCCTATTGTTACAGGCCATTATAAAAGTATTGAGGGGCACCTGGCTGGTGCGGTCGAAAGACGATGTGACTCTTGATCTTGGGGTTGTGAGCTTGAACCCCACGTTTGGTGTAGAGATTACTAAAAATAAATAAACTTAAAAAAAGGGGGGGGGAGTATTGAGTGATTCCTCTCTTTTAAAAAAAAAAAAATTTATTTGAGAGCGCCCATGCACCAAAGTGGGGTGCCAGAGAGGAGCAGAGGGAGAGGGACAAGCAGACTCCACACTGAGCGTGAAGCCTGATGCAGAGCCCCGTAGGGGGCTGGATCTCACAACTCTGAGATGGTGACCTGAACTGAAATCAAGAGTCAGAGGCTTAATCAACTGAGCCACCCAGGCACTACGCCTCCCCTTTTAAAAGTAGGCTCCCTGCCCATCGTGGAGCCCACCGTGGGGCTTGAACTCAACAGCTCTGCGATCAAGACCTGAGCTGAAATCGAGTGGGGTGTTTAACTGACTGAGCTACCCAGGTGCCCCTCCTCTCTTCTTTTTATTCCAACACTGAGGTACCGAATAAATGGAGCTTTGGGTGGAAATTCATATAAAAATGTTCTCATCAAGGCCCGCAGGAACTCCCTGCTGAGGAAAGCAATCTAAGCTAAATAAATAAATAAATAAATAAATAAATAAATAAATAAATAAATAATTTTAAAAATTAATTAATTTTAAAAAATTTAAACAGGCTCCCCGCCCAGTGTGGAGCCCAACAGAAGACTTGAACTCACAACCCTAAGATCGAGACCCAAGCTGAGATCAAGAGTCAGATGCTCAACTGACTGAGCCACCCAGGTGCCCCTCTAAGCAAAAATATTTCAGGATTGTTACATTTCCCCATCCAAGGGACATATAATGCGGTACAATGGGTGGCACTTACCAGATCAAGCCTATCCTGCAAGATAGCGGCTATCTGATTTTTGGTATAAGGTGGGAAGTTCAACAACCGAGGCTTACATTTTTCTCTAGCTTGAAGCCTCGGCAAAATTCTGTCCGTGAGATCCAAGGTATTAGCAATACCTGAGAAGGAGATAAATATTACCAATCATCACGGTCAAATCATCTCAAAGGAAAATTAAACCCCCTGAAAGCTGAATACAATTTCCAGTTAACCCAGCATTCTAACTGTTGCTTCCACTTGCCACCTCACGCCCACCCCAACACTTATTAGGTTAGATGTACATAGTCATTTTAGAATGCTCTTTTCAAGTTAGGTTTAGAATTGTTCACTGATAAGCAGGACCAGATACTCCAAAAATCAACTGTCTCAAATTGAAGTACTAAGTCATTTTTATTTAGACTTAACAAAGTTGATTTTAGATTAAAACTATTATTTTATAGTAATTTTTTCATTTTGATAAGAAAGCAGAAAGCTGGCTTAAGATAAAATAGGTGATAAGATGAAGCGATTAAAAAAAGAATTCTTTAGACCCATCCTGTAACATTAGCAACTGAGCACTAACCAATCAGCACCAATCGAGAATTGCTTAGCCATGGCCACTCGAACAGTGTGTACAATACATCCTGCCCTTTGCTGTCCAGCTGATCCACCTCGTCCAGCACCAACACACTACGTATAAAGACAAACAATTAGTATCCATGTTCACCTTCCCAACTGTCCCATATGTTAGATCTGGGCAGACTCCAGGTCACATTCCTACAGCTGACACCAGTTTGAAGGTCCTAGTCTGTCCTCTCTCCAGTCCCTGCTACAATGATACCCCCACCATCACACCAAAGTAAGATACAGGTTTTTCAAGCAATTAGTTTAAGAGCATTTTTTTCCAATTTAAAATTAGAAGGTGTATTTTCCTCTCCTCTTTCCCTTTAAGCATATGTAACTACCTCTTGTACAGCAAATACAGGAAATGTTCATTTCTTATACAAACCGATAAATTCAAGAGACTAGAATGTGAGTTTGTGGGCAGCAGACCTTGCAGATTTTCACAGAACATGCAGCAGAGCAGTACTTACATCATGGGGCCCTTCTCTGCAGTCATATGGTTTTCCAGTTTCTTCACCATGTCCTTCCCAGCTGGCCTGGATACTTCTTCCTGATAAATCTCCTGAGCAATAGCTGGGAATACAGCCTGGGCACTCCTCAAGGACATGCAATTCAGCATGATAGTTTTAAAGCCTTTCAGTTCCTTCTAGAAAAATGCAAACATGAAAGATATTTTCCCCTCAGATAAAGGTTTGATGGAACCTAGTCTTTGAGGAGTTAACAGCGTATAAGAGAATAAGCTCTACTTTCATTTGGAAAGATTTAGACAATGAAACTAAAAACATCTTATTTGGGGGGATACTTCAATCCCCTAAGCACGTCTACCTTTCTTAACCCTTAATAACCAAATGTCATTTTAGCAAGAGCACCATATTTCAGACTCTCAGTGTACCTTGAGGTCTTGCAGAATTCGGCTTAAGCAGGCAGTTTTTCCAGTTCCAGGAGCACCAGAAAGATAAAGACTTCCAGCTTTTTTCCCACAGATGTGCTCCCTCAGGAAATTCCTGATGACATTCATCTCCTTTTCCCTGGCAGGCAGCCGGTCCGGGACAGCTGTATTCAGGACCAGCTTTGCTTGTTGGTAGCAAGTGCCTGTGTCAGATGTGAAAGGACAATTAGACACAACAGAGGTGACTGAGAAGATCCACTGGGTTTCATTTGGGGTCACCAGCCTTGTTTACAAGGCTGCATTAACAGTTGCCATGTAAGAACGAACCTTCTTGCTTGAACAGTCTCACACATGCAGATTCTTTCTCCAGTGGACATCTCTGCTCAGAATTTGTTGTGATCTCTTGATCTTTACGAACTGAGGAAAGGATTTTGTTTTGGTGAGCTCTGGCTTGTTCTCTTTTGCTAGGAGACTTAACTGTCAGCTGATTGTCGAATACCAATCTGCGCCCCTTAGGTGAACGTGAGCAAGGCGGGCCATTCTCTTTCTTGCCTTGCTTTGGTGGAGAACAGGGTGGTAAATGGGGAGTGTTGCACAGATTGTCATCACCTGAAATATATTAAAATCAAAACATGGTCATTCATAGTAGCGGACAGTAAAAGGACTTGCAAAGATCTCTGCTTTTCCCAGAAAGAGGCAAATTTCTTTCTTTCTTTTTCTTTCTCTCTCTCTCCTCTGCCCTCCCCTCCTCTCTCTCTTTCTTTCTTTCTTCCTTCCTTTTTCTTTCTTTCTTTTTCTTTTCTTTCTTTCTTTTCTAAAGATTTTATTTATTTGACAGAGATAGAGAGCACAATTGGCGGGGAGAGGCAGAGGGAGAAGCTAAGCAGGGACCCCCCCATGTGGGGTTGATCCCAGGGCCCCGGGATCATGACATGAGCTGAAGGCAGACTCTTAACTGACTGAGCCACCCAGGTCCCCCAGGAGGCAAACTTCTTCTTCTTCTTCTTTTTTTTTTTTTTAAAGATTTTGTTTATTTCTTTGACAGAGAGAGAGAGAGCCAGCGAGAGAGGGAACACAAGCAGGGGGAGCGGGAGAGGAAGAAGCAGGCTCCCAGCGGAGGAGCCTGATGTGGGGCTCGATCCCAGAACGCCAGGATCACACCCTGAGCTGAAGGCAAGGCAGACGCTTAACGACTGAGCCACCCAGGTGCCCCAGGAGGCAAACTTCTACAGTCAAAACCACCAAAACAGAATGCCTCTCATCTAGAAGCAATTATTGGCCACCAGATGGCACCACTGAATCTTACAACTATTTGGTAGAAAGCAAAAGGGTTTGGTGGGATGAAAATTCTAAGATTGTTCTAAAATAAGGTTTCTCAATCTTGGCACCATTGGGATGTTGGACCAAATAATTCTTGTTGGGGGCCGTCCCATGCATTGTAAAATGTTTAGCAGGATCCCTGGCCTTTATCCACCATTCCAGTAGCACTCCCTCAGTTGTGACAACCAAAAATGTCTCCACATCACCCTCCATTAAAAACAAATGATCTTGGCTCCTGGATGGCACAGTCGGTTAAGCATCTGTCTTCAGCTCAGGTCATGATCCCAGGGTCCTGGGATTGAGTCCCCACTGGGCTCTCTGCTCTGCGTCTCACCCCCGCTTGTGGTTGCTCTCTCTTGCAAAAATAAATAAGTAAAATCTTTAAAAACAAAAACAAATGATCTAAAACAAAAAAGGATTACCAACCAGTGTTCTAAAACAAGAATATCACCTGCTTCTCTTAATTTCACCACTAATGAGGTGAAAGCTTCAAAAATACAAGACAGCTAACTGCAAAGTCATTTAAAATACTGACAGAACTAAGTTCAAAATTAAGGAATTGAACACCAGAACGGTGAAGCAGTTCAGAAAGAGATCTCAACAAGTGGCTTAACTCTGAAGTTCAGTAAATGAACTCAGCAATCATTCTGAAAATAACCAAAGTGAACAAAGTGGTTTTACCTGAACTTACTAGGAAGCTGCTTCAAAGGACTAGGCATCTTATTATTGAGGAAAGAGAGTTCAACAGCTACCAAAAAGTTGTACTTATTTAATGGATAGCTTACCCAGACGTTTTCTGGGGCTGAGAGGCAGAATTTTTACGGAAGAACAGGGGATGGCCTGGACATCGGTCAGTTCTAGTTTGGTGTCACCGGAGTTTTTAGCTTTGTCCAATGTCCGAGACAGCTTCTTTTTTGGAAAACTGATTGTAACCTGTGACTGGGATCGGGTTCGAGGCATGATGGCAACACGGCTGGGTACAAAAAAGAGAACAGGACAGCCAGTCAATATGTAAAAGTGAAGGAAAAATAGCTAACATGGAATTTATACCAATGATCAACATTTCATAAGTAAATTCTAACAATATCTTAGCACTCAGTTCTGCTTCATAGCCAAATCTGAGCGATAATAACACTTATTGTCTACCTACTATGTGTAACGCTGTTGTTATAAGCACTTTAATTTTATTCTTTTTTTAAAGGAATCTCTGCACCCAACGTGGGGCTCGAACTCACGACCCCGAGATCATAAGGGGAACCCTCTACCGACTGAGCCAGCCAGGCTCCCCTTAGGCACTGACTCATTTAAGTTTTACAACTAACTACCCTAGAGGTCGGCACTCTTATTATCCTTATTTTACAGATGAGAAAACTCGGAGGCACAGAGGCCCAAAGTCATAGCAAACCAGGCATGCCGGGTCCAGAGCTCAACTTCTTAACCACTCGAGTGATGCAGTAAGTTTATCTTAACAGATTTCTACAGGACTTCTAATTCCCTCACTCCAGGCACGGGGTGTGTCTTTATCACCAGTTTAGCCCAGCACCCTGCCACATTTACGGTCTGCCCTCCGCCCGCACTCGGTCCCCACCCCACACCCTCCCAACCCCATCCCGGAACATCTCCCTCCTACAACATTCAGCCCCTTTATTCCACGCACGACTGCCAGCCTACTCCTTCCCTTACCCGGACCTCGGACCTCCGGCGATCTGAGCTCTTCTCCCCTCACTTCACCTCGGGCCTCAAGGGAGGCCCCGGCCCTCGCCTCAGCCCCTCTCCCAACTCTGCTGCCTCCCAGACCCTAGGCCTCCCCAGGCAATCCTCTGCTTTCCACCTTACAAGGCTGAGTCACCTCAGTGCCGACTCTTCCTCACGTCTCTCGCACACGGCTTCAGGGATTCTTCAGGTCAAGCTCCCGAACAAACTACACACCAGCAGCAGTAAAGCCCAGCCGCGCTCGCGCCAAATCTGCAAAGCCCCAGCCTTACCGCCTCCCGCCGAAGGCCGACCAGGCTTCTGATTGGCTGTCGCTAGAGACCCGCGCGCCTTGGCCAACGCCCCCTCCCTCGCGTCCAATCCAGTTGGAAGGACCACAACCAATAAGAGAGCCCCAGGTCTCCGAGCCATCGTGAAGCCACGCCCACCGAGCTGAGAGGGATTCTACATCCGGGGCCTCCGCAGAGAGACGCAATGTTGCAGAGGGAGCGATTCTGGGTAAGAACCAGGATCGCCGCAAAGGGCAGCGGGAGGTGTAGTCTTAGCCGCACGCGACTCTGTTTCCACGCCCTTATTCCTGGGAGGTTCAGAGATGTGGTTGTCCCTTCTCGCGGCCAGACGTATCCATTTTCATTACCCTAATGGGATACATTTTCAGCGAGCTACCATGTAACACCTATCATTCGGGGGGCGGTTCTGAGTGCCAGGCAGAATACCAGGAGCTTATTTACCTAATGTTCAACCCTGCAAAGCACAAAGCCACCGTGCGGAGGGCTAATTAGAGGTCATAGCATCTTGGAGGCAGTGAAGAGCCTAGGACCCAGACTTCCTGACACCCAATGTTTTTTTGTCAAATTCTACACATACACAGAGAAATACACTACACTTCATCACACTATCTCCCTGCTTTGTGTTTCAAAGGTAAAAAAAATAGGGCCAGGTCTTTGCTTTTGTTAAAAATAACATTCTGTGCACCTTATCATTAATTCCATTAATCCACACATTGTGGGGAGTTGAGAGAATTATGGCCTCTTAATTTTAAAACCTTGTTTTATGGCTAAACACTAGGGTTTCAGGGCCAGGGAAGACCGCTATAGAAGAGGCAAGCTGAACTTTTAATGAAAAATATAAATTAGAGCAGTAATTTACAGGCCAGCCTCCAAAGCTAATAACCTAGCTAAGCCTCAGGTTCCCTTGAAGGCCAAAACCCAACTCCAGGAGATGGCAAGCATTTATCTTTCATCCTTCAGTTTCAAATGAAATAGAACAATGAAGTTGAGAAACAGGAAAACAATGCTATTACAATTGCCAGTTAATTGTAGTTAGTTCATACAGGAGAGAAGAGCAGATACTGAGTGTTCAACGTATGCCAGGCACTGAGCTCAAGTATTTTACCTATACCACCTTATTAATTCTCAGAAGCACTGCATTAAGTTGGTATTATTTTCATTTCGCAAATGAGGAAACTGAAATAGAGGGGTTGAGTAAATTTGCCCAAGGTCACACAACCAGTAAGTGGAAGAGCTGGCATTTGAACTCAGGAAGTCTGACAGGAGCTCAAACACTTGACCACTTAAACATAGGAGGAGGTATTAAATGCAGGTCCTAAATAGGAAGACTTCTGTACACTTAAATAAAGCTTTAAAAATAAACAGGAAGAGGGGTGCCTGGGTGGCACAGAGGTTAAGCGTCTGCCTTCGGCTCAGGGCGTGATCCCAGCATTGTGGGATCGAGCCCCACTTCGGGCTCCTCCACTATGAGCCTGCTTCTTCCTCTCCCACTCCCCCTGCTTGTGGTCCCTCTCTCGCTGGCTGTCTCTATCTCTGTCGAATAAATAAATAAAATCTTTTAAAAAATAAAATAAACAGGAAGAGACAGTGAGGGAGCACATTTTGGGAAGGCTCTCTAGGAGCTGAAAACTACAACAGACATTAGCGGCCGTGAATGGGATAAGCGTTTCCATAAAATGGAGGCTTTCGACCAGATGGCATTTCTGGTCTCTTAATAGAACAGACCCCAGGAAGCAACCTTCAATGTTCACGTATTTTGATAACCAGGACTCCTAAAAACTGTCCTTAATAACTTGACTGGTAACATGCGTCCAGCAGCTTTAAGGGATAGTGGTGAAAACCGCCCTAGGTTTCAGTGAGCTAGAGGGAGCCCAGGAAGCAATGAGTACTTAGTATTCATCCTGAAGCCTATACAGCACTGGTCCAGGGTAAGCCTACAATATTAAATGACCACTGTGGAAGCAGGCGGAGAATCACAGAAGGTCCTGATTGAAAGGTCTCTACCAAGTTACCTATGTGAATCTCCCTTTCCAATACTACATGAACATGCTGCACATGCCACCAGACTGTTGCTTGCTTCTGGGCCTCTGTCCTCGCTGTTTCCTCTGTCTGGAATGCCACACACCACCCGCCTTCCCTGGCTAACTGCCATAAAGCCTTTTAATAACCTACATAGGTTTCTCTTGGTAGCTGCCTGAAGTGTTCTAGACTCCGAGCTCCTTGGAGGCAAAGACCAGTCCTATTCGTCTTCATATTGGGGGTGCCTGGCAAAGAGTAAAGTATGCAATAAATGCTTGCTGCAGGAATGGAAAGGACATCCCTGCCAAATGAATTTCCACCTTTTTCATGAACACTTTTTGTGGCTGGATAGCATATAGTCCTTTAAATCTCACACCCCTAAACCTAGGAGTGGAAAATGAATTCAATTACACATAAAAGCGATCCAGACTGGGCTCCAGTAAGGTCAGATGCGAAGCATTTCTCTGTAGTTATCCTCTGGGGTGGTTAGGATCCTGAGGTTGACATTTTAGTTCTCTTACCTCTGTCTGGAGAGTAATAGGAAGTCAGAGACAGGCAGCACCCCTGCAGCAAGTCACAGTTTGTGGCTGGGCCAGGCCAGCAATACTTAAAACGGAAACATTCACAGTAAGCAGCTGTGTCTCAGTAATGAGAGTAGTGTCCTTATCACCTGCTGATACACAGTATCATGAGGGAAGGAATCAAATCACACTGGAAGGACCTGTCCAGTATCTTTTTGTGTGTGTGTGCATGCATGCATGCACATGCACACAGACTAGCAATACCACCCCAACAGGACAGAGAAACCTGTGGTTTAGGAAGTTGAGGGTCATTCAGGCAAGCTCCGTTTGAGGGCTATTTAAAGTCACAGGAGGAACAATTAAATCAATAAATAGGTAGTTTATTAATCATATTAATAACAATGATGGGTCAAATAATCAGGGATTCAGCCAATCTGGCAAGTATGGATGAAAATGAGAGGAGGCCTTTTTCCCCCTCCCTCTCATAGGTTTTTATATCTAAATTATGTGAAAGTGATTCATACACACACCCATTATGAATCAGTATGGGAAATAATTTCAAGACCTTTCCTAGTGATGAAAGTGCAAGGTGAGCTCATTAAGTCTTAGTGGTGATTATGTCAGCTGACCACAGTAAGCAGAGAATGTCTGGTTCAGTTTTCACACCCCAAGTCAAAGTTCAAGAAAGCCAGCCAAGATTGCAACACAAAAAGCAGGGAAGAATAAAAGCCAACACCCCCAGTAAAAATAGACACACACAGTCTGTCTGCTCTGCCCCCACCTTTTCTTCCATACATCAATGGGACAATCTGCCATGCAACACAGGTAGAAAGAATCCTAAGAGATGTAAGGAGAGGACACAAGGCCAGAGCATCTCCTGGGCCTCCTGAAATCATGGGCATTGGGAAGGTAGGTGGCAAACATAAATGATGACCAAAACTACCAGAGTCACCCAGGTGAGCATGGTTAATGAGAACTGTGATATTCAAAACACAGCAGGAAGGGAGGAGGGAAGACCCCTGGGAAGCTGCAGATGTTTCTGCCCAAGTCAGTGTAGCTACCTTCTTAGAGGTTCTAGAGTCAAACCACTACACTCACCGGAAGCAACAGATGTTCTCCCCTCCCTATGCCACCACTGGAGGTGGTGTTCCAGACAAGAGTACACAATTTTCAGGTTTTTGTTTTTGTTTTTAAGCAAGGTTTAATTAAACTGCACGGCATCCAGAAGAAAGAAACGTACCAAAGAATCCAACCTGAGACCAGATTATACGTCGTAGAGGGGCGGCGGGGGGGGGAAATCACTGCTTATTGGGAGAGGGAGCACTGCAATTGGAATATAACTTCAAAATAAATCATACAATAAATTATTTTTTTAAAGAAAATAAACTGATCCACATGCAAAGATGGACACACACACACACACACACACACACTCTGAACACGTCACTCTAGTCTTTTATTCAGTGTTGACTAAGACTTCCATGCTGGTCCCAATGGGAAAGGACAAAGGTTAGACATAAGAAAAGAAGGCTCGGCCCCTCTGCCACCAGTGGAATGAGATTTAAGACAGTTAGAGAGGAAACCCACTAAGTTGTGAGAAACAAGCGTAGAAAGAAAGAAAGAGTTATCAAGGAAGATTTTAATTGCTTCAAAGAGAGAGGGGAAGAAAGCACAGAAATCTAACACAAGTAAAGGCACAATGACCGTGGAGTTGAATGGAACCAAATCCTTCCTTCAGTTGAACAGTTATCCTTCTTTTTGTATGTGTTTTGAAGGTGACTGTAGTTTTGTTTCATTTTGCTTTTAAGAGAGGAGTCTTGAAGGCAGAGTTGTAATGCCTTGCATTCCCTAAATCAGGGCGGCTTACAGAAAGCCACCTTGACCACATAGCCAGGGACTGAGATTCAATAGGGAAAGAAAGGCTACAACTGGAATGTGAAGAATTGGATTTGCAGTTGATTGTAGGTTGGGTTTCCAGAAGGACAGACAGCTCAGTGTAGTGCCATCAAAGGGCCTCAGATGCCCTATACTCCACCCCCAGAGCTTTGCAGAAGGACAGGACCCTGGAGTCACATTTTTCCCCCACTCCCATAAGCACTCAGCCTACAGATTATTTCAAGTGATCAGGAGAATTAAAACACACCCAACCCTGAGTTGCTCTGTAGCAAGTCTATTTACAATTTTTCTCACCTCTCTCTGGAGGTAAATCTGGATTTCAAGTTGGGAAGCTGTGGGGTGAGGGGATGCCCCCAGTGCAATGGCCAGTGGCTAGTCTCCTTGCCTTGGCCAGTTGGGAGGGCTGGGATGCATTTCTGGAGACAAGCAGCCTCACATCCATCAGGTGGGGTAGCCCTAAGCACCCTCACTCTGGGAGCCCAGGATGTGAGGATGATGGGGTGCTGCAACTGGAAGAAATCCCCAAAACAGAAAAGCCACACCTGGAATATCAAAGTGATTTGATCCAAGTTTGGTGACCAAAGAAGAGTGGGGAAAAGGGGCATCTAGCTCATTTAAAAACCTGGAAGCCACTGCTCTGCTTCCCTGAAAGGGTGGAAAGAAACAATTAAGTTTTTCCCACTAGAGAAAAACATCATAAAACGAAACCCACACAAGGGCTTATAACACAGCTTCCTGATGCTTAGTTGGGCAATGTCTCTTCCTTCTGGGAGGGAATAAGGAGGTTAATGGGACTGGGCAAGAGTCTCAACATGAGACCACCCAATCTTCCACTGAAGAGACTACATTCCCACGAGCAGATAAAAAGAGCAGTTTAAAAGGTGAGAAGTTTTAGTGCTCTTGCAGCCAGCCCACCTTAAATCTATATTACAAGCTTTTTACAACATACAAAATAGATCAATAACTATAAGGATCACATTCCCATTCTTCAATAGTAAATATACATGATAATAAATCTGTTATTAACAGAGGGACCAAATAATGTATAAGGCAAAGACATTTAAATAGGTACTGTGCCATCAACATGCTCTCAAGAAGAAAATCCCTCTGATTAGATCTAGGCCCGGGCCTTTCTTCGTGAGGCCAAGAAAATGAGAATACAATCAATACCCATGTGACACAGTCCAAATGCTGGGGAATATGAAGGGCAGCAGGTCACAGAGGAGGAAGATATCAGCCCCAGTGAAAAGCTGGGGTTTGGCTTTTACTTGTGATGCTTACTTTGATGCTCTATGTTTGAGTAAAGGAAAAAAAAAAAAAAAAAAAGGATATACTTTGATAATATTGTACAAAAGGCATCAACTCCCATTTCAAAAACAAATGGAAGACTTCACAGTCCAAGTTCAGTAACTGGTTAGCATCTCCCCTGGAACTCTGCTGCAGGGTTAACTCTTGTATTCTCTCTTTTTCCCTCCACTTGTGCCGTCTCAGCACTACTGGCTTCAGAATGCTGGGGATACTGCTGAGAGATAACTGCTAACAGATTTGAAAATAAAAATGATAAAGAGAATGATCAGAAAAGGTTTGGTGACAGACCTCATCATGGTTTGTCCCAAGAGTCGATGTAGTCCAGGGGATGGCAAAGGATAGCAGACCTTGTACAAAGAACCCAAGTCGAGAGCTCTCCCATCTGGCACAGGAAGACTTGGGTTTCTCTGGGCACCACGCACAGATCCTTAGTCTGTGATACAACAGATTGGAGAGGTCCCTAAGGCGATTTAAGCCTGTGATGTACCTGGTGAAAATTTTTAATTGACTTTCCCCATCCATTTCAAGGAACAGCCCTGGCTCCTTCCCTGCTCTCACTCCAAGCTTTGAGCAGTCCCTGTACTTGGCAAGAGTTGTAGCAAACCAAGCCATCCCATGTGTAGAGCCCAGGAGCTTCATCCTGCTGTTGGAGAATGGTGAAGTCCCATCCCACCATCCAAGCTCAGTTCCTACCTACACTGGGATCCTCTATTTCCTCTGTGCCCTTGAACTAGGACCTGGAAGACGAAGAAACATATTGCTGGCTGCCAAGGAAGATCAACTGGACTGAGACACACCTCACCAAAGTTTTTGTGCTTCCTGGCACAGAGGAATCTTTGTCCCCATAAGCTTCCTCACCCTTCTCTATTCTGCTGTGTTAACTCCTGCAGTCTTGCAAAGGCAAGAGTAATGGAGAAAGGAAGAGAAGTACCTGTTCAGTCAGATGGGCTGTGAA
This sequence comes from Ailuropoda melanoleuca, assembly GCF_002007445.2. Classification (NCBI taxonomy): domain Eukaryota; kingdom Metazoa; phylum Chordata; class Mammalia; order Carnivora; family Ursidae; genus Ailuropoda; species Ailuropoda melanoleuca. Next base: position 24,612,045 of record NC_048230.1, on the reverse strand, counting down.
CTTTGGAACAAGCAGGTTTTAAAGTCCTTCGTAGCCCACAGAGTTGATCCCTTCCACGAGGTGCTTCGCCCTTCCCTTGTCATCCTGGTCACCCATCAGGGGCTAAAGTCTTTGAGCAGGCCTTCAGGGCCAGTCAGAAAAGACTTAAGTGGTGTCAAGGCCAACGCCCTATCTTTCTACCTCCCACTGCAGGTTTTTGGGAGTTTGTGAATCCATAATGAATCAAAGTGACTTTTCTTTCGAGGGGATGGGCAGTGCAGTGAGGAATAACAGCCCTCAGCCTCAGCACCCTGAGGAAACAGGCAAATAGGCAGGGAGTCCCAGAGGACACAAATGGCTCCTGGTCCCTTTGCTGCAGAGAAACTGACTAGCTCTAAGAGGATCCCCAGTTTATTTCACCCTCTCTTTTTATTAGATGTTTAGTTCAACTGATTAGTATTTAGTGTTTATAATAGCCAACTTTTCCCTCTGGTGGTTGCATGGGGTGGCGTGAGAGCAAAACCAAAATACCCCTAAAAAGAAAGCAGACCCATTTCTTTGCCCTTTCTTCAAACTTGACCTTTAAAACAGATCACTTCTCTGCAAATTCCTTTCCTGTTTCACTAAAAATGCCCACCCCCAGAAGTCCTGGCCATGCCAGCCTCCTAAATGAGGAAATATAATATACCGCCACACTTCCCCCACAGTGGGTAGGAGAAAGTAGGAGCACAATTCTCCACCCTGCTCCAACAATGAGTTCATTCACCACAACAAGGCACCTTTCCCCAAGAGGAAAGCAGGAGACATGGAAGCTTTTTCCTCATCTGGCTAGCAGGGCTTGAGAGAGGAGGGATGGATGCAGGGCTTGAGACCCTAGTGTCAATATAAAGAGTCCAATCACCAAGTCTAGAGACGAGATGCATAGATGGAGGTGAGTGGGGAGGACGCTTGGTGTCTAGAGGTGGGTTGCACTGTAGAAACACGTCAGGAGCTCTCATGCAGGTTTCAGGGGAATGGAAGGGACCATCTGAGCAGAGGAGAGGGTCCATCCTTTTCCTGAGGAACAGGACCAAGCCAGGCTTCACCTGAGAATGGGTGGCAGAGGTGGGGCTCCACGGGCAGCTGAAAAATATAAAAATGAAAACCACATACATAAGGTCAACCACCAAACCCTGAATAACCCAAACATTCCTGATACAAGAGACAGGCTCTTTAAGCTAACCTGTAAAATATAGGGACTGGTTTTGTTGTTTCCTTGTTTTCTTAAGAAAATGCAGATGAGGAGAAGCAATTTTAATCTAAGAAAAACATACCATTCTACTTTCTATGCAATTATAGAAAAAACTCTCATTGACTACTCTTCTCACCTCGGTTTGTTTTGCTGGGATATATTCTCTGAAAGTGTTTATATTCTTCTGGAGCAGGAAAGTCTTCTACTGGATGGAAAGAATACTTTGATTCAAAATCATCTGGGAAAGGAACAGAATATTAAGTCATATCACCCTTCCTTGTGCTTCCACATACTCTGTACTACTTCCGACCCCCCGCCCCGCTATCTCCCTCAAATTCTGATGGACCATGAGGGCCTGCCTGGCCCACTAAACCAAGGTTCCTGAGGCCAGCAACAGCATCTTTCTATGGACCTTGCACGCACAAAGGATATGCTCAGAGGCTCTTTACATTAAGCAGCGAGTCTTCAAATTAGTTCTTCAAATCTTTCCACCAAAAATCAGGCACTTAACAGGAAAGGAGCCCAGCAGTTTGCATGGGAGGAGAAGGAAATACAGCTCTGTTTCAGTTAACAGTCATCTTAGAGACTGTCACCATGGGAAACCAACTGAACTGAATCCACAGATTGGTAGACATTAACCTAAAATGGGAATTTCTGTCACCAGTTAGTGAGAGATCTGACCAGATAATGCCCCTCTGGCCCAGGTTACCCTCATTTAGCTCTACAACAGAGTTGGGACAGCATCTCACTGTCCCACTTTACGTGTCCCCTCTAGAAGAAGGCTCAGATTTTCGATCAGTGCGGCTCAAACACATTCCAAAAACCCTGGTCCACTAATTAGGAAAAGACTAGACTGGGGTCAGAGAAGAGGCCAACCATTCAAGAATCTAGAGTGTTTGGGTTGAAGCAGACGGTACAGATCTTTCCAGGGGTCCTCAACAGAGGGTCTGAGGAAACCCTATGGACAACCTTTGCTGGGGGCTCCATCTTAGACCCAATGAATCAGAATCTCTTAGGTGGGGCCTAAGACTCATTTATTAACCTTGAAAAAGGTAAATCTCATACACTCCTGATCTCATCCACCTCATTTCACAGATGAGGGAAGCGAGGCCCAGAGCAGTGAAGTGGCTTCCTCAAAGTAGGACAGCTAGGTAGTGCGCCATGGGTTTTTGTTGTTTTTTAAAGGTCCAGAAAAGGCCCTCTCCGTCCTAAGAAGATACATCATTCCTGTCTGAATAATCCTGAAAAGGATAGAGTCTCTGACCTAAAAGCTAACCACAAATGATCCTTGGGGAGCAAGAGAATAGCTTCAGAGTTATTACCACAACACCTACTGATTTTACTTCAACCTCTTCTAAAGCATTCATACCTAGAATTCGCATACGGCAAGGGCTGTCAATGGGGGGGGCCCAGAAGTCTGAGGGAAAACCAAGAGAGGAACTGTTGTGAACAAAGGATACCTAGTGACCATTCCCAATCTAGAGTGGCCACTGGAATTAGTGAAGTCACCACAGAACTATGAGACTAAAACAGGTAGTTACTTACCCAAGAAAGATCGGACAGTGGTAATAGAATCTCTGTGGCCATTCCTCAAGGGTGGTGGAGGAGGAGGGGGTGGCCCAGCTGGCGTCCTTGAGGGCGGAGGTGGGGGCTTTCCTCGGCTCAAGGGTTCTGACCCATGCATTCGGTATGGTGGGGGGGGAGGGGGAGCATCCCTGGCACCATTTCGGATCATGGGTGGTGGGGGTGGAGGAGCTGCAAGGAAAATCCAAGGCAGTTTAGGCTGAGATACAGAGATGGTGAGGGGTAGGGGAATTTGAGAGACGTGCGCTAAGAGTGCCTTGGTGCCTTCCCAAAGATCTAGGCTCCGGGAGCCTCCAGGCAGCATGTCGAGTATCAGATTCACCCTCCTCTCGCCCCTATTTAACAGCGGGAACATTCTTCCAGATCCCAAAGTCCAGAATAAATGTGTGACCTTCTTCATTTCCTGTGACAAGTCAGTCAAGAACTTTGCCTACTCTTGGGGCGCCTGGGTGGCACAGCGGTTAAGCGTCTGCCTTCGGCTCAGGGCGTGATCCCAGCGTTCTGGGATCGAGCCCCACATCAGGCTCTTCTGCTATGAGCCTGCTTCTTCCTCTCCCACTCCCCCTGCTTGTGTTCCCTCTCTCGCTGGCTGTCTCTATCTCTGTCAAATAAATAAATAAATAAATAATCTTAAAAAAAAAAAAGAACTTTGCCTACTCTTGATATCTTTTCCCTGCCTTTCCATGCCTTCCTCCACAATCCTACTTCAAGGCTTTCTCATATTCAGCCTGTTCTACTGCAAAAAGCTTCCCAAATGTTCTCCTTGCTTCTCATCTCTTACCATTCCAATCCATTCTTCACTTCAACTCACTAATCTCCTCCAAAATACTTGCTCAAACTTTTCTAAGGGCTTTGCATTTCCTCTACCATGAAGTTTCAAATCCTTAGCTTCAACCCCAACTGGGTCTCACCACATCATCCTCCTTTCTTACACAACATCTTACCACGCCTGGCAGCCTGATTTCACGTTCCCCTCTTCCTTGCTTGATTCTTAGGCTGAGACTCCCACTGTCGCCTCTGTATCTCTCTACTACACTACCATATTGTATTATAATTTCTCATTTTATGTGCCTCTTCCCAAGTCAGGGCAGTGTCCATTCATCTGAGTTCCCAAGCTCAGCCACATGTACAGCACACAGTAGGTATGCAATCAACATGTGCTGACTAAACCAAACCACATATGCTTTGCTCCTGTGACTCCCCCAAAAGATGCAGAAATGCCTTCCTTCTTCCCTTACTATAAAACCTACCGCTCTTTTTTAAGATTCCACTCAAGCCCCATCTTCTACAGGCTTTTCCAAAGCAATGCACTCTATTCTACTCCCCTCCTTCTTTGTTCTCCCATAGCATTTATAGGCTGTGTCACTTACTCTAGCACTTAGTAGTAGAGACCAAAGTGAGTGATTCTCAAGACATGTATAGTAGGTTCATCTGCAGAAGTTGCTTATCTCCGATGATAGGCTCATTGCTCAAAAAAACTGGAAATGTATCTTTGGGAATTGCCTCCAAACCCAGTTTCTAACCAGACAGTTCTGTAAATATTATATGATGTCCATATCTCATTTCTTTTTTTTTTTTTAAAGATTTTATCTATCTACCTACCTACATATCTATTTATTTTAGAGACAAAGAGTGCATGCCCGCACATGTGCAAGCTTGGGGGAGGAGCAGAGGGAGAGGGACAAGGAGACTCTGTGCTGAGCACGGAGCCCAATGCAGGGCTTGATCTCACGACTCTGAGATCGTGACCTGAGCCGAAACCAAGAATCAGACGGTCAACTGACTGAGCCACCCAGGTGCCCCTCGTATCTCATTTCTGAGATTGCACAACCATCAATAAAAATATTCATACCTACATCTGATTCCACTTCACTCTTAAAAGACAAAAATGTGGGGCGCCTGGGTGGCTCAGTCAGTTAAGCGTCTACTTTTGGCTCACGTCATGATCCCAGGGTCCTGGCATTGAGCCCCATGTTGGGCTCCCTGCTCAGTGGGGAGTCTGCTTCTTCCTCTCCCTCTGCCCCTGCTTGTGTGCTCTCTCTCTCACTCTCTCAAATAAATGAAACCTTTAGAAAAAAAAAAAAAAGACAAAAATCAAGGTAACATCAACAACACATCTGAAGACATGGCAACATCACTGGAATAGGTTCTAAGTAAGGTGTTTATATTATATTGTTCTATTCTTTTCATTAACTAACAAAAAGAGCAGCTACCATTTATTTGGTTTCTGTTATATTCCAGGCACTGTCCCGGGTACTTCACAGGCATTACATCTTTAAAAATTATTCCACCACTCCTGCAAAGTATGTGGTATTATCCTCATTTCACAAATGGGGGAACTGGGACTCAGGTTGTTTGTCTGAGGTCACAGATCTCATAGACTCAGCACACATCTGTTCTTTCCACTATGCCCACACTGCTTTTCATAACTACTTTTCCTAACTACCCCAGGTACTATATTACCTCCCCCTAAAATGTATAACCCACTGAGATGGAAGTTTATCTTCTGGTACCAATGCCATGTCTGATAAATAGCTGTTTCCTAAATAATACACGGAGAGACTACTCGGCTTAACAGACAACAAGGTTTAGTGATAAAGGATAAAGGGTGTATCATCATCATTTTTTTTTTTAAGATTTTATTTATTTATTTGACAGAGATAGAGACAGCCAGCGAGAGAGGGAACACAAGCAGGGGGAGTGGGAGAGGAAGAAGCAGGCTCCCAGCGGAGGAGCCTGACATGGGGCTCGATCCCATAATGCCGGGATCACGCCCTGAGCCAAAGGCAGACGCTTAACTGCTGTGCCACCCAGGCGCCCCCCATCATCAACTTTTTTTAAGTACACTCTACACCCATCGTGAGGCTTGAATGCATGACCCTGAGATCAAGAGTCACGTGCTCTACCGACTAAGCCAGCCAGGCACCCAAGAGTGTATCTTTTTATTCCTCCTGAATTGTTGTCGGAATTTCTGTAGCGTGACCGCAGTTAAGAATGAAACAGTAATGGGATGATTTATGTAGACAAGGGGTCCCGCACTGTAGGCCCAGTAAATGTTAGTTTTCGCTTTCCCTAAGATGCACTCTGAATGTCTCCCTCACTCTTTTCAAGGTTTTAAGTATGGACAAGGGCTATTAGAAGCAATAAAGAGAAATCTCCTTAACACCACCTAACAGATCTCTGAAGCTTGATTTCATCCCAAATCTGCAGCTCTTTGAGTCCATCTTCAAAATATTTCCCTCAAACCCAGATTTCTCAGGGCCCTAAGAGTCTGTATCTCTCTAGGGGAGGGCCAGGGAGTATAAGGCAGGCAGGGTTAGGTAGGCTCAAAAGGACACCAGCTAGACAATGGGCAGGTGGCAGTGATCAGAGCCAACCCAGACAATCTGCTTGCTCCTTCGGTGCCCTCCCTCAGGGTCACCCCAACCAGGTTTTGCCATCTCCAGGAAGTTTCTGGGCTCTTTGTCACATACAGTTTTTTTTTTTTTTTTTTTTTTTTTTTTAAANTTTTAAAGATTTTATTTATTTATTCGACAGAGATAGAGACAGCCAGCGAGAGAAGGAACACAAGCAGGGGGAGTGGGAGAGGAAGAAGCAGGCTCATAGTGGAAGAGCCTGACGTGGGGCTCGATCCCATAACCCCGGGATCACGCCCTGAGCCGAAGGCAGACGCTTAACCGCTGTGCCACCCAGGCGCCCCTGTCACATACAGTTTTAAGACCATTTCAAGTGACAGAACTGGAACCCAAGGACCGTAAGAAAGAAGCAGTTTGTAAAGGAAACCTTGGGGTGGGAGACCACCTTTTGTAAACCTAGATAAACCCAATTCTGAGGAAAGCAGGATGGTACTGATTCTTTCAAAAAAAAAAAAAAAATCCCTTAAAAAGTGTTTTACTCTGCAAAGAAAAAATTCAGAAACCCTATGGACCAATAAAATTGGTCCCTGAGCACCCTGGGAAGACTGAAGACTCCATACTTTTCCAAATGTAAATAATTCATATAGAAACAAAAGTATATTATCACTTAATATTGTCATAATATGATTTAATAATAGAGATAAATCCATGAACTACCTGGAAACCCTTGCATAAAACCACTAACAGTTATCAGCAGCATACTACAGTTTACAAAGCACTTTCATACATATTTTTATTTACAACCACCCCTGAAGGTACTATGAACACGAGGAAACAAACTCAAAGAATCAGAGCAATTTGCCCAATGTCACACAACAAAGAGACCCAATACTCACAAGATCTCTGACTAAAATACCTCAATTTTCTCTCAGTGTTATCACTCTAAGAACTGCTGCTCTGGTTACAGAGATGGAAAGCTGCCCGAGGCCTCCATCAGTCCTCAAAGTTGGTGATGGCTAAGGGACAGAAGAACAAGGCTCATAATTTCATATTCTTCTAAAGAAACCAGAAAGAAAGAACAGAGAAGTGGGAAGCAAGAAGTCTGCAGACATCTAAAACTACCCAATTCAGGGTGCATGGCTGGCTTAAGTCAGTAGAGCATGTGACTCTTGATCTCGGGGTCTTGACTTCAAGACCCACATTAGGCCTATAGCTTAATTTTTAAAAATTAATTAATTAAAGTTAAAAAAATAAAACAACTCAGTTAAACCCACAGAAATTGTATTTTTTTCCCTGTTTCTATTCCTGGATAGGGTTAGAAAGATAAGGGCTCTGCTTCGATAAAGTTTAAAAAAAAATAAAAATATATCCCTGGGACACCTGGGTGGCTCAGCTAGTTAAGCGTCTGCCTTCAGTTAAGGTCATGATCCCAGGGTCCTGGGACCAGAGTCGGGACTGGGCTCCTTCCTCAGCAGGGAGCCTGCTTCTCCCTCTGCCTGCTGCTCCCCTTGTTTGTGCTGACAAATGAATAAATAAAATCTTTAAAAAAAAATCCCTAAGTTAAAAAATAATTTTTAACCTAAACTTCGTAGAATCAAAGACTACCTTAGGACTAGGATTCTTATGGCTAAAGTCAGGGAGACATGGGGTCAGGGATGTACAAGTTACCATACAACTGCCGTCTGCTGGCCGGCCAGCTCCTAGAACACCAACTCTCCATGTACCTCGCCAAGCAGCAGCACAGGTTAATGGACTTTCAATACGTGCTTCCTGATGACTTAATTTCTTAATCAATGATCCAAACCTGCAAGAACTGTTTAAAAGCTCAAAAGCCATTTGTGGAGGATGTGGCTCAAAGTCCAATGATATAAGAGGCCATGGGAACCAAAATTCCTGGGTCCAAGAAGGTCCCAGAGAGCTTCATGGTCTCCCTAACTCTCTACTTTCAGTCGTGCTATTTTGTAAAGAGACTATACAACCTCTTCTACTTTTTCTAGAGCTCCTTACTCTCCTCTTCACCCAGTTTAGGCTCATGGTCCACTATGACAATCATTCTCTGACCTACACCCTTAGCTTCCTTTCTCCCTTAGTGTCCCACATGCCTAAAAAAGCTAACCCTGGTTAAATACCATGCTGCCCCCACTTAGTACCTGCAAACACACAGCTGAACACACACTGTGCTAATCTCACTTTGAGTGTACAGCTCCTAATCCTGAGTGGGCCTTTCATGCTGCTGCTTATCCCAGAACACTTCCCCATCCCCTTCACTCTCCCATGCTCCCAGAGGACCACTTCATGTCCCTCTCTCTCCTTCCCTCCCTTCATTCACAGTGGATGTCCTTGCTTTCTACCTCACCAATAAGAAACAAACCAGAAGGTGTGCCTGGGTGGCTCAGTCAGTTAAGCATCTGCCTTTGGCTGAGGTCATGATCCCAGGGTAATGGGACAGAGCCCCGTATCCCGGCTCCCTGCTCAGCGGAGAGCCTGCTTCTCCCTCTGCCCTTCCCCCTGTTTGTTCTCTGTTTCTCTATCAAATGAATAAATAAAATCTTTAAAACACACACACACAGAAGAAACTTTGCACATGATCCTACCACTACGCCCACCTACCCACTTGCATCTATCCCTATGCACTCTGCCTTCCCTCCTGTTACCATGGAAGAACTCTCTGTGTTCTTATCTAAGGTCAACCCCTTACCTATGAATCAGATTCCATTCCTTTTATCCTTCTTGAAAACATTATTTGGGCAATCCCCCCCCCCTTTCTAATGTATCATTTCATCAGTATACAAACAGATATATCTCCCATCTTGGACAGGAGGGGTCCCAAACCTCAATCCTTCATTCTCCTCCAGCAACCATTCATCTGTGCCCCCACCCTCCCTCCCCTTTAAGCAAACTGAGAGATTTCTACATCGCTATCTCCAATTCCTCTCCTCCTATTCCCAAGTTCCCAAACACATCTCAATTAGACTTTCACCCTCATCCTCCATCACTCCACTGAAATTATCAAAAGGATATCATGTTGTTTCGGGGTCCCCTCAAAAGACTCCATGTTGCCGAGACCAATGTCATTCTCAGTTTCCAGTCCTGGACACAGCTGATCACTCCCTCTTGGCATCCTTCCAGCATCCTCTCATTTTCTCCCTTCCTCACTATAGACTCTTTCTCAGCTTCCTCTGCTTGCTACTCTCCATCTCTCTGACCTCTAATATAAAGTCCTCAACCTCTTCTCTATCTAGACTGACTCCCTAGGGGAGCTTATCCAGCATGTGGTTTTCAATATCATTCAAATTTCTCTAGCCCAGACCTTTCCCCTCAACTTCAGAGTCTGACAGAAATCCAAGAGAAAATAACGAACTGGTGTTTGCCTAACAGGCGTGTCAAACTTGACTTGTCTAAAAGTGAACACCTGTCTTCTTCCCCCAAACCTGCTGCGGCCCTACCTATCTGCCTGATTTACTGCACCAGCCTCCAAAGTGGTCTCCCTTGCCACCTCTGTCCCCCTGCAGACTGTTTTCAACACCGGAGTTTGTCATCCTTTTATTTTTTATTTTTTAAAGATTCTGTTTATTTGACAGAGAAAGAGTACAAGCAGGGGGAACAGCAGAAGGAGAAGGAGAAGCAGGCTCCCTGCTGAGCAGGGAGCCCAATGCAGGGCTCAATCCCAGGACCCTGGGATCATGACCTGAGCCAAAGACAGATGCTTAATCAACTGAGCCGCCTGGGCGCCCTGAGTTTGTCATCCTTTTAAAAGCTAAAGCAACGCTTTTCCTCTGTTCCAATGCCTCTAGTGGCTCAGCATCTCACCGAGTAAATCCCAGTCTTGACAAAGTCCTACAGTGTTCTCCTGTGCGAATCTAGCTTCCTGACCTCCTCGTCCTTCCACTCTTCCCCCTTCACTCATTCCAGTCCTGCCACAATGGCCTCCCTGCTGTCCCCAGTCTCAGGGCCTTTGTATTTGCTGTTCCCAATGCCTGCAATACCTATTCTCCCAGAAAACTGCTTAGCCTACTCCGTCACTCTCTTCAGATTGTTACTTATCAGTAAGGCCTTCCCTAACCCTACTTTCACCCCACCTCTGCAATAAAAAATATCACCACCACCCTCCACCCCAGTATATCCTATTCCCCTTTCTCTGCTTTGTATTTCTCTAAAACATATACATACTGTCTTTATATATATATAAAAAACATACATAATATATATATAATTTTATATAGTTTTATTTGTATATATTTATAATTATATGATTTTATATATATATATACATATATATCTACATATATAATTTTTTAAACTAATTTATTTGCTTGACTGTCCAAAGAACAGGAATCTTCTGTCTTTTCTATTGTTTGCTGTTTCCCTAAAAACAGAGTCTGACACACAAAAAGGCACTCAGTAAACCTGCTGAATGAGTAAGTGAATTCTTTTTCTCTTCAATCGCTGAAGGAGAGCTTTGGAGAAAAGGGTGAGAAGATAAACTCAATTCTACATCTGATAGGAAAAAAGGTTCTTCCAGGCACTTACCGGCTCCCCGACTGGGAGGGTCCCGGGCTGGGGGAGGTGGTCTATTACTCTGTAGTGATGGAGAGGCTGACGTGGGTGGAGGAGGCGCTAGGCCTCTCACAGGCCCCGGTGTCTTCCTATGCAAAGAATTGTGTCTCTGTGGCAGCTCAGGGGCTGACTCATTAGTGGGACTGGAGGGTCCATTGGGGACCCCAGGAGGCTGGCGGTAAGGCGGAGGAGGAGGAGCCAGAGACTGGCCACTTGGTCCCGTTCTGATATTCACAGGGGAAGGAGGTGGTTTGACTGGGGGTGGAGCAGGAGGTCCCTCTCGACCAGGGTGCAGCCTTTGTCCAGGTGTGGGTGGCAAGGGCTTCTCTCTGTTGTAGGCCGGGGCTTTGCTGCTGTGCACAGGCAGAGGTGTAGGGGGTGCGTTGGCACGCCGTCCCGGGGGTGGTGGAGGAGGGGCAGAGGAGCTGTGCTTCATGCCTGTACTGCTGGTGGTATTAGGCCGAGAGAGGTCCGGTAACGAGGGTCTCTGCATCCGGGGCAGTTCTGGGAGTGAGGCTCGGCTGCTGTCTGTATCATCTTGAGGGCGCCCACTGGCTGTTGACACCGGTGGCCTTGGGGCAGCAGCTCGAGAACTGGGGACTTGTAGAGCTGGCTTACCAGCTAGGTTCTCTACAAATACACCAGATAGCACTTGATCAACAGAGCTAGATACGTGTTAGTCAGTATCTCTACTTCACCCAGCCTCCTTAGTGTAACCTGCATGGTAGCAGGTTAAATGCCTGTATAGTTCTGGATTTTAATGTGGTTTCAGGCTCAGGGCCCATGACAAATACTGCCGATACAAGTTGAACACATTTTTATTTAATCTCTCAGCTTTGGCTTTATTCTGCTCTGTAACTTCTCCCCTGCTCCCACTTCTCCGTCCTCCCACCTCTACCACACACCTTAACCCTAGATGACCCACTTGGGACTAATCAGAAATTAACGCACTTGGGAAATATCCTAAGAAAGTACTGATCAGATACCTGAAACGTCCTTGGCTCCCACAGGTCGGAGTTTTGGCACTCCCCCTTGGAAGAGACCTCCCTTGGGCTGCAGGGCAGCTGCTCCAGAGCCATAACCACCACTGCTTCCTTTCGGTTCTGGAAAGCATACCATTAGGGTTTTCACTTCACATGCTGGGCGGAGCTGGTGACCAAGTCAATCCTGAGGAGAAACCCCTCTTCTATTTGGGCTTTAATTTGCAAACAAACCAATCTTGCTTTTGCATTTAAAAAAAAAAAAAAAAAGGCTGGGGCGCCTGGGTGGCACAACGGTTAAGCATCTGCCTTCGGCTCAGGGCGTGATCCCGGCGTTATGGGATCGAGCCCCACGTCAGGCTCTTCTGCTATGAGCCTGCTTCTTCCTCTCCCACTCCCCCTGCTTGTGTTCCCTCTCTCACTGGCTGTCTCTATCTCTGTGGAATAAATAAATAAAATCTTTTTAAAAAAAAAAAAAAGGCTAAGCCTCTCAGCTCCACAGCTTCATGTGGAGATGAAACTCCTCACTGTGATGCAAGAGAAAGAACAAAAGGAACAAGGAGTCAAATTTCCCTTATTTAGGAAAGGCAGAGGGAAAACCAGGATCAAGACACATTCAGCAGAGTTCTCTGGGCTCTCCTTTCCAAGTCCCAGATGGTAAGGGGGCCAGGGACTCAGGGATCCAGGTGTGAGCAAACTCTCCAGGGGCCTCGCAGAATGGACACCTGTGGCAATTATAACATCTTCACTAGCTTCAGCTTAGCGGTTTTTAGTAACATGATGGTCTCCTCAGAGAACAGCCATGGATGTGCCGTAAGGAGCACTAGTTACAGTAGGAGATGGGAGTCTTCCCCCAGAGAATACGTCCCAAAGGTCAAAAAGAAAATTCTAAGGTATTCAAATGAAAAGATGTGAAGACAGCCAAAGAACATTCAAAGAAAACTCTCCTAAAGGACAAAATTTTCCCACTCAGGGCCCCACAATAAAAATGACAGGCCAGCCAAGTCTCCAAGTCAATCCTGGGATCCTGGTGGCTCACTAGGAAATGAAGATTAGACTCACTCTCAAGGATGGGAGCACTCCGATCATTAATGTTGGTCACCTTCTTCAGCTTGGTCCCTTTGCAGATGTCCTGTAAGAGAGCACCTCGACTCCGCTGCTCATCTCTACTCAGCTTGGGCTGCTCTGTGTTTGCCTAGAGGAAGAGGGGAAAATGTAATTATTCATCCTAAATAGTTCCCTTTACCAGGAGCTTGGGATAAATACCTTAAGCCAAGCTGGATTTCATTAATGCCCCTCTAACCTAATCAGATCCTGCACCAAATTATCAGTACCAATGTGCGCTCTCATTCTTTAGTCCTTCTGTTGCGCTTTCTGTGAAGGGTATAGGTCCCGTTCCTATGCAGAACATTCTGAAAGGAGGCCTTATCTGGGGCGTCTGGGTGGCTCAGTCAGTTAAGGTCTGACTCTTGATTTCGGCTCAGGTCATGATCCTGGCGTTATGAGATCAAGCCATGCATCGGGCCCTGGGCATGGAGCTTACTTGGGATTTTCTCTCTCCCTCCCCCCCCCCACTCCCCTGCACGCTCTCTCTCTCTTAAAAAAAGTGGGGGGGAGGCCTTAACACTTACTGAGTACCTGTGTGCTGGGCTTGTGTGTTAGAAGCTTTACATGTTATGAAGGCAAACACTGACTTGAGTCCCTGTAATGCCTCAGGCTAAGGATTTTACTTCCATCATCTCATTTAAATCTTGAAATATTTTTATGAAATAGGTATTATCAACATTACCCATTTGGACAGTGTGAATAGTTGAACAGTTTCCTGAGGCCATGCACCCAGTAAATAGTAAAGCAAGGATCTCAACCCAGACAGTTGACTCTAAAATTCTTATCTCAACTAACAGTATTTCTTTCCTATTACTTTATCATCTTCTTCTCCTTTTTAAAAATATTTTATTTATTTATTTGAGAGAGAGGGAGCACAAGCAGGGGGAGTGGGAGAGGAAGAAGCAGGCTTCCCAGCGGAGCAGAGAGCCCGACGCGGACACGGGGCTCGATCCCAGGACCCCATAGTCACGCCCTGAGCCGAAGGCAGACGCCCAATGACTGAGCCACCCAGGCGCCCCCCTATTACTTTATCTTCTAAACAATGTTATAAAATAGACCATATTGGGGCACCTGGGTGGCTCAGTCGGTTACATGTCAGAGTCTTGGTTTCACCTCAGTCATGATCTTGGGGTCGTGAGATCAAGCCCCGTGGCACACTCCACGCTTGGCCTGGAGTCTGCCTGTCCCTCTCCCTCTGCTCGCGTGCGCGCACACTCTCAAATAACTAAGTAAATAAAATCTTTTTTTTTTTTTTTTAAGATTTTATTTATTTATTCGACAGAGATAGAGACAGCCAGCGAGAGAGGGAACACAGGCAGGGGGAGTGGGAGAGGAAGAAGCAGGCTCATAGTGGAGAAGCCTGATGTGGGGCTCTCCCATAACGCCGGGATCAAGCCCTGAGCCGAAGGCAGACGCTTAACCGCTGTGCCACCCAGGCGCCCCTAAGTAAATAAAATCTTAAGAGGAATAAAATGAGGGCCGCTTGGGTGGCTCAGTCAGTTGAGTAGCTGCCTTTAGCTCAGGCCATGATCCCAGGGTCCTGGGATCCACCCTGTGTCGGGCTCCTTGCTCCAAAGATGAGGAAATAAAGGTTTAGAAAAGCTAATGTCACATGGTTAGTACATGCAGAGCTGGTCTGACTGTGTTAAAGCCCATGCCTTTCCCACTTACCCTACGGTCTGTTAAAGCCCATGCCTTTCCCACTTACCCTACGGTCTCTTCCAACATCATATTTCTTTTCAAGTTCTTCACCCTCCACCTACCTCTTAAATGCCATTTCAGAGCCCTATCCTCAACCTCCATCTAAATCTCCCTGAGCAAGCTCACCCGGTCACAGGATTTGAATACCACTGAAAAGCCCAAGTATCTCAAATCTTTATCTCATCACCACTCCTGGCCCTGAGCTTAATACCCTATGTGTCAATGTCTACAGGATATCTCCAAATGAATATCCCACATGTACCTAAAATGCAACACATCGTACCGTGTTCCTTACACAATTTCTAAATGTAGAGCTTTTTAAATTAAGCACACAGTGGAATTTTTTGTACACCATTAAAAAATGATTCTAAAATCCATCTGGAAGATTAAGTATAGGAAAAAAACTAAGAAACTAGTACCATCAAAAGCTAGGACCAACTACAATAGGAGCACAGGGACACACAGCTAGATAAATGGAACAAAACAAAGTCCATAAACAAACTCAAGTCTATATAAGAAATAATAAAAGTGGGGGTGCCTGGGTGGCTCAGTCAGTTAAGTACCTGCCTTTGGCTCAGGTCATGATGCTGGGGTCCTGGGATCGAGCCCCGTTATCGGGCTCCCTGCTCAGCAGGGAATCTGCTTCTCCCTCTCCCTCCGACCCTCCCTTCTACCCATGCTCTTGTTAGCTCTCTCTTTCAAATGAATAAATAAAAAATTCTGAAAAAAGAAGAAAAAGAAATAATAAAAGTGTATTTCAGCAGTGCAGAAAGCACAGATTATTAAATACAAGCTACTAATACTAACTGGCTAAGTTTGGGGGAAAAAATCAAGTTAAATCTCTACCTCATAGCTTACTCTCAAACAAATTCTAGTTGAGTTATAAAATATAAATGTAAAAAAACCCCATAGAAGTACTATATGAAAAAAATAGGTAAGGGGAAGGACATGACAACTAAAATACAGGGAAAAACCGGAAGACTCGTTTATTATAAATTATCCACTTAGGAATATAGTAAGCAGATGATAGACTTGAAGGAAAAATCATCTGTGATGCACAAAGGTAGTATCCTAACTCTCTACAGTATTAACATAAAGATGACTTATAAATCAATAGGATAATAAGCAAAGGTATAAACGCTATGTAAAAGAAATCATGGAGCCAGCAAATATGGAAAAAAAATTAAAAATGCAGGCTAAAACACAGTATCATTATTTACCAATGAAACCGGTAAAAGTTAAAATTTTAACGGGAGACCGCTAGCTTCATGAAGGCAGGGTCCACTGCTCACTGTTGTACAGTGCCTGGCACACGGAGGACACTCAAAAAAATGTGCAGAACTCATAACTGTCTTATGGTGGCCATAAGGATTTAGGGGAACAGGTACAAAAATTATCCAGAGGAAGGTAAATTAGTATGATCTTTCCAGAAAGTAGTTTATGTATCAAACACCTTTTTTTCCCCTCCACTTTTCTTTTCTTTCTTTTTTTTTTTTTTGAGAGAAATGGTGGGGAGGGGCAGAGGGAGAGAAAGAATCTTAAGCGGCTCCACACCGAATGCAGGGTCCGACACAGGGCTGGATCTCACGATCCGGAGATCATGACCTGAGCCAAAATCAAGAGATGGGACACTTAACCAACTAATCCACCAGGCACCCCTTGTATCAAACACCTTTAAAAAATCTACACAAGAATTCTATCTAGGAATTAACTTTAAGAAAACAACTAGAGAAGTACACAAAGATGTTATTAATAGCATAAAACTGAAAATAACCTAAAAGTTCCATCAAAAGGAACACTGATGACATAAGCATAGAAGGGAATGCCAGTTAAGCTCTTAAAGATGTGGAAGTAAGTATCTTTAGACAGCAAATGTTTGACACAATCAAGTAAAAAATATTATAAAACAAAACATTTAACAAGATTAATTTTCTCTTCCATAAAACAGAGTAATACTAGAACCTATCTCGCAGGGTAGTTTTGAAAATTAAAGAACTCTTTTTTAAGAGGTTAGCACAGTGCCTGGTGCTCAATAAGCAGTAGTTATAGTGACAGAAAAGGTACACGCCCACAGAACATTTCCAGAAGGATATACACTAATATCAACAGAAATTAATTTTGGGTAATAATTCTTTGTATTTATCTGAATTTTCTAGTTTTCCTATAATAAATACATAAAACATATAAAATATTAACAAAGATTAACTATTAATAGCTTAATATTTTCTATTTTTATTGGCATTCTCTAATTTTTGCCACATTTTAGTACAGTAAAAAAATCTGTAACGATATCACTAACCATTTAATGATGTGAGAAGCCATTCACGATGTATTAATGCGTAAGAGCAGATTAGAACTCAGTACGCATAGCAGTGTGGGGGAGGTGGAAGAAGAAAAAGAAAACCAAAAAAATCAGTAGGTATATACAGCACAGCCTCCTTTTTAAAAAAGTAGGAGATAAAAGGGAGGAAGGAAGGGAAGGATATACACAAAACTATTATGAATTGCTGGATTATGGATAATTGCTCCTTTATGCTTACCCGTAGTTCATAAATCTTTTTTTTTTTTAAGTAAATTCTACACCCACTGTGGGACTCACACTCACAACTCTGAGATCAAGAGTCCCATGCTTTACCAAATGAGCCAGCCACACGCCCCAGCTATAGTTCATACATTTCTTGAATATATTACTTTTGTAAAGAGAAAATTATTAAAACATTACTCAACATATCTAAAATTGAGTTCACATCCTCCTCCACAAACCTCGCTTTGTAAATAGCACGATCATTCAATCCCCCAAACTATAGTTGTTCCAAACCCCTTCCTCTTCCTTGCATCAGTCATCAAATAAGATTTTACTTTCCAAGTGTCTCTCATCGACATCTCATCCATCCTCATGGTTTTAATGCAAACTCTTCAGATTTTCAACTGTTAACAGGCTTCTATCTCCAAGTCTTCAATTCTCTATCTCCAGTCTCAACCCCGTATCACCGTCTATACTGTGAATGATGACCTTCCTAACACACGCCCAGTCAGGTGACTCCTGCAGCGGAAAATACACTACCATCCCATCGCTGCCTGGAGAAAAAGCGAAAACCCTCAGCCTTTGCCTCCCCCATCAAGCCCCTCAAGCAATGATCCAATCCTGAGTATGCTTTCCCACAAATCAGCACCCTTTCATTCTACTTCCTCAATACCAAGTACCTGCCCTCCCTCTTCTCTTTCTGGCTAAACACTATTCATCGCTTAAGACTCTGCTCAAGTATCACCTCCTGGCTAGAAGACTTCTCCGACTGCCCCACTGCCTCCAGCCAGTATGTGAGGCATGCTTCTTTGTGGCCTCATTTATGTGTGCATAGCATGGAATTTCCCTGTTGACTTGTCTATCTCGCCCATTGTGCTGGGAGCCTTTGAAGGCAGAAATTGTCTCATTTCTGGGCGATGATATTACAGATTATTTTTATTTGCTTCTTTTTCTTATCTGCATGTTTTCCCTCTCCTTCTTTTAATTATATAAATAAAGCTTGTGGGAAAAGACTCAAGCAATATAGAAGTATAGAGTAAAATTATCTGGATTTTCTAAGTCATATGCCTCACCAGGTCTCTGTCATCTGTTAAATACTTAACACAAACATATATTGACACTTTAAGGCACTATTTCTCACCTGTTAAATAACACCCCCCTCCTAGGTACTCACTCCCTATAGCTCCTTTCGCTTCTAAATTTTACAGAATTGAATAAAGCAGGGGCACCTGGTTGGTTCAGTCAGTACAGCATGCAACTCTTGATCTCAAGGGTGTGAGTTCGAGCTCCACTTGGGTGGAGAGGTTCCTTAAAAAAAAAAATCTTAAGGAGTGCCTGGGTGGCTCAGCCAGTTAACTGTCCAGCTCTTGATTTTGGCTCAGGACATGATCTCAGGGTCGTGAGATCGAGCCCCATGTCAGGCTCCATGCTCACCGTGAAGTCTGCCTGAGATTCTCTCTCTCCTTTTCCCCCTCTCCCTGCTCTCTCTCAAAATAAATAAATACTTAAAATATTTTCAAAATTTAAAAATAAAATCTTAAAAAAAAAATGAGATAATGCACTCAGGTTGCTTCTTTCTCACGTGACACCAGATATCACAATCCACATATAGTAAAAGTGGTTGCGCCTTTGGTTCAGAAGCCACACTGTTTTTTTTTCCCTCCTATTATCAAACCTTTAAGTCTTCTTAATAGTATTTTCCAGAAACTCCTTTCTTTTCTGATGGGCTGGTAGACTTGACAGACTTGGCTTTAGGATGAACTGGTTTGGAGTAGAAGAGGAAGAGATGAAATAACAGCAAGAAACAACCACTAAGAGTTGCCATCCCTTTCCTCAATGATGCCAGAGAAATGCTGTACTGACCTTTACAGGACAAATAGTTTTAGGGGCAAAAGACTAGTTCCTGCTCTGATGTGATCTGTCCAAATCTCCATTTAGACTGAACCAGGACAAGAAAACAAGCCATTATAGTCCTAAGAGGACCTTTCAGAAATCAGAACGAGTTAACAAAGACAGACTTAACTTATTCTCTTTCCACACCACATATCTTTGAGTACAGTATGCCTTACACCAGGAAGCCCTGAGTATCCATGAAAGTTCTGAGATAGCCAGGTGGAAAGATTACCCACCTGATTAAAAGTGGGAGGTGGAGGAGGACCAGGGGGCGGTGGAGGAGGTGGAGGAATTGGCATCCTTGCCCTGCTCGCAGTTGGCACTGCTTTCTCTCCGTTTTAATTTGCAGCTTTAGGTCACTCATATACCTGCAGATGAAACAGAAATTCAATGAGAACAACTCTGCCATCAGAGACGCTCATGAGTACCCAGAAGAATTAGGGGACTGGGCACGACACGAGAGAGAAACTAAGCACCTCACCGCCTAGTTCCTCTGTGATAGAGTCCAGGACTTGGTAAACATTTTTTGTAAAAGGCCAAATAATAAATATTAATACTGACGCACCTGGGGGTGGGGGGGTCAGGCTGACTCTGGATTTTGGCTCAGGTCATGATTTCAGGGTCGTGAGATCGAGCCCTGCGTCAGGCTCTGCACTCGGTGTGGAGCCTACTTAAGGTTCTCTCTCCCCCTCTGCCCCTTTCTCTCCCCCCTTAAAAAAAAAGAAAATTAATATTTTAGGCTTTACAGGCCACATATGGGTCTCTGTCACATTTTATTCTTTGATTTGTTTTATTTTGACATTTTTTAAAATAATAAGCCTTAGTTTTTAGAGTAGTTTCAGGTTCACAGCAAAATTGAGCAGCAAGTACAGAGTATCCATACACTCCTGTTTCCCCTCCACACACACACATACACAGCCTCCCCCACTATCTACATCCTGCAGTTGGACATTTGATACAATGGATACCTCATCACCACCCAAAGTCCATAGTTTACATTAGGGCTTACTCTTGGCAACCTACATTTTATGTGTTTGGACAAATGTATAATGACAACTACACACATTGTAGCACCACAGAGAACAGTTTCACTGCCCTAAAAATCTATGATCTGCCTATTTATCCCTCCTTTCCCCCATCCACTGGTCCTTTTTACTGTTGTCCCCATAGTTTTGTCTTTTCCAGCCTGCCATATAGTTGCAATCATATAATACGTAGCCTTTTTCAGATCGGCTTCTTTCAATTAGTAATACGCATTTACGTTTCCTCCATGCCTTTTCATGGCTTGATAGCTCTTTTTAGTGCTGAATAATATTCCACTGTCTGGATGTACAACAGTTTGTTTACCCATTCACCTACTGAAGGACACCTTGGTTGCTTCCAAGTTTTAACAATTATGAATAAAGGTGTTATAAATATTCTTGTGCAGTTTTTGTGGGGACATACATTTTGGCTCATTTGAGTAAATACCACTGGCTGTGACTGCCAGATCCTATGGTAAGAGTTGCATTGTATAATAAACTGCCAAACTGTCTTCTAAGTGGTTGTACCATTTTGCATTCCCACCAGCAATGAAGGAGAGTTCCTGCTGCTGCACATCCTTGCCAGCATTTGGTGCTGTCAGTGTTTTAGATTTGAGCCATTCTAATAGATCTGTAGTAGTGCAATCTCACTGTTTTAATTTTTCAATTCCCTGATGACATATGAAGTTAAATCTCTTTTCATACGCTTACTTCCCATCTGTATATTTTCTTCAATGAGGTGTCTGTTTAGGTCTTTTGCACAGTTTTTAATATGGTCGTTTTCTTATTGTTGAGTTTTAAGAATTCTTTGTCTCTTTGGGATAACTGTCCTTTATCAGACGTGTCTTCTGCAAATATTTTCTCCCAGTGTGTAGCCTGTCTTCTCCTTCTCTTGATTTTTACATTTTAAAACTACAGTTTTACATTTTAAAAATGTAAAAACCATTCATAGCTCATAGGCATTATAAAAACAGACCATGGACCAGATCTGACTCATAGGCCATAGTTTACTGACTCCCCGTATAGTCACATTCTTGGAATCTGATCAGAGCATAAATACCATGTGAGAATTTAGCTACTTATCAGGTCACAAAAAAAACTATACAGCTTACAGTCTGTAAGGGATCCTCAATTTACAAATGAGACTAAAACCAAGGAGTGTCTTGTGCTAAGACATTAAAGTAGGGGGCAAAAATAAAACTAAAACTCAAGAACAATAATTCACCCAAAAAGTTGTTCCAAGGAAATCCCACTTCTTAAAAAAAAATTTTTTTAATTTATTTATTCGACAGAGATAGAGACAGCCAGCGAGAGAGGGAACACATGCAGGGGGAGTGGGAGAGGAAGAAGCAGGCTCATAGCGGAGGAGCCCAATGTGGGGCTCGATACCGTGACGCCGGGAAATCCCACTTCTTGACCCCCTGTCCAAAATCGAAGCCAAAATAACATTATCACCGGGAGTACAACTTACAGATGACAAGAAAGGTTCAAGACAGGGTAATCAACTTCACAAATAAGCCACGGAAGAACTGCTTCCAAGCAAGGTGATTAATGAGATTAGGACATACAAAATCTCACAGGTAGCCCCTAGCAGAGATGAGAGACCATGTGTACCAAGCCAAGCCTAAAAGATCAAAATCAGCATGACAATCCACTGAGGAAGTTTGGTTCTGAACTCTTTACACAGGTGAACAAAATTTCCCTGTGAATAAAGGAGTAACCACTTAAACAGTTCCCTCAATGCCCTCAAAACCATTTAAACACTTTCTCAATGATGAAAGGAAAGGGCAAATATTCCAAAGGTTCTAAAAACCAAGAACCTTTAGAGGCAGGTAGAATTTGATCAGAAACAGGACTGTGAAGGTCTTCACAATCCCAACCCTTCCAATAATGCCACTATACGCTGGATGCTGAACAGAGCTTTTTGCTCCAATCATAAAGAACTGGACAGTAGACTTTGGACAACTAGACTTTGGCTAGATGGTTCCCATGGGAATGGTGTCTGAACTCACTTCAAGAATTGAGCAGCTGGGGCGCCTGGGTGGCTCAGTCATTAAGCGTCTGCCTTCGGCTCAGGGTGTGATCCCGGTGTTGTGGGATCGAGCCCCACATCAGGCTCCTCCGCTGGGAGCCTGCTTCTTCCTCTCCCACTCCCCCTGCCTGTGTTCCCTCTCTCGCTGGCTGTCTCTCTCTCTCAAATAAATAAAGATCTTTAAAAAAAGAAAAGAAAAGAAAAAGAATCGAGCAGCTGACCATCCTTCAAGGGAAACACCTTCTGATGTCTGTTTCAAAGCTAACACTAGTTTTTCTTTGCCAGGGATCTAACATACTAGACTTTAAAAACTGATCAAAATAGGGACGCCTGGGGCGCCTGGGTGGCACAGCGGTTAAGCGTCTGCCTTCGGCTCAGGGCGTGATCCCGGCATTGTGGGATCGAGCCACACATCAGGCTCCTCTGCTATGAGCCTGCTTCTTCCTCTCCCTCTCCCCGCTTGTGTTCCCTCTCTCGCTGGCTGTCTCTATCTCTGTTGAATAAATAAATAAAATCTTTAAAAAAAAAAAATAGGGGCGCCTGGGTGCCTCAGTTGGTTAAGTATCTGCCTTCAACTCAGGTCATGATCTCCAGGGTCCTGGGATCGATCTCTGCTTCAGGCTCCCTGCTCAGCGGGGAGCCTGCTTCTCCCTCTCCCGCTGCGCCTTCCCCCACCTCATGCTCTTCCTCTCTCTTAAATAAATAAATAAATAAATAAAATCTTAAAAAATAAATAAAAATTGATCAAAATAGTAAATCCTGGGGCACCTGGGTGGCACAGCAGTTAAGTGTCTGCCTTTGGCTCAGGGCATGATCCCGGCGTTATGGGATCGAGTCCCACATCAGGCTCTTCCGCTATGAGCCTGCTTCTTCCTCTCCCACTCTCCCTGCTTGTGTTCGCTCTCTCGCTGGCTGTTTCTATCTCTCTGTCGAATAAATAAATAAAATCTTTAAAAAAAAAAAAAATAGTAAATCCTCACGATCTATCTATAATGGGGGGGCATGCAAATTTAAAATGAAAGATACAAAGAAGAATAAAAAACTTTCTTCATTTGAATTCTCTGGGTTCACTCTGGCAGTTCCCCCAAAACATTTTTTTATTTTTTAAAGATTTATTTATTTGACAGAGACAGCCAGCGAGAGAGGGAACACAGGCAGGGGGGGTGGGAGAGGAAGAAGCAGGCTCCCAGCGGAGAAGCCTGATGTGGGACTCGATCCTAAGACTCCAGGATCACGCCCTGAGCCTAAGGCAGACGCTTAACAACTGAGCCACCCAGGTGCCTCCCCCAAAAGCATTTTTTTAAAAAGCTAGCAAAAGGTACCAGGGTAGCTCAGTCAGGCATCTGCCTTTGGCTCAGGTCATGATCTCAAAGTCCTCAGACCGAAACCAATGTCAGGCTCTGTGCTCAGTGGGGAGTCTACTTGTCCCTCTCCCTCTTTTCCACCACTTGTGCAATCCCTCTCTCTCTCTCTCTCAAATAAATTCTTTAAAAATAAACAAATGAAAAATAAAGCTAGCAGAAAACAATAGGAAATAATAATAATAATCCATTCAGAAACAAACATTTTCAACCTCAGTTCCTGCCTTTTCTGAGTTTCAAGTTCTACCTACCTTTGCCATTGCCAGGACTGAAACGGCCTCCTAGAATGACCAGGAAAAGAGATTCAGACCAGTCCCTAATTCTTTTCATATCCACGGGTGATCCAACCTACATGCTACAAAGTAAGAAATCACTTAGAGGAACAACCTTATGCCTGACAATGAGCACCGTTTATAAGGCAAAACAGTAATTCTCTAGCAAGGCAAATCTTTTTTTTAAAGCAATCCACTGGAAAAGACCACTAATATATTACAGTTACAGATACCTTCTTAAAATAGGCTCAATTCAAACTCCAATTTCAAAATAGATCCACTAAAAAAAAAAAAAAATCACCTTCATCAAGAGACAGGCTTTCGTGCTGACAACCAGCAGTGCTTCTCAACCTCTCCTCTGCCTCCACAAAGACTGCATGACCCTATTAGTAACACTGAGTATGCAATGCCACACTGTGGTAGAGTATCACTGCCTCCCATTTTACAGGTGAGGACACTAAAGCTCTAGGAGTGGGTGCAATCACATGCATGCACACTACAGAGAAAGACTGATCTAAGGGCAACTGCCCAAGATCATTCTGGAGTAAACAGCAGAATTAGGACTCAAATCTAGATCTTCTGATCCCCTGCTATTTCACTAATGACCACAAAAAACATCTGTGATGGAAATTGGTTTGGTATAGCAATTTCCTACTATTTTTCCCAAA
Source organism: Ailuropoda melanoleuca (assembly GCF_002007445.2). NCBI lineage: Eukaryota > Metazoa > Chordata > Mammalia > Carnivora > Ursidae > Ailuropoda > Ailuropoda melanoleuca. The sequence goes on along the minus strand of NC_048230.1, from coordinate 24,587,778 downwards.
TGAAAATTCAACCCACCCCAAATTTCCATTTTATTAATAGAATACAAACAGCTCTTTCTATGTTTCCCAAGAGCAGCCCAACTTAAGTAAAGTTACATTAATACAACGTTCCTTCCCTTGAAAATCCCCAAAAGCTTTATTCAAACTAATTTAATATTGATACAATCACTTATCCAAAGCAGAGGATCTGCTTTGAGAACTACTTTTAGTTAAAAACAAGTGAACCAAAAACACTTACTAAAGTTTTATAACAGAATGACAATTTTTTTCAAGTAGGCTCCATGCCCAGCATGGAGCCCAATGCAGGGCTTGAACTCACAACCCTGAGATCAAGACCTGAGTTGATACCAAGAGTTGGACACGTGACTGAGCCACCCAGGCGCCCCACAGAATGACAAATTTGAGTGACCAACTACTTTTAATCAAAGGACAAATTCCAGCCTTCCTGTGTACTGCAATTTTTAAAAAGTAACATTCCTGAGATTAAACCCAAGAAGAAAAAAAAAAGGGTTCTTCACAGAATTTTAAGTCTTTCCTTTCTGATCTTTTAAATTAGAACTACAAACCTCACCATCTGTGTTCTTCAGAATCCTTGATTTTCAGAAATATTGTGAGGCTGCCTCCAGCTCAGCAACACACCAATTCTCATTCCCTTCTTAAGCCCTTCTATCTTAGAAACCATGACAGAATAAGCTTTTCACATCCTCAGGAGTCAGTTTCTTTGAGATCAAGATCAGAGAGCATTATTTCAAATCTTCCTGATGTCAAATTTCTCACAGAATTCAGATATAAGTCTTCATAAAACTCAAGCAATGCACTTTTAAAAAACACTCTCTTCTATTCCTCAAAAGACAAAACCTATTTTTCTATTCAATTCCTTAACATTTCATTCCAAATATGTATTCCTACTTTTAAGAGCAGGAGACTTCCCAAGTACAAAGACAGTGACCTTTCACATTTGATAAATGAAGAATCCAATTTAGTTATTGCTTTTTTCATATATTTAAAATTATCTCAAAAGTATTCTAGTTACCACTACCATTTGGGGCCTTTATTCAAATGGCATTCTGCTATTATAAAACTCAAGTTTCAATTGCAAGTTATTTTTAAAAGAAAAAAAATTTTTTAAATCTAAATCTAAATGCTATCTACTTTCATACTAAGAGACCTTAGGTAATGGCACTTTCATCTCAGCTTTGATTACCAAGTAAATCGCAGTTTTTGTATTGAAGTACCCAACAAAATCCCATAGTGGATGAAAAAAACTAACCTTAAAAAGTAGGCTCCCTCCCTCAGCAAAGTCTCAAGGGCCTTAGTTTTACAATAATCAGTTATATGAATGAGAATTTGGGATATCAATAAGAAAACTCTCTCTTTTCTTTCTTTCTTTCGTTCTTTTTTTTTTTTTTTAAAGTACTCTCTACGCCCAACATGGGGCTCAAACTCATGACCCGGAGATCAAGAGTCACATGGTCTACCAACTGAGCCAGCCAGGTGCCGCCCCCTTTTTTAAGCTTTTATTTATTTCTTTCAGAGAGGGAGAGAGAGCGGNTGACCTGAGCGGAAGGCAGAAACGCTTAACTGACTAAGCCACCCAAGCACCCCCTCTCCTTTCTTAAATACATGGCTGGCTTAGTTGGTTCAGCGTCTGCCTTTGGCACAGATTGCGATTTCAGGGTCCTGGGATCAAGGCCCATGTCGGGCTCCCTGCTCAGTGGGGAGTCTGCTTCTCCCTCTCCCTCTGCCCCTTGCTCGCCCCACTGGTGCTTTCTCTCTCTCTGGCATACTCTCTCTCTCAAATAAATAAATTTAAAGAAACAGAGAGACAGATGAAAGAGACATTTCAAGACCCTCTCTGAAAGACCAATAAATCTGCCTACTCTTGTCTCCAGAACATCTAAAGAAAAGAGAGTTGTGATTTCAAGAGGAAAGATTCTAGACATTCCCCTCAATGGAATTCTTCTGATTCAACAGTTCAAATCAAAATAAATCTAATAGTATCAGAGATGGAACATAAATGTTTGGCAGAAATAGAAAACCAGTTGCTCTGGAACAAAGAAAGTCACAATGCAAAATGGGGTTTTTATTTGGTGTATTTTTTTTTTAATTTCTTTATTCGACAGAGATAGAGACAGCCAGTGAGAGAGGGAACACAAGCAGGGGGAGTGGGAGAGGAAGAAGCAGGCTCATAGAGGAAGAGCCTGAATGTGGGGCTCGATCCCATAATGCCGGGATCACGCCCTGAGCCGAAGGCAGATGCTTAACTGCTGTGCCACCCAGGTGCCCCTTATTTGGTGTATTTTAATCCCAGCCAGAAGGAACTACAACCTTGCCTAATGTGGCTTCAATAATCCAGTTAGGTAGGGTAGCAAAACTTCCAAGCACAGACACTAAAACCCACTAAACAATCAAATGTTCATAACCACACAACAAACCCTAGAAACAGTCACATCAAACAAGTTCAAAATGAGGGGTGCCTGGGTGGCTCAGTTGGTTAAGCGTCTCCTTTAGGCTCAGGTCATGGTCCCAGGGTCCTGGGATCGATAACCACATCGGGCTCCTTGCTCAGTGGGTAAGCCTGCTTCTCCCTCTCCCTCTGCCTGCCGCTCCCCTGCTTGAGCGCGTTGAGTGTTGTCTCTCTCTCCGACAAATAAGTAAAATTAAAAAAAAAAAAAAAAAAAGAGGAGGAAAGGGAGAAACAAGGAGGTTATGTGGTTGGTTTAGTGTTCCAAAAGTTTTTAACTTACTAAATTCATTCATTCATAAATTTATCTATCATCCAGTGAACACTTGAGCACCCATTACTTAATCCATTCAATAAATATGGTGCCAAAGCATTGTTCTATAGCAATGGTTCTAAGGGGAATGATTCTGTCTCCCAGGAAATACTTAGCAATGTCCAGAAAAAACATTTTTTCATTATCATGACTAGGGGGTGCTACTGGCATCTAGTGAATAGAAAACATTCTATAATGCATAGGACAGTCCCAACAACAAAGAATCATCTAGTCCAAAATGTCAATAATGCTGAGGTTGATAAACTCAGTTCTAGAAGCTGAACAAGTTTCTACAATTTTGGGGCCTACATTCTAGTGGAAGAGATAAACAAGGAAACAAATATAATCTCGTTATCTCAGTCACTGATAAAAAGAATTGAAGAAAAAAAAAAGAATCATGAAGGATGACAGGAGGAGTATGGAGGAGTGTTCTCTTAGATAGGGTTGCAAGGAGGGGGGCCAGCTCTCCACAAAGAAGTCTCTCCATGAACAGAGCAACCCCTATGAACATCTGGGGGAAGAGCACTCCAAGAAGAATTAAAAAAAACAGCAAGTAAAAAGACCAAGATGGGAATGAACTTGACATGTCGGAGAACTAGTAAGAAAGGAGGGTAGCTAGAACAGAGTACAGACAAGAGTGGTAGAAGATGAAATCTGAGACCTAACAGGCCATTCTCCAAATCCCTTAAAAGTAGTATCATTTTCCATCCAATATGTCTATACCAAAGAAGTTTAAACCAACTAACAGTTCCATGCCCAAAGTAAACAAGTTCAATCAGTTATCTCATCAACCCCACGGACTGTACACGATCACTTGGTTTAAGCACAGCTAGGGACTTAGATACTAACTGGAAGCCTTCCAGGGTTAAAAAATCACCTGAAGAGGGGCGCCTGGGTGGCACAGCAGTTAAGCGTCTGCCTTCGGCTCAGGGCGTGATCCTGGTATTCTGGGATCGAGCCCCACATCAGGCTCCTCCGCTATGAGCCTGCTTCTTCCTCTCCCACTCCCCCTGCTTGTGTTCCCTCTCTCGCTGGCTGTCTCTATCTCTGTCAAATAAATAAATAAAATCTTAAAAAAAAAAAAATCACCTGAAGATAATGTCGGCCTGTTCACCTGCCCTTCAGTTTTGCTCCTGAAAAGCAGTACAGCATGGCGAGAGTTCATTACCGCAGTAAACACAATGGCATCCAGTTCCCAAACCAAAGAACACCAACATGGGAGAAGTGCCAGAACCTACCTAAGAGTATTCACATGCCACTCCAGGAGACTAACTAACAGCAGGAGCCAAACAGGTTCCTATAATTATGTGGGAACTGATGTCAACACAGAATTATGAACACACCTTTATGTGTTCTAGGGCAGAATATAGTGGCGGGTCTCCACTAAAGCATTTTGGTATCTCTAAATAAAAAGAAAGACTAGAATAACATTCATCTTACAGAGATCTTACCACCCTTCCCCCGACCCTGCAAAAAAAGCTTTATATAGTTTAAAAATAATCCACAGCCCTCTTCTCTCAATGGAGAAGGTGCTACCTTCCCCTTGAAATTCAATTCAGTCAAACTCTGGTGAAACAGATTTCTGTCATGCACAGAGATGGAATTAATTAAAACTCCAAGGTTACTCCACAAAGGGGAAAAAATCATTTTCCCAACTGCAGGCATTTTCCATCATGGAAATTCAACTATGCAGCAAATCTGATTGATCCAAAACAAGTAATAAAGAAAAAAATCACATATGCACCATGAATATTTAAACTGAAAATACTACAACTCCTGCAACTAAGCCTGTTTTACTCCCCACATCAATGATTTTTCACTATTTCAAGAAGCACACAACCCTGAAAGAGAAAAGGAAAGAGGTAGAATAAAGATATGTAACTGTATGATGAAATCCTTTCAATATAATTTCTCTAGTAAGAAACATAAGTACACATCCCAACGATGCAGCTTTTCTTCCTAATGTTAACACTTTCCTCTTGTCCTAGATTTGTTTAAAACCCTAGAAAAAGAGGCACCTGGGTGGCTCAGTCAGTTAAGCAGTCTGACTTCGGCTCAGGTCGTGATCCCAAGGTCCTGGGATCAAGCCCCGCATCCAGCTCCCTGCTCATCCGGAAGCCTGTTTCTCCCACTTCCCCTGCTTGTGTTCCCTCTCTCGCTGTCACTCTCTGTCAAATAAATAAATAAAGTCTTTAAAAATAAATAAATAAATAAATACATACATACATAAAATAAAGCCCTAAAAACAAACTCAGAAGTCTACTTATTCATATACACCTTGATGTAGTAAATACTAGCTACCACAGGTTAGTCCCAGATACAGGGCAACCCAGGAGCCAAGTCCTCTTACCTAAAATGATGGCAAATCAATGAGAAGTCTACTCCTAGGTTCAATTAAATAACCACAGCTGCAAAGAATGGCTTCATAAAAAAGATGGCTAGAGATTAACTAATGCAAGAGCAACTATAAATTAAATGTCTGAAAATCTCCTAAATAGAGAGCAGGGAATGACCCCACCAAACATCACCAGCCCCTACTACACCCCTCGAAGCAAAGAGAAAATCCTGTTAACCTGAAAACACTAAAGTATTGGAAAGGTGGGGGAAGGTGTACGGAAACAGCCAACTGCAATAAATCAGTAACAGTTCAAAGTAGTGCTTCATAACATAGCCAGTGATCAATAATCTGTGAGACAGTAACACTTTAGATTTCACACTGTTTTTGTGACTTCATTCACCAAAATCATTTCAAAGGAACTTGCAAAAACATATTAGAGCCGTTTCTATGGAGCTGTTCATCTTAGAATGTAAATCAGCTCTATGTCAGAGCCAACATGACTTCCTCAGGCTATATTTTAGCTAGTAACAGTCACAAGATTTCCAAGAACTAAGAAATAGGATCCTACACTTGGCCTCTACAACATTATAAGACATGTACTATTTGGTTCCCGACTGCCAAGCAATTCACAGCAACCAAGAAGCAGCTGCAGGGGCGCCTGGGTGGCACAGTGGTTAAGCGTCTGCCTTCGGCTCAGGGCATGATCCCGGCGTTCTGGGATCGAGCCCCACATGGCTCTTCCGCTATGAGCCTGCTTCTTCCTCTCCCACTCCCCCTGCTTGTGTTCCCTCTCTCGCTGGCTGTCTCTATCTCTGTCGAATAAATAAATAAAATCTTTAAAAAAAAAAAAAGAAGCAGCTGCAAACACCTCATTTCCAGGTGCCTTACAGACCGGTAGTAAAAGGTACAGCCATTTTTCTTTTCTAGGCCTTAGGGATCCACAGCACTAAAAGGAGAAGACAATGCGCCCTTTCATATTAACAAAATTAAAACCAAACTTCAAATCACCGCCTTTAATATCTTCAAAAATGATGCTGCATAAATCCAAGGCAGATAATACATCTGTTTTCAAAGCCTGAGTCAATTTTCCACTTCAGCAAAAAAAAATTTAACAAATTCTTGGATTTGGACAGTGAAATGATGCAGAAAGTAGCTCAATGTTCATAACTAATATTTCCTCCCCACCCACACAGGCCAGGAACCAAGCAACCAAGCAATGGGTCTAGAAGTGCTGGCTAAAAAAAATGGGAGTCACATAAGACCAAAGTCATTACCATCAGCCAGTATTTAACCAGAGAAGAGAGGAGTTAATCAGATGAAGGACACACACTCTAATTTAAAAATCCAGACCAAAGCCAGACAGACTAAAACACAGTCTGAATACAAAAGCAATATTAGGTGGAGCCTGAGGAGTTTGCCTCAGAGACTTGGGAGCAAGAAAGGTTTAGAAGGCACTTCTAAAACAGAGTTTCCAAACTTGCCTGAAGATAAGACACATTTTAGGGCATTTGTTTAAAACACACGCGCACACCTGGGCCTTAATCCAGACCTACTAAAATCAGAAATCTTCCAGCAGAGAGATCTGGTGATCTGTATATTCAACAAGCACCTTAAGTAATTCTTGGTGTTAAGGAAGTCTGAAAAACATTGTTCTGAAGGAGTATTAGTACTCAATTACACCAACACTATTGTGACTGAATGGAGAGCAACAAGGAAAAGCTGATGAATATGCTGGTTAAACATAAATGTGTGGCAGGCATTTATCAGTGTTCCCTCATGAAACAGCATTAAAATGACAGCAAAGGTGTGTTTTTAAAGGCATGAGCCTAAAAAAACAGAAAAAATGGAAAAGGATGCAACAGCAGAAAGATGTCAGCAAAATTTTGGAAGCTGGAAGGCACCTGCACTAGTGACAAGTAACCTCACGGAAAGGAGAAAGTTAAACGCTTGCAGCAGAAAGTAAATTCCCACCACAGAAACTCAGAAAAAGCTCAGAAACTGAAGGCACCTGGTAACTCTGAACAAAGGGGTGTCGGAGGGGCTAAAACAGGAGAACTGGCTGAAAGTCTACGTAAGAAAGAGATTCCTTTTTTCCCTTGCCCATGCTGCCAGGCAGAGGACCTCTGAACCAAGTGAGCAGTTACGGCCTAGGGCAGGACTACCATACTGAAAATAGGGAGATCGACTGAATGTCTATCTACTCAATCATGAGACCTCTCCCCCTCCCCAGCTCTCTTCCCCCACATGGCTCCAAAACACCTGCTGCTGGGCTTGTCTTCTCTACGCAGGAGACTGGAGGAGTCCTCTCCAAGGAAAACGACCAGATGCCAATACACCCTACAGTGATGCCTACCACTTGATGAGCCAGGGCTCCAAACTCAGAGCTTGTAGTGCCTCATTCTCTAAAGTAAACAGACAGCCAAAAATTACCAGACTTTTGGAAAAAATATCTAACAGAAAAGACAGGAATCAGAGTAAACAAAACAGAATTCCTAACAATGTGTGAAAATACTTCATATATAAAGTTCTGAGAACAAAAGAAAGCTCCTGGAAATTTAAACATCAATAGCAAATATTAAAAATACAATAGAAGAGCTGGGGAAAAAAGCTCAGAATATCTGAAAACTGAAAGAGGGGGAAAAAAAAAAAAGACAAAATCATGAGGGGAAAAAAAAAATTAAGAGAACCAGTGTAGGAATTCTGCCATCTGGATAACAGGGGTTCCCGGAGAGAAAGGAGAGAACTATCAAAGAATATATTATAAAAATATAATACAAGAAAATTTCCAAGGACGGATTGAAATAAGCTTCAGACTGAAAAGGCCCACTAAATGCCAACCATGATGAATTTTAGAATAGTCACACGAAGGTACACAGTCATGTATCATTGTATTTCTGAATACCTGGGGTAAAGATAACAACCTAAAATCTTCCAGAGAAAAAACAAATTCTATACAAAGAATCCAGAATCAGAATAACATCAAACTTCACAATACTACTATTAAAAGTTAGAAGACCACAAAACGAGGCTTATAATTTCCAAAGAAATGCCATCTCCAATAAAGTATTTTATATCTAGTCAAACTTCCAACCAGTGTGCCGGCAGAAACATGTAACGCTCCCCAAAATGCACCCTCTCCAATGGAAACCTTTTTCATAAAGCCTCTGGAAGAGGCTCCACTAAAGTATTTATACTGAAAAGAGATTTATACTTTTGTCAGAGTTTAGGGATGAATTAGCAATTGATAATGAAGCAGAAGGAAGGAAGAAAAAAAAAAAAGAATGAATGGTGATTATTATATGTAAAGTGAAAAGGTATAAGGAAATACAGTACAATCACAGTACAGACAGTCATTGTACTGGACGTTAATTTTTCTTCTTTAGGCTATATTTACCTCTACCCCCTTTCTGGCTCATGGGGGATGGAAGGCGAGACTGAAAACCTGGGAACTACATATCCCAGAATGCTCTGCCAATGGGGTTGTGGTTTAAATTCCATCAGTACAGAGTCATTCATTCAAGACCTAGAAGATGTAAGAAAGGTATGTACCATTATTGCTCTTCTAGCAGCAATGAGCAGGTGTGTGGCCTCCAACAGATGACAGTGGTTTTGCAGGTTTCCAATATTCTACAAATTGCCTGCTTTGGTGTTTAAGATGGCCAAGATTATTAATAGCAGCAGTTTCTTTGGAATCCCTGCAAGGTGGCATTCCAATGACCTTCCAATGATTTTTGTAAGCGTCTAATATTCTCTTTGAAGCATCAAGAATGGTTTGTTTTCCTGAATGAACCCTGATATATAATACAAAAACATACAAAATATTGATTTAATCAAAACTGTGATGGATCTGTATTAGAAGGATAGCAGGAAGGGTTGAGGGTAGGTAGCAGTATAAGAATGCAAAATCAGGGGCACGTGGCTGGCTCAGTTGGTAGAGCATGCGACTCTTGATCTCAGGGTTTGAGTCTGAGCCTCACATTCGGTGTAGAGATTACTTAAAAATAAAAAAATCTCTGGGGCGCCTCGGTGGCTCAGTCAGACATCCCACTCTTGATTTCAGCTTGGGTCATGATCTCGGGGGTCATGGGATCAAGCCCTGTGTTGAGCTCCACGCTCGGTGGGGAGTCTGCTTCTCCCACTCTCCTTCTGCCCTCCTCCCCACCCCAGCTTGCGCATGCGTGCACGCACTCTCTTGCTAGATATACAATACATAAGTCTTTTTAAAAAAATGCAAAATCGTCTTCCATAGTCAAGTTCAACAGATAATATCTAAGACTGGAAAAACCAAAAAATAACAGTGTAAGCATACTGTATAACCATAGTATAAGCATACCATGTAAAAATATGAAAATAATATGCATCAGAAAAAAAACCACTGAAAGTACTAAAAATGAGGACAAATAAGGAAAGATGGAGCAGCTGTTTTTTTAATTATAAGTCTTCTAATACTACTGACTGTTTAAATTATGTATTCTTACTATGTCAATTAAAAAATCCAAACATTTAATTTAATTACTAAAAACCAAAAAATTCTAACACTGTATAAGCAAAATCAAACTTCAGACTAACCAAAATTTCAAAACGTAAGGTCCATACTGGATCTGTTACCAATGTAATTAAGAACAGCAGAAAATCTCAAACCAACCAAAATAATTAAAAGGCCATTATGCTTAATTCAGGAACCTGTATCTCAGATTCAATTCCAATGAAAGCAGGCTGCCCAATGTGACCTCAATCTCTGCCACAGCCTGGGTGTCACCTAACAACGTTCACCACCACCAAGTTTACTCTACCACATGTCAGATATGTGAGGAACTTCCAGGCCACCGTAAGAAATCATGACCAAAATTAATTTCAAAGGCAGGCACAAAAACAGAGGGATAGATCTTAAAATCAATTACCTTAGCTCCTCTTTTTGTTTTGTTTTCAATTAACACAACTGAAAAACAAAAACAACCAACATCTTTAGAAGTTATAAGAAATTGTTTGTTTTAAAGAAACCGTTAATTAGATTAAAAGGTTGTTTACAAGGGAAGCTGAAACCTAGTCACTGATGACAAAAAACGGCTCTTCTCACTGCAGGGTAGCCCTGTCTCATGTGACCAGGCCTCCGCTTCCATGTGCCAGCCTTCATTCCACACACCCCAAACAGACAAGTGGAAAAGCCTATTCAGAGAGCAGCCAGAAGTAAGGCAAATCCAGTGATGACAGTCTCCATTAGAAAAGGCCTGAAAGAAAACTTAAACAGATGCTCCATAAAATGTTGATCCAGAATTCACATGGAGAGACGTGTCATGCCTCATTTCAAAGATAATATATTAAGTCCCAACTCACCACAGATAATCTAATAACAAAGCTGCCACTTTCATTGTTGAGGAGTCTCTCTTCTCCTGCTCTAATGCCCTTAAGCCATCAGATACACAGACGCTTCTTGCTGAAATGCTAGAAAATTTGCACATTTTCATTCCTTGCTCACTAGTGTTGGGCTGCTAAACCAGGATTCTACTTTAAGTTATGAAAACAGGGCAAGCTGATCCAATTACACAAGAAAGGTACTAAATCAAACAGGACCATCTGGGCTTTGAGCAAGAGTACTGTGATTTCTGAACAAAAGTCAATACTTGCAGATAAAAATGCTTTCATATATTCAGAGTTATAATGGCCCTTGGGCTACTGATTCATTTGCATGTCCAACAAGAGTTATGCATCATGTTAAGACACATGGCCTAGATGACGGGTACGACAGAGTATTATATATATTCACCAGTTCATAACGAGAACATCTGTGCTCTCTCTCTAGCCCTATGAGGCTTACAAAAAACAGTCAATATTCTCCAGAGTTAAATAGGTTTTCTGTTCCTATATAGCAGGTCTGGCAGACTAACCATCTCATCGTCCCCCATAATCTGACAAGACTGGATGCGTTCAGGGTAGTATGGCCACAGACTCATCATCCCCCAGAATCTCAGAATGGTTCCCCAATAATCACTAACCTCCAAACCAATTTCCAAGATTCCTAAAATTTTAAGACCTAACCCAGCCATGCAAGTTTAATTTACTTGACCTAAAAGAAATCAAGACTAAAAGAATAGCCTTTATCCAAGAAAGTTCTTACAGAAAACATGTTCCATTGTATAGGCATCAGATTTCTTTATGATACTGATGATTTCAGCATCAACCCCAGTAAATTAGTATCTGTGAAAAGAACTGACAAAAAGAAAAAATCTCTCCTGTAAAGACTGGGTTCAAAATTCACTGTTATTTATGTGGTTTTTTTGGAGACCTCACATCCCTAAGCCTTACCTCCTACCTCTCTGCTTCTCACTCCCTAAGCTCCAGACACACTGGAACTTAACTTCTCCAATTCTTCAAAATAGCCATGTTCCTTCCCTCCTCAGGACCTTCACGTATGCCATTCTCTCCATCTGCAACACTCTTTGGTCTGCCCCTCATCCTTTAGGTTTCAGCCTTAAAAGTCAATTCTTTAAGGACATTCCCTCATTGCCCTGTTTCTCAACCAACCTGGCTAGGCTTCCCGTTAGCTGTTTCCACAGTATTTATAGCAGCAGTAATTAATTATTGTTTAATGGATGTCTTCCCCACCAGACCATACAGCTGCATAAGTGCAAGGGCTAAGTCACTTCTGTTCACAGATGAAGCACAGTGCTTTTCACACAGTAGGAGCTTCAAAAATTCCTGGCAAATAAATGAGAAACAGGGCTAAAAACACATCAGCTTTGGCAATTCTACTTATAATTTACCCTACAGATACAGTCACGCATGCTAAGGGCCAAATATATATGGTTATTCTCGGGAGCATAATTGGTAATAGCATAACACTGGAAATATTTAAAATGTCTACCAGTGTAGGGCAGGTGCCAAAATCTCTTTATTGCTTATATGGAATGATTGCCAAAATTTAAGTTTTTAAAAAATGCAGATAGTACTAACAGCGTGCTACCTTTGTTTATAAGAAAAAAAAAATATATATATATATACGTATTTGGTATATATAAATATATTTATATAAATACACACACACACACACAGACGCTTTATATGTACATATTATCTCTGGAAAGGATCTTAAGAAACTGAACGCATCAGCTGCCCCTGGAAGACAACTGGACAGATGAATGAACACACAAGCAGAGAAGACAGACTATTCAGTGTACATTCTTTTTTAACTTTCAAATTTTGAATCATGTGAATGAATTATGTTCTTAAAAAATAAAATTTGCCAGGGGCACCTGGCTGGCTCAGTTGGAAGGGTGTGGAACTCTTGATCTCAGGGTCAGGTCGAGCCCACGTTGGGCACAGAGATTACTAAAAATAAAATTAAACTTTTTTTTTTTAAGATTTTATTTATTTATTTGACAGAGATAGAGACAGCCAGCGAGAGAGGGAACACAAGCAGGGGGAGTGGGAGAGGAAGAAGCAGGCTCATAGTGGAGGAGCCTGATGTGGGGCTCGATCCCATAACGCCGGGATCACGCCCGGGGCCGAAGGCAGACGCTTAACCGCTGTGCCACCCAGGCGCCCCAAAATTAAACTTTTTAAACAATAAATAAATAAATAAATAAATAAAATTTGCTAGAGACGGTCCTATCCTTAGTTCTAAGACAGTGATGGAGTTTAAATGACTTTGTGATCCTGCCTGCTAGCTGAGCACTGGGAGGAGGAAGCGGACAGAAGGAAAACTCACTTATCCACAAATCTCAGATAGCCTGTCCCATACTAGATTATACCACTTTAGAAAAAAATTTCCACCTTTTTTTGGGGGGGGGGCAACTAATTGTCCCAATCTGGACATATGGAGAATGTTTTCATAGTCAGAAGGGATTATTGGGAGAAAAAAGGCATTATTGAATTCAGCATTTTTATAACCTTAGAAAGTAGGTCAATGAATTAGTACTGAAGAAATATCATAAATACTGACTAAAAACAAATTATTTTCACCAGAGGGCCTCAAAATCTAAATGGAGCTTAATCTGAATCCACAAAGTTCAAAAAACTAAAAAATTTTTTGAAAACCAATTATAAGAAAGGTTAGGAAATCAATATGCATTCCTTAGAAAAACAGATTTGCCATACTTCAAGACATTCTTCAGTGAAGAAATATCTCAGACAAGATTAAACATAACTCCAAATAATCCTGTTTGTTACCACAATCAAAGCCCTGGATCAGAGTTAAAACCTTTGGATCTGAACCTGTTAGTTTCCCAAACCTGCATATGGGGAGCAGAATATTCTGGGCCAACGTTGGATGGCAGGATTGTCCTGAATCCAGGGCCACCAGACAAAGGATTTGTTTTGGGGTTATCTCCAATGTTACAAGGGCCACTACCATTGACTGCAAGAAATGATCTTCATAATCCATCCCAAGACCTATTAGAGACAAAGTTATCTTCAACTGACTATCCCCTAAAAAACAAAAGAACATTTACTAAGTAGAACACACTGAAAAGGCATTTACTAAGTAGAACCAAGTACTTAGTATAGCCATTCTTTTTTTTTTTTTTAAAGATTTTATTTATTTATTTGACAGGGATAGAGACAGCTAGTGAGAGAGGGAACACAAGCAGGGGGAGTGGGAGAGGAAGATGCAGGCTCATAGCAGAGGAGCCTGATGTGGGGCTCGATCCCGTAATGCCGGGATCACGCCCTGAGCCGAAGGTAGACGCTTAACCGCTGTGCCACCCAGGCGCCCCTAGTATAGCCATTCTTAATTGTTATAACTTTGCCATGTTATATGGCAAGTTAGAAGCCAATTCCTGGCTTTCAAATTGGATAACTTACTTGCCTCCAAATGTTCTTTCTCCATGTTAGGCCAAAATATCAAGAGATATAAGACTGACACAGACACTAGCAAATGAATCACCTATTTTCCCTACTAACATTGTTTTTCTCCATAAAGTTGTTGTTTTTTTTTTTTTAAGTAGGCTCCACACCCAGCACAGAGCCCAACACAAGGCTCGAACTCACAACCCTGAGATCAAAAGAGTCGGACACTCAACCGACTCAGCCACCCAGGTACCCCTCTCCATAAAGTTCTATTCACCATTTTAAAATATCTCTCTATAGGGCACCTGGACGCCTCAGCTAGGTTAAGCATTCAACTCTTGATTTTGGCTCAGGTCATGATCTCAAGGTTGTGAGATCGAGCCCCACATCAGGCTCTGAGCTCTCTGTGGAGCCTGCTTAAGATTCTCTCTGCCCTTCCCGACATGTGCACTCTCTAAAAATAAAAAATAAAATAAAATACCCCTCTATAATAATACCAAGAAGTGCTCATGAGTTTAGCCTGTGGCTTCCTAGGCTAAAAGGACTGGGAGTGAGAGTGGAACAAAAAAAATGTGGGAAATTCTTTCTCTCTCTTTTCCTCAGTGCCCTGGACTTTAAAAGCTAGGCAGAGGCAATGATTCCGCATTTAATCAGCAGATGAATAAGAAACAGGTTTGAATTTAGAAAAAGCATAAAGGGGGGCGCCTGGGTGGCACAGCGGTTAAGCATCTGCCTTCGGCTCAGGGCGTGATCCCGGCGTTATGGGTTCGAGCCCCACATCAGGCTCCTCTGCTATGAGCCTGCTTCTTCCTCTCCCACTCCCCCTGGCTTGTGTTCCCTGTCTCGCTGGCTGTCTCTATCTCTGTCAAATAAATAAATAAAATCTTTAAAAAAAAAAAAAAAGCATAAAGGAGTGCAAGAACATTCGGAAAAAACTACTGCCTCTATTTCCTTGCAGAGCAGCTCTCAGGATCTGCCAATGACCCTCATTTTGACATGGAACACCCCATCTACTCTAATCCGGGGCATATCCCTCAAGAGACAGTCCGTCAACCGGAACTCTGCCAACTTCTGCTCGGGAGTTGCGTGGAGAACAGTAGCAACAAGAGCCTACTTTGAGAAGGAGATCAACAATCACACTCGAGAAGAAAGGAAGTTATTTGGCAAAGGGAAGCGTGTTGCCAAAATGTTAGTCACAGCTTAAGGTCCCAGTTCGTGTCTCTGCAACTATTCTTTGCTCTGACAGAATCCATTCTCTGGCCCAGAAAACCCGGCTCAGCTCTGTCACCCTCCCCATTTGAAGCAGTCAAGAATCCTTTCATTTTGGAGGTATCAAACTGTGACACAGACAACATGTCCACCAGAGACTAAAAAGGAGAGGGAAAATGTGTAATTTGCCATTTTCCACCTAAGCCTGGCTCAAGTAGAGCAATGGAAAAATGTGACAGGACAGGAAAAATGGAAAATCATGCTGAAGAAGCAGGCTATACCAAAAGCCTGCGCAGACCTCTGAGCCCCCCATAACTTATTTCCAAACCCTCTGGAAGAAAACAAAACAAAACAGAAAGAGATCCTGTGGTTGAAATAACAGCAAACTATTAAGCAGGTTTTTAACCCCAAATAAGCATACAGTATATACTTTATAGCCTGCAGCTCTTGCTGGGGTTAGGAGGAAGACTAGGGTTTGCTGAAACAGCCTGAACCAGCGGCCCATGATTTTCAGAATCACTTCAGAGCAACGGAAAAACAGACTCAAGTACACTAGGTTACTCTCCCAAAGAGGTCAAGAAAGAACATCTGACAATTTTCTCTTCAAAAGGAACAGGGCTTCCCCCTTCCCCTCCTAAAAGCCACTAATAAAACCTGAAAACTCCACTGTTCTCACCACCTACAACCTTCCACCTTCCCCTGCATTTCACCTTTGTGCTGACATCACGTAACTAATCAGCACCAACTGAAGTAAACACTACTCTGATATCAAGTATGAGGTAGAATTGGAAACTGCCCTCTTCTTAAGCAAATCCACGTCAGACCTCAGAAATGCCAAGACTTTCAGGAACACTTTTTCTAAACTAAATTAAGTAAGTTCACCTATGGGCAAAGTGTTTAGCATATTATGCCCAAAGAAAAAACTGGAATAGTCAAGATTTCAAAATATTAACAATAAGCTAAAACTGTCCACAAGCACACTGCTCCCCAATGAAGCCAACGTGCCTGGGCCAAAGCAAAAGACTCAACTGTCTAGAATACTGTTTCTCAGTGAATTCTCAGAACTTCCCTATCGCCATCTGGATGGTAGTCACTACAATGTAGAACAATAATATGAAATTTGGGGCTACTAAAAGTTGACTTTGAGAAAAGTTAAAAAACTGGACATGTATCAAATCAAAATCAACTATTCCCTGGCACAACATATGCAGCAAGGCTGAAAAGAAGAAACTGAGAGACACACGTCTTCTAAATACCGATACCTCAATCATATTCTCAGAGATCACTTCTTTGCAACCACTTTAAAGATCCCATTTAGTTAACACAATCTTTTAGAGGCAGGGAGGAACCAAACCTGTCTTTCAAAGGGAAAAAAAATGAGACAGTTTAATGACTTGCCTCAAAGTTACTTAGTAAATCCATAGGTATGCTAGAACAGTCCTTATTCCCTGAGGTTCTCTTTTGGTTTGTAAGAGGAGAAAAAAGTCAGTGAAAACATTCAGAAGTCATGGAGAAAACAGTAAGGCAAAAATAACACCATGAAAAAGGAGGTGGCTCCTGGGAGGGGGGGGGAGTCCAAAGCAGTAACAGATTATTCAAATCCCTTTAAAAATATGAATTCCAGTACACACCAGTTTCTTCCAGCTCCTCATCCGAGTGTTCTAAGAATTTTCCTTCTTGATCAGTAACTCAACAGCACACACTGCCCACGTCTAAGACTTTAAGATTTCCATCTTCCCTCACTTCACACCACTCCAATCTGAACCCTCAACTCTAGGTTGCTCCCATGAGCAACTCAGCACTTCTCAATCCAACCTTTAACTCAAGTCTGATTCCTTCTCAACCAACGCTCCTAGATTCGCTCAAGTGTAAGCAGTTTCCGAATCATACTCTGGGCCATTGGTTTTCACCCAACTCAATCCCCAAAATGTCACAGTGGCCTCCTCACTCAGAGCATCCTGTCAATTACCTGTTCACAACAGGTCCTCCCTCCCCATCTCCCTTTTTGCGCACGGTTACTTGTCCCTCACTCCGAGTTGCCGTCTTACTCACCTTACCCAACCCTTCAGGATCCCTTATTTCCTGTCTCTCAATAACCTTCCTTCCCATTTTCAGTCTGCGCTCGCCCCACACCAATTCCCGACCACTCCTCCCTACTTAGATTCCCCACGCTCCATTCCAGGCTCTTCAGACCCAGCCCCCACCTCGTTCCATTCACCCCTCAGACCCCGCCCCCAGGACCCTCTCTCACTCAGGCCCCTCCCCCAAAATC
>NC_048230.1:24567052-24570208 GCF_002007445.2 Ailuropoda melanoleuca | reverse complement strand
TTCCCCCCCTCCCCCGACCCTCCCTCCCACTCAGGTCCGCAGATCACCTCAGCGACGTACCCAGCCTCCTCTGCCTCTTTCCGACCTGGCCACAGCTGCCCCGGGAGCGAATCCTCCCCCACCTCCGCTCCGGCTTCGTCCCGTCCTGCTCGCTCCCCGGCAAGCTCCCTCTCTCGCCGCCGCCGCCCCTTTTGCCAACCCGGAAATGGATCTGCTCCCACCGTCCCCAGCGTCCGCGAACAAAATGGAGGCGGGGGAAAGAGGAGGAGGGAGCTGGGAGCGAAGAGACACTATACGCATGCGCCCCTGGAAAGCCCGCCCCCTGCCGGCGCACGTAAAGGCGGAAGCCGTAGGGGAGCCGCCATCTTGGGAAGGTCGCGAGCGTCCCGCCTGCCTTCTAAGTGCGGGGTTTGCAACTTTGTCTGCAATTAGAGTCATCGGCGAAGACTTAAACAGATAGGGAAGCCCAGAGATTCTGATTTAATTTGTCTGGGTTATGGCCTAGGCATCGAGGCTTTAAAAATTGCGCAGGTGAAGCTAACATGTTGCCGAGGCGGAGAATGACTGAGCTAGAGTTGAATATACCTTTTCCATCTTTTTTTTACCGCGCGCGTGCGCGCACACACCCACCCCATAAAAGTCCTTCCCTAATTTCGAGTTAACGAAGGACCCGCCTCAGTCAACCTAGCAATGCCCAGTAGTCAAGCTCCTGTTGTCATAGCAACAGAGAGGCAGGCCCTTGCTAACATGTCATCCTTAACGTCATCTTAGCCACCTGACCTTAACACCCGTCTCTTTCGCGGGCCGGGAGGTTCCCTAGTTTCCAGGGCTGGGGGATGCTGCTGCGGACTCCTCCAGCTGCTTGGGTTTTGGAGAGGAATCCTGGGCCCTCCCTAGTGGGGCTGCTGCTAACTCCTTACCAGCTGAGTAAGGATCTCTCCCTAGTTCACTCACAAAAGCTCTTATCCACCATAGCTAACCCCATTGCCTTATATCCTCAAAATGCGCTTTGCCTCTGTCACCCTTCCTTGAGTTGAATCCAAAGTAAGGGGACAGGGGTGCCTGGGTGGCTCCGTCGTTAAGCGTCTGCCTTCGGCTCAGGGCGTGATCCCAGAGTCCTGGGATCCTCCCGCATGGGGCTCCCTGCTCAGCGGGGAGCCTGCTTCTCCCTCTCGCACTCCCCCTGCTTGTGTTCCCTCTCTCGCTGGCTGTCTCTGTGTCTGTCAAATAAATAAATAAAATCTTAAAAAAAAAAAAAAAGTAAGGGGACAGGATTGGGATTTAGTTCTCACTACTCACTAGCTGTGTGCCCTTGGGCTTCAGCTACCCAGCAGTAAAATGGGGCTAATAGAGCCTGTCTCGACTGTTTCATAGGGTTGTTGGAGAGCTCAGATCAAGTAATGAGTGGGAATACGTGATAAACCATAAGTTGTGTTAATTTTGTTTTCTTTCTGTTCTGCCATGAGTTGTGCTGGGCTGCACCCACTAGTCAGTGTGCAGCGTTCATTGAGAACCTCCTGTGGGCTAGGCCCTGGGCTAGGCACCATCAGATGGTTACGGAGGTGACTAAGAGCCTCTCTTCTCAGGGCACTCACTGTGTGGCGGGCAGACTGGCAAGTAAACAGCTAGCTGAGCTACAAGTCAGCGTGTAATTAGTGCCATTGGGACATCTGTGCCATGAGAGGTCAGACAGGGAGTGATGAACTCCTGCCGAAGAATGGGAGAAGGTTTCGTAAGTGGTTTTGAACTGGGCCTTGAAGGATGAGGAGAATTTTATTACCAGTCAGAGAAGGCAAGGAACACATTCCAGACACAGGGATCAGTGGGTGCAAAGGTAAAGATTTTCAGGTATGTAGGCCTGCATGTCTGAAGGTGGGGTGAGTGATTGGGTCAGGGAGATGGTAGACACCAAACTCGAAGTTCTTCAACTTCATGTCCATTCTGTCTCCTCCTTGCTCACCATATACTGTGTGGACCTACTTTCTATCACTGCTATGCACCAAGTGGGTCCTCAAGGCCTTTGTACTGGCCCCTTCCTCATTTTTCAAGCCTTTGTTCACATGCCCCCTCCTCAGAGGCGTTCCCTGCCCGCTGTAGCTAACATAAGCTCCCCGCATTCTCTATAACACCATTCTATGATAAAGGCAGCCACTGGGGTGGAATACAGGGACATCTCACCTGGGGAACCAGGTGTGGGCTTCCTGAAGAAAGTGACATCTAAGTGAGGCCTGATGGGAAAATAAGAATTGTGCAGGGGCAGAAGAGAGAGAAATGTTCCAGAGCAGAGGGAAGGTATATGCAAAAAAAGAGGCATCATGGCACATTCCAAAAACTGCAAGCCTTTTGATGTGCTACAGCTTGAGCCAGAACTTGTGAGAAAGGCAACTTATGAGAAATTAGGTCAAAGAAGTCTTCATAACATCTGACATTTAATTAACATCATGTTACCATGTAACATTGGCCTAACTTCACATGTCGTAACTCATTCAATCCTCACAATAACTTTCTGAGATAGGTATTATTACCCTCATTTTACGAATGAAGAAACTGAGACACAGCATGGTTAACCATCCTGCCCAAAGTCACATTCCCACAAAATAGCAGAACTGAGTCCAGAGTCTGTGCTGTTAATGCCCATACCAAGTGACCCTGCATTGTCATTTGTGATGTGATTTCCCAAAATGGTGAAAGACTCTTTAGTAAAGTTCTCAACAACACAAAACAACACAGGTTATATTAAGTTTGTGCAAAAATATTTCATGCTTATACTTTCCTTTTTCTTTTTTTTTTTTTTAAGATTTTATTTACTTATTCGACAGAGATAGAGACAGCCAGCGAGAGAGGGAACACAAGCAGGGGGAGTGGGAGAGGAAGAAGCAGGCTCATAGTGGAGGAGCCCAATGTGGGGCTCGATCCCATAACGCCGGGATCACGCCCTGAGCCGAAGGCAGACGCTTAACCGCTGTGCCACCCAGGCGCCCCTATACTTTCCTTTTTCGATAAAATGACAGGCCAAGTACCTGGGAGACCTCCCAAAAACCAACAAAAGAATAATATTGAAAAACATCTTAGAGGTAGGAGTTAAGATGGCGGAGGAGGGGCGCCTGGGTGGCACAGCGGTTAAGCGTCTGCCTTCGGCTCAGGGCGTGATCCCGG
>NC_048230.1:24561160-24566881 GCF_002007445.2 Ailuropoda melanoleuca | reverse complement strand
AGATGGCAGCGGAGTAGGGGACCCCTTTTTCAGCCGGTCCCCTGAGTCGAGCTGGATAGGTACCAGACAAGCCTGAACATCCACGGAATCAGCCTGAGACGCAGGAAGATACATCTGGATCTCTACAAATGAACATCTCCAGTGCTGAGTATTGAGGTACGAAGCGGGGAGCCGTGAAAAACATCTTAAATGCTTTGATGAAAAAGTAAGGAATGTTGGCAAAGCAAAGTAAACAAAGGCAGGGTTTCTAGAAAGAGGTAAGTAGAACACTGAGGCAGGTTTTTGCTCTGAGGACATTGGCCTAACTAAGTGAACCTGAGCTTTTGTCAGTGTCTGATGGAAAAAGGAAATACCTCAGAACCTCCTCAACGGGGGAATTTTAACAAAAGATTCTCGTCATAAAAATGGGACCCCAAAGAGATAAGGTAAGGGTGAACCAGAAATAAGCCTGTCCCCTCCTCCCTTGGCTATAGGGTTAATGGAGACATAGGCTTAAATACATCTTTTTTAATATGTGGATTTTTCATATGGAATGTTCAATCAGACATTGAAAGCCATGTGGAACCCAGGATAATTCTTCGTTATGTGGATCCGTCCCTTGCATCGCAGCGCTCTAACATCCCTGACCCCTGCTTACCGAATGCCTATAGCACATCCTTATCGTTGTGATAAACAAAAAAAAAGCCTCCACAAATTTCCAAAATGCCCCGATGGAAAACCACTGCCCCAAGGTACACTGTCAAGTCGACAAGAGCCAATGTATGAAGCACTTTATTATCCGTTGTGAAAAGTTAGATTTTATCTTCTGGGTGAGAGGGAAACCATTGAAAGGTTTAAGCAGAGAGGTGCCATGACCCCTTTTGCCTTCTAGAAATATCCCTCGGACTGCAGGGTGGAGGATAGATTAGATGGGGCCAGACTGGAGGCAGAAACACCTGTTGGGAGGCTGCTGTGGACCTCGAAGTGAGAGATGATGGCTGCCTGCACTGAGGGGCAGCTGGGCATCAGCTGGACAGAAAGGCTTTGGAGGCAAGGCTGCCTGTCTCCAGAGCCAAAGGGCTCAAGTTTCAGTTCTCCCCACTACTGAATAGGGTGAGACTTTGAGCAAGTTATTCAACCTCTATCACTCTCAGGCCTCTCATCTATGAAATGGAGATATAAGTCTGGATGGAATGTATCCAACGTGTGTACATACTTGGAAAGAACCCGCTAATCTTAGCCATGATTATTATTAGGTATGAGCAGTAGAGATGGAGGGGAAGTAATTCTAGAGATATTTAAGAAGTGGAATGTGAGAGCCGAGGGACAGGGAGGAGCCAAAGATGGCTCCCAAGCTTCCGGCTAAACTCCTGTGTGCACGTGGTACTAACACATAGCTGCTTAGCTTAGAGAGGCCAGGGCTATGAATGAGCCTGAGGAACCTGGTGAGGAGGGAGGAAAGAGAGGTCCAATAGGCCACTACATGTTTGGGTCTGGAACTTAGAAGAACAATCCTAGCAATTTGGGACTCCTAAACTGTGGTAGCTACTCTCCAAAGATGGCCCCGACCATCGCAGGACTCCTTGTATTCATTGGGTCTGGGCTGACGTGTGACAACCTTTAATGCAGCGGAAGTCATGCTGTACCAGATCCAGGACTAAGCTTTAAGAAGACCCAGCAGCTTCCACTTTTGCTTTTGGGACCCCTGATCTCTCATGTGAGAAATCAGCTACTCTGCTGCAGAGATCATCTGGAGAGAGAAGCTTTACCTGGAGAAAGACAGGTCCAGCTATCCCAGCATTCCAGTCATTGCCACCAGAATGTGAGACAAGCGAACTAGTCATCTTGGACATTCCAGCCCTGGTTACCTTCTGACTGCGGCCACATGGGACACCCCAAGTAAGACAACAGAACTGTCTCGCCGAGCCCCCATCAACCTGGAGGATTATGAGAAGTTCTGAAACGGTGGTGGTTTTAAGCCATTAAGTTTAGAATAGTTTGTTAGGCAGCTATAGATCCCTAAACAGAATGAAATTGATGAACTCTAAGCCCAGGTATAGAGTGAGAAGAGAAGAGGGCTTAGGACAGAACCAAGGCACCCCATGTGCAAGGACCGAGCTGAGGGACAAGGCTTACAAGAGAGACGGAGATAAATAGGACGGAGGGAAATCCTGAGAGCATAGTGTCCTGGAAGCGGTGATAAGTGCTCAGGAAGGAAGAATGGTCAAAAATATCAAATGCCAGTGAAAGAACAGATAAATGTGGTAACATGGGAGTCAGTGACCTTGACAAGAACAGTTTCAGTGAGTCCTGAGGGCGGACACCAGATGCAGGGGGTTGAAGAATGAAAAGGCAACAAAACCAAACAAACCGGAGTTATAGTTTTGATTTCTGGTTGTTTTTTTTTAAGAATTATATCTATGGGGGGCGCCTGAGTGGCACAGCGGTTAAGCGTCTGCCTTTGGCTCAGGGCGTGATCCCGGCGTTGTGGGATCGAGCCCCATGTCAGGCTCCTCTGCTATGAGCCTGCTTCTTCCTCTCCCACTCCCCCTGCTTGTGTTCCCGCTCTCGCTGGCTGTCTCTATCTCTGTCAAATAAATAAATAAAATCTTTAAAAAAAATTATATCTATGGGGGCGCCTAGGTGGCTCAGTCGTTAAGCGTCTGCCTTGGGCTCGGGGCGTGATCCCGGCATTCTGGGATCGAGCCCCACATCAGGCTCCTCCGCTATGAGCCTGCTTCTTCCTCTCCCACTCCCCCTGCCTGTGTTCCCTCTCTCACTGGCTGTCTCTATCTCTGTCAAATAAATAAATAAAATCTTTAAAAAAAAAAAAAGAATTACATCTATGGGGGGCACCTGGGTGGCTCAGTCGGTTAAGCGACTGCCTTCGGCTCAGGTCATGGTCCCAGGGTCTTAGGCTCGAGCCCCGAGTCAGGCTCCCTACGCTGCAGGGAGTCTGCTTCTCCTCCTCCTTCCTGCTCGTGCTCTCTCTCGCTATTTCTGTCTCTCTCAAATAAATGAATATAATATTTAAAAAAAAAGAGTTACACCTATAGACCTGGGTGAATCTCACAAGAGTAATGTTGAGGGGGAGTGGCCGCCCACCCTACCCAGGAGGACAGTATTTATATAAGGTTTTAAAACATGTGACTATTAAAAACTCTTAAAACTCAATAATAAAAAGACAAATAACCCAATTAAGCAATGGGTAAAGGATCTTGAAGTGGATTGAACGGTGTCCCCCCCACAATTCACACTCACGTGGAACCTCAGAAGTTGACCTTGTTTGGAAATAAGGTCTCCGGAGACAGAATTAGTTCAGTTGAAGTCAAGTGGATCAAAATGAGGTGAAGTGGATCAGGGTGGGCCCCAATCCAATGACTGGTGTCCTTACAAGAAGAGGGCGTGCTCAGACACACACAGGGGAGAACAGCATGTGAAGACAGAGCAGAGACTGTGGTGACGTGTGTACAAGTCAAGCAACTAAAGTTAACATAACCAGAAACCCTTTTACTCACTTCAAAGTGGACAGCTGAGCAGGTTGTAGTATATTCGCAATTTTGTGCAACTCTCACCACTAATTCCAGCATGTTTTCATCACCCCAAAAAGCAACCCTATACCCATTAATAACCTCTCCCAATTCTGCCTTCCTCCCATCTCCTGGTAATCATTAATCCACTCTCTGTCTCCTGGCGACCACAAATCCACTCTCTATCTCTGTGGCTTTGCCTATGCTGGACATTTCCTGTAAATGGGACTCACACGATATGTGGGCTTTTGTGCCTGGCTTCTTCTCTGTAGCGTAATGTTTTCAAGGTGCATCCCTGCTGTAACATGTTTCAGCCCTTCATTCCTTTTTCTGGTCAAATAATATTTCATGTTATGGATATATCACGATCTAGTTTATCCACTCATCAGTGGATGGACACTGAGTTGTTTCCACTTTTTGGCTATTACAAATAATGCTGCTATGGACTCTCTTGTACAATTTCTTTTTGAGGTGATGAACACGTGCTAAATGTGATTGTGGCCATGGTCACACAACTCTGTGGTTAGGCTAAAAGCCATTTAACTGTACACTTTAAATAGTGTATGTGAAGTATAAATTGTTACTCCCCAGAATACAGAAACTATATTGTTTTGAGATGTCTATGTACACAGTAAACGTTTACAGAAACACATGGAAATGATATCACACTCTGGGAAGCCATTGTCTCTGGGGAGAAAGGAAGGGGATGTGATTAGGGAAAGGCACCAGGGACCTCAGCGACAGGGTATGGCTTTATTTCTTAAGCTGGATGGTGGAGACATGGGTGTTCATTATATTAGTCTTTAAAACTTTTGCGCAATTGAAAAATTACGTGACACATTTAAAAATAACTTCCTAACAGAAATGAATGATTGGGATAAACACGATATTTTGCAAGAAGCAAAAATCACCACGTACTAACAGCAAAGAGAGAAACAAATGTATCTTTTTCATGGAGAGATCTGGCAATTCCTCCTTGAGAAACTCAGCCATCACTCATGGGAACCAACCTGGCATTATTGGCCGCCTGCTGTAATGCTATTAACAGCATCACCCATATTATCCTCTAAAATATTTAAGCTCCAGAAAACCCCTAGAATGAACTATGTTGTCCAGTTACAAAGCTGCTAGCCACAGGTAGCTATTCAACAATTAAAATGTGACTAGTCAGAACTGACATATGCTGCAAGTATAAAATGAACGCCAGGTTTCAAAGACTTACTACGAAACAAAGTAAAAGATCTCATTAGTATTTTTTATGTCAGTTACATGTGGAAATAATATTATTTTGTGTATATTGAGTTAAAGAGAATATATTATTAAAATTAGTTCTCCTGTTTCTTCTTGCTTTTTAAGTGTGACTATTAGAAAAATGTAGGGGCGCCTGGTGGCACAGTGGTTGGGCGTCGCCTTTGGCTCAGGGCGTGATCCCGGCGTTGTGGGATCGAGCCCCACATCAGGCTCCTCCGCTATGAGCCTGCTTCTTCCTCTCCCCACTCCCCCTGCTTGTGTTCCCTCTCTTGCTGGCTGTCTCTCTCTCTGTCAAATAAATAAATAAAATCTTTAAAAAAAAAAAAAGAAAAAGAAAAATGTAAATTACATTAAAGGGGATGAAAATACAAGTGAACTAGAGCACGGGGAACAATCAGACAGGTCAAGAATTTGGGACATTTTGGGGCGCCTGGGTGGCACAGCGGTTAAGCGTCTGCCTTTGGCTCAGGGCGTGATCCTGGCGTTATGGGATCGAGCCCCACATCAGGCTCCTCCGCTGGGAGCCTGCTTCTTCCTCTCCCACTCCCCCTGCTTGTGTTCCCTCTCTAGCTGGCTGTCTCTATCTCTGTCAAATAAATAAACAAAATATTTAAAAAAAAAGAATTTGGGACATTTTACAAGACATTTCTCCTAGACTTTGAAAAGTCAATGTCATTGGAAAAAAAGAAAAGCAAAGGAGCTCTTCTAGATTAAAAGAGACAAAAGAAATATAAGCAGGCAATGCAATGCATGGGCCCTGATTGGATCAAGACTTCTTTCTTTCCCTTTCTTTCTTTCTTTCTTTCTTTCTTTCTTTCATTTTCTTTCTTTTTAAGATTTAATTTTTTAATTTTTTTATTTAATTTTTTTAAAAGATTTTATTTATTCGAC
Source organism: Ailuropoda melanoleuca (assembly GCF_002007445.2). Classification (NCBI taxonomy): domain Eukaryota; kingdom Metazoa; phylum Chordata; class Mammalia; order Carnivora; family Ursidae; genus Ailuropoda; species Ailuropoda melanoleuca. Next base: position 24,561,230 of record NC_048230.1, on the reverse strand, counting down.
AGAGATAGAGACAGCCAGCGAGAATGGGAGCACAAGCAGGGGGAGTGGGAGAGGAAGAAGCAGGCTCATA
>NC_048230.1:24552180-24561152 GCF_002007445.2 Ailuropoda melanoleuca | reverse complement strand
GCGGAGGAGCCTGATGTGGGGCTCGATCCCATAACGCTGGGATCACGCCCTGAACCGAAGGCAGACGCCCAACCGCTGTGCCACCCAGGCGCCCCAAGATTTAATTTTTTTAAAAGTAATCTCTGGTCCCGATGTGGGGCTTAAACTCAAGACCTCAAGATCAAGAGTAAAAGTCCCATGCTCTGGGCGCCTGGGTGGCTCAGTCGTTAAGCGTCTGCCTTCGGCTCAAGGCGTGATCCCGGAGTCCTGGGATCGAGCCCCACATTGGGCTCCTCCACTATGAGCCTGCTTCTTCCTCTCCCACTCCCCCTGCTTGTGTTCCCTCTCTCGCTGGCTGTCTCTATCTCTGTCAAATAAATAAATAAATAAATATTAAAAAAAAAAAAAGAGTCCCATGCTCAACTGACTGAGCCAGTCAGGCACCCCTCTTTAAGTTTTTAAAAAGGTATTTTTGAGACAACCCGGGAAAATCAAATAGAGACGGGATATTGGGTGATATCGTTGAAATACTACTTTCTTAGGTGTGATAATGCTGTGGTAGGAAACTATTCTTATTCTTGGGAGATTCTCACTGAGGCTTTTAGGAGTGAAATGATATTAATATTTGCAACTTACTTTCAAATAGCTTGGTAAAAGAAAAAGTGTGTGTGTGTGTGTGTGTAAAGAGAAAAGGGAGAAAAAGGGAGAGACGACAAAAACAAATTTAGCAAAATGGTAATTATACAATCTAGAAGGTTTTACGGATATTCACTACTAATCTTTAAACTTTTCTGTGTTTGAGCTGATTCATGATGAAAAGTTGGGGAAACAAGACAAAATAAAAAAGGAATGAATGGGAGACAATCCTTTCCAGAAGATTGGCCTTGAGCTGGAAGTGAGAGAGGGGACAGTAGCTGGAGCAGGCATATCTGGTCAAGGAAAGTGTTTTTAAAAATGGGGAGTTGAGAAGGGTCCTTGGGTGGCTCAGTCGTTAAGCTCAGGTCATGGTCCCAGGGTCCTGGGATCAAGCCCCACATCAGGCTCCCTGCTCCACTGGGAGCCTGCTTCTTCCTCTCCCACTCCCCCTGCTTGTGTTCCTCTCTTGCTGGCTGTCTCTATCTCTGTCAAATAAATAAATAAAATATTTTTTAAAAAGGGGGGTGGGTAGCTGAGAGGGTTTAAATGCTAAATGGGAAAGCCCCAGCAGAAAGAGGAGAATGAAGAGTGCCTGGGTGGCTCAGTTGGTTGAGCGTCTGCCTTCGGCTCAGGTCATGATCCCAGGATCCTGGGACTGAGCCCTGCATTGGGCTCCCTGCTCAGTGGGGAGTCTGCTTCTCCCTCTCCCTCTGTCATGGCTCTGCCTACTTGTGCTCTCTCTGTGTGTCAAATAGACAAAATCTTTAAAAGAAAGAAAGAAAGAAAGAAAGAAAGAAAGAGCAGAATGAAAGATACAAATGGGAAGTCAGGGATGGTCAAACTTCTGACTCATGCCTGGGGGTAGACCGTAAGAGAGATTCAATATTCCCCCAAGAAATACTCTACCCTCCTCACTATCGCCAAGAGTGAAGAAAAAGTAATTTTGGTGGTGACACCTAGTGGATTCAAAGGGCACTGCTTAAATCTACACTTCCCTCTCTACCCGTGATCAAGACGGCGTCTTACCGTGCTGGTCCTCCGACCACTCCAAATCATTGTCACCCTTTTGTTTCTTGCTAGACCAGCCTGGAATGTGCGATGCTACTAAGAATGTTCGTCCTCTCCCCACACAGCCCACAGAGCCCTTGACCACGTCTCGTGTCTTGGGCACTCTCCACACTGGGAGGCAGGACTCAGGCAGAGTGGAGGAAGGGACTAGAAAGGATAGTCTCCCCACCCCACCCCCAGCTATAGTCAGGTGGCCACTGCAGTCTGGTGAGTGCAAGCTGGACATTGCTTAGTTATTCAAGCTGTCAGGATTGTGCAGACCTTAAACTGTGGGCTCTGGAGTCAGAATAACTGGGTTCAAATTCTCGCTAGCTTTGAGACCCGGCCTCTCTGTGTCTCTGATGAGAAATTTCTCGTGACTTCAGTTCTCACCTGGAAAGTGAGACTGATAAAGTCAACCTCTTTGTTGGGAAGACTAAACGAGAGAATGCACATAAAGCCAAGCATAGTGGGTGGTAAAGGACACCCTTCCAAATGTCAATTCTCATCATCACCCCCAAAAGGGAGCAGATGACGGGTGGGTCTGAAGATGGCCAAGATGGGGATAAGAGGAATAACCCATACCACTCTCCCTGCCCTCCCCGGGGTAGAGGAGCAGAGACAGAAAGACTGGCCCCTATGATCCTGCCCCAGGGCATGGAGTCCTCCAGAGTGGGACCAGCACCCTTTGAGGAGGGCAGAGCCTGTCCAGCCCCCACACAGCTGGCTCCCCTTGTGACCTGTCCACAGGGCAGGGGCAGCTCGCAGTGCCTCCCAGTGCCTCATCCCTGACCTTCCACTTCCACACCTTGGCCATCAAACCTGCTTTGGGTCCTGGGTCATCTCTTTCAAGAAGCTTTCTTTTACTTGTCCCCCACCCCTTATCCCCAGACCAGTAGTGAATCTCTTTGGCTCAATTCCTAGAGGGGTTGTCATCTCGCATCTTGCCTGCTCTTACAGCTCCTATTTCAACCAACCTAATTTATTCATTCAGCAAATATGTATCGAGTACCTTCTCTGTGCCAGGTACTGTTCTCGGCTCTGGAGAGCGAACAAGACATTCATGGAGCTAAGAGCTAACATTCGTGTAGGAGCCGAGGCATGAAGAAAATACACAGAGAAGTATATATGATGTCAGGGGGTGATGAGTGTCTTGAAGACAATATGGGGGGTAGGGGACGGGGGTGGGGTGAGATGGGGTCAGCGTGGTCAGGGAAGGCTCAGGAAAGAGCAAAGGTGGTTTCCTGAGACAGGAATGGGTATTAGGTGTTTAGGAACAGTAAAGCAGTCAATGTGGCTGTTGGGGGAGGGGGTAGTGAGAGAAAAGGGTGTAGGAGAGGCGGTCAGAGAGGGAGGATTTTTATTTTTAATGTGTTATCGGAAATAGGAGTGTTACGGTCTGAATTGTTTTAGTTGAGATATACCTACAGTGAAATGTATAAATCTCACAGCTCAGCGAACGCACACCCACACCCACACCCACATCAAGATATAGAACGTTTGGGGCGCCTGGGTGGCACAGCAGTTAAGCGTCTGCCTTCGGCTCAGGGCATGATCCCGGTGTTATGGGATCGAGCCCCACATCAGGCTCCTCCACTATGAGCCTGCTTCTTCCTCTCCCACTCCCTCTGCTTGTGTTCCCTCTCTCACTGTCTGCCTCTATCTCTGTCAAATAAATAAATAAAATCTTAAAAAAAAAAAGATATAGAACATTTTTATCACTACAGAGGGCTTCCTCATGCCCCTTCCCAGTCAACACTCTCCGATCCCCATCAAGTAACCCCTATTTTTACTTCTTTTTTTTTTTTAAGATTTTATTTATTTATTTTACAGAGAGAGACAGCCAGCGAGAGAGAGAACACAAGCAGGGGGAGTGGGAGAGGAAGAAGCAGGCTCCCAGCGGAGGAGCCCGATATGGGGCTCAATCCCAGGACTCTGGGATCATGCCCTGAGCTGAAGGCAGACACTTAACGACTAAGCCACCCAGGCGCCCCCCCCCCATTTTTACTTCTATCCCCATAGATTAATTTTGCCTGCTCTTGAATTTTTCTTAAAAAGAATCCTACAATTTGTAGTCTTATGCATCCAGCTTTTTTTTTTTAGCTCAATATTATGTCTGTGAGATTCATTCATGCGGGTCGTAGTCGCGTGTTGTTTGTTATTGCTGTGTAGTTTTCCACTGCAAGACGACAGCACACTTCATGTATCCATTCACCTGTCGAAGGACATCCGAGGTTTTTCCGGTTTCACTGTCATTAATGACACTGCTGTCATCACCACTGTTCATGTCTTTCGGGAGACTCGAGCACGGATTTCTCTTGGGAGTGGAAATTCTGGGTCATAGGTTAGGTGTACATTTAGTTTTGGTAGACACTGCCAAGCAGTTTTCCGAAGCGGCTGCTCCAACGTACCATCCCGCCAACGGCGTGTAAACGTTCCGGTTGCTCCACATCCTCACTGATACTGATATTGTCATTATTTTTACTTTTTTATTTTTTAGAAGATTTTATTGATTTATTTATCAGAGACAGAGAGAAAGAGAGAGAGAGAGAGAGAGAGAGCGTGCATGAGTGGGGGGAGGGGCAGAGGGAGAAGCAGGCTCTGCGCTGAGCCAAGAGCCCGATGTGGGACTCGATCCCAGGACCCAGGGATAGTGACTTGAGCTGAAGGCAGACGCTTAACCGACTGAGCCACCCAGGTGTCCCTCACTGTTTTTAATCTTAGCCGTTCACGATCTGATTTAGGTTTTTAACAGAGCAACCTGGCTACACTGCGAGAACCAAGTGGTGGGATTAGGGTTGGGCTGGACAGAGGAAGCCGAGACGCCAGGTAGGAGGCTAGTGTGGTCGCCCAGGGGAGACGGGCGAGGGGTCTGCACCGGGTGGTAATAGAGGAGTCCCAGGGAAGTGGACCGATCAGGATACGTTCTGGAATCCCAGTGGGCAGGACTGGCTGATGAGATGGGGGAGGGATGAGGAGGCATCGAGGGGCAAGTCCCGCATTCTTGCCTTGAACCCCTGGGAGGAGGAGAAGACCGTTTCCTGAGAGGCCGCTCACAGGGAGTAGCAGATGGGCGATGGGGGAAGACGGGCTCACGTGTAGCTTCCTGAATAGTTGTCATCTCCTGAAGCTTAGGCTCTCCTCAGAGCAGAACACTAGGCCCCGGATGCCCCCATCTCAGCGTCAGTAGTAGATGCCTGTCGTGCGACTAGTGCACACTGTCCTCGTAGTGGGGGGCAGAAGGTGCATGGTGTCTGCAGTGACAGGTCTCAGTCAGGGGCCCAGTTCTGTCCCCTCGCTCGCCTGTGACGTGGCCCTTATGCTAGGACTTCCCAGCTTCCATCTTCCGCCTGCAGGTCTCAGAATTTAACGAGATCTCAGTCTACGGCACCCCGAATGCGGAAGAACTAGCTTCCACTCTGCCCAGTTCCAGACACTATGTGACAAGGCTCAGGAGGTTGGCCTTTTCCCTCTCAACCATGTTTTCAGTTATTCCAGAACAGCCCTGCTGAGGGGCCCCAAGTGCCGAGAGGGGGTCCCCTCTTCCCTCCCTCAGCCCCTGCCCCAGCCTCAGAGAAACAGAACGGAGCACAGCAAGCAACTCGATTCATAGACTTTATCAGCTTTTTCTCCACCCCGGGGTCTCTGCAGACAACCGAACCAGTACAGCACACGCGGTTCACTCCGATGGAGCTGGGGAGCAGCGGGGCAGGCGTCAGGGCATGGGGCGGGCAGCAGCTGAGACGGGACCAGCGGCCCCCAGGGCTTGAGGGGGGTTGTGGGAGCTTCGTGAGAAGGCTGCTGAGCGAGCGGGGTCAGGAGGGAGGGGGCCACAGGGAGAGGAGGGCGCGGGGACAGCGGCGGGGAGGAAGGGGGGGTATGGTCAGTGTCTGGAAGGGGTGGAGGAGGTGGGACACAGTGCCTGTGTATGTGCGGGTGGGGGTGGGGAGCCCATACACGTGTTTTGGTGGCAGGAACAAGACAGACTACTGTATAAAAGGGACTGTACAACATAACCTATGATACAATGTTTACATATGATACAAGGCTCTTCCCCTCTTTGAGTTTTAAAAAATAAATTTACAATTCCAGAGCTTTTGATAAAAAATATGTACACCCTCAGAGCAGGAACAGCAGCTGCTTTCGCTGTTGCTGCCGCTGCCTCTTCAGCAGGGAAAGAGGTGGCGCCAGAAAAGGGGGGTGAGGCTGTGCCGGGACACCTCACCCAGTAGCTGCCAGGAGCCCTGCGCCCCTCGGCCCTGGAGGCCCCTGTGGGAGAGGGTGGGGAGGCCGAGAGGTATTAAAGGCGTCACCACAGTCCGGTTTTGCCTTTACAGTCTAGGCCATTCCCTCCCCTCACTCCTGGGGGCCGCCTGCCCAGGTACAGGGGTCCACCCCACCCCAGCTCTGATGGGGAGGACCCAGGGAGAAGTCAAGACAGGGAGGAGGATAGAGACCATGGGTTGGTGCCCCACAGAAGAGCCAGAAGGGGGATGACAGCTCCCTTCTTAGCAGCAGACACCCCGAAAGCAGGAGTGCGGGCAGCAGACACCTTCAACTCCTAATACCGCTGCGCCCCGCCCCGCAACGCAGAGGGAGCGTCCTGCAGGCGGCTTAGGCCTGGGTTTCCCTGAGCATCTTCCACGGTCTCATTGGAGCCCACGCAGAGACCTTGGGGAGGCCTGAGTGGGGGACTCCCAAGGGCCGACCAGTAACCCTTCCCACCTGCTGCTGCCCCTGCCCCAGGAACAGCTTCATCCACAGGCTTGGGCATGCAGGGCAGCGAAAGGAGCTGAGCAGGGAGCGGTGGGGGTGGGGAAAGCACCCCGCACCATCGCAGGGCAGAGTAGACCAGGGTAGCACCAAACAGAAGGACCCCCTCTACACACAACACCCTCCCTCAACTGCCGGATGCACTCTTGCTTCTTAAAGGGGACAGGCGCATACACACACAGACACAAGGGCGATATAATATTCTGGGGGGGTACATCCAGGGGTCCCAGCCCTGACCAGGAAGAGGCCGGACAGGGGTGGAGAGGAAGGCTGCCAATCCCTCCCACAATTCCGCTCTGGGAGACAGGAGGGTGGGCAGCTTTCCTGCCTCCCTGGGAGGAGGCTGGAAACTCCATCTCTGGAACGGACTTTGATGGGAGGGAACAGAGGAAGGAGCACTCTGCCCCCCCCTTCCCTGCGAGGGCAGGGACCAGCAGAGTGTGGTTTTGGCTGGAAGGAGCAAGAGGGAGAGGACTTCAGCAGGATGAACAGGCTTATGAGTCCAGGGCTAAGTCCATCTGATTCTTTCCTGAGGGGCAGGAAGTCGCTCCAGTGGAAAGATGGCAGGGGTCATTTGGGACATCGTGCAAAGTGCTTGAGTGCCAGGTGCCCGAGGACTTGGTGGGGCGCCGACCAGAGCCTCTGTTCTCACTGACTATTAGCCTCCAGCTTGTAGGAGAGCTCAAAGAGGAGGTTCTGGTTGTCGATGACCTGGAACTGGCGCACGTAGGCCTTGGTCTGCAGGTGATGGGGGGATGCCTCCATGTCCAGGCCTGGGGGGGTGACAAGAGAAGCGGTCAGCCTCCGAGCCTCCCTTCTCACTCTATGCGCATACCAGCCAGAGGAGCCAGGGTGTGGATTTGCGACAGGTGCTGCGCAGGAGGGCCCCCAGGGGAGGCCAAGGAAAGGGAGGAGAGAGACAAGTTTAGGGAAATAAAGAACTGAGCCCTCCCACTCAGTCAGAGCTCCACCTGTGAAACTCTCAGAAGCCCAGGTACTCACAAAGGGGCCGGCTCCGGTACTTGCGGATTGTCCTCACTTTTTCAGCCACTGAATGCTGGGAGATGACAAGGAATGAGCCCTTAAAAGGGTACAGAAAGATGTTCCCCCCCTCTAATGCTCCCCTTGCCCCATTCTCCGATTCTGCTGGTTTTACCCTGGTCCCTCCAGGGTCTAATTCTGGAGGGTCTCTGAAGAACCAAAGGAGGGGTGTAACCAGCCGGTGAGGAGAGGTAGCGTTGTGACCACCCCCCCCCGCCCCTATGCCACCAGGGACAGTCAGGAGTCTGTTAGGCAAGCTGGGCACCAAGGAGGAAGGCTGCTATCTTTAGGGATCTGCCAGCAGAGGGGGAAGGTTGCCAGCCCCCCCTCCCCCCCGCACCCAGGCCAGGGTCGGCAGTGGCACTCACCAGCTTCTCAATGTTCACCAAACCATCGACAAGGGTCTTACTCCCCTCGTGCAGGAAAGTCAGGTCTAGGGGATGGAAAAGAAGCCCACGGGAAGAAGAAGAGAGGAGGTCTCAAGGGCCCTTCCCCTCCCCCTCCCCCACAACCACTCAATGGGGGGCTCCTGTCCAGGCGGGCACCCAGAGCTGAGTGCCAGGGGTTGAGAGCCGGAACTGGGGCACGGAGAATGTGGCTAGAAGGGCACGGGAGTGACTCACCTTTGAGGATCAGAGGCACGAAGGGAATCACGGGAGGTTTCATCTTGGAGATCACTTCTCGGTAGCTTTTGTGGTTCCTGCAGGGGTCCTGGCAGTCCGAGGCAGACAGGTAAAGGGACAGATAGTCCCAGCGAACCTTAAAGATGTCCCTTACTCCTCCTTCATCCCCCTGCCCTAGATCCATCTCTGATCAGAGAGGGGTATGTATGGGGGTCTAGCTGGGGGTGAGGTGGGGAGGGGCTTGACTGTTCTTCTCCCTCCTCCCAGGAAAACGGGGTGGCAATCCTCCCATCTCCTCCCCTCCCAGCACGGGGTGGGGGTGTCTCAGGCACTAAAAACTTTGCAGGGAAGCTTGAGGAAGAAGGATTAGGGGAACAGAGGGCCTCTGGGGTACAAGTCCAGGGGCAGATAAAAGAGCTGAACCCACTCACTGTCAGGTTCTCAAATTTGCGGAACAAGTTCTTGAATTTCCCTGGCAGTTTCTGCAGAGTTTGAAGGAAGGAGAAGGAATGTCAGAGTGGAGCTCCTTGGGTTTCACAGCAGCTCTGGCTAATCCCCACGTGTCAGAGGGGGAAAGGGCCTGGCTGTCTTGCAGGGGGCTGGCAAACTGGTGGGTGGGGAAATAGAGTCCGCCCTTGGTGCGGTCTGGGGAGCTTGAAGCAGCCCAGGGGAGCAAATTATTCTGGGGAATTCGAGCCTCTCCTTAGGCATACGCCATGCACGAGGGACCTCGCTGAGTGCTGGCTGAAATCCAGGATCCAAGTCTGCGACCTGGCCTGGGCTGCCAGCCCCCGCTCCGGCGGGGATTCCGGCTTTTTTTCCTATTTTACGGGGGGACAGACAGGGTCCATTAGCCAAGCTGCGTGCCGGGGG
>NC_048230.1:24543114-24551858 GCF_002007445.2 Ailuropoda melanoleuca | reverse complement strand
TTTTTTTTTTTTTTTTTTTTTTTTTTTTTTTTTTTTTTTTTTTTTCCCCGCCCCCGCCGCGCGGCCGCACTCACATGGCCGCGATCTTGAGGAACTTCTTGAGCAGCTGCGCGCGCTTGCCCGGGGCCTCGCAGAGCAGCACCTCGGTGGCCACCCAGTGCGTGACCTCGCTGCAGCGCTGCAGCAACAGCTCCAGGTTGGCCGTCTCCCGGCGGCCGCGCTCCCCGTGGAACACGTAGTCCACGAATTCCAGCTGCACCCGCGTGGCGTGGCGTGGCGGCCGCGGCGCGTGGGGCATGGCGGTGAGCCGGCGCCGGGTGCGCCCGCGGAGGTAAAGGCCGGAGGGCGGGGCCGGAACGGGGGAGGGGCAAGAGGAAAAAACCGGGGACGAGACGGGTTGCAACAAAGATGGGGGGAGTCACATTAATAATACTGTGCTATCTACCGAGCACTGACTAGGCGCCAGGCCCTCGAACCATCTGATAGACATGCCTGTGACTGCCTTGTTTTCTTTCTTTAATAGGGAGTAGTTTAAAAATAGTAACCATGGATCAGGTTCTATGTAAGACCCACCTTACTAAGGGGGTCTCTCTCTTTGCTGTTTTTTTTTTTTTTTTCTGGATGGAGGACGTAAGGCTCAGAGGGTGTGGGGTGAGTCGGGGTGAATTGCCCAAGGGCCCCCTGCCAGCCAGCCTTCTAAGCCCAAGTTCGGCTGCACACGTTGCCCGTCTCCAGGCCCCCCACGTTGGCACATTTCTCCCCCCCAGGCCCCCCAGCCCAGCACCAGCTACAGTGCCCACCTCGTGCACGCATCGGAACAGCTCCCAGTGGAAGGCGGTAAGGTGGTTGGCCACGTCCTCAGGCTCCACGCGGTGGATCTCTGTGTCTCCAGGGGACACCTGGATCTCCTCGGGGAGGGGCATCTGGTGGCACGCAGGGGCACAGGGGCTGGACTCAACTCTGGACTTGTGAGTTTCTGCCCACATCCCCTCTGGGCCCTGGCTTGCAGCCGAGGCCTTGTGCCGGAGTTCTTACCAGGGCCTCATAGCTGTCCCGCGTGCAGGCAAACAGGTGGCTGTTGATGCCCAGTGTGGTGAACACACAGTCTTCCGTCGGCTGGAGAAGGACCTTCTCTGAAGGAGAATGAGCTGCTCTGCCTCAGCCCCGACCACCTGCACCCTCACACACCCCAGCCACTGTGGCCATCCCATCTGGAAACTCCTAACCCTGCACAGACACATTCTAGACTAATGGGACTCGTGTTATGTTATCACCAGTTTATACCATATTTATCTGAAAATTTTCAGCTAATGATTTCTCTTACATTCATAATCTCCTTTTTACCCCCAACATTCTTCCCCACCTCTCCTCTCATTCTGTCATCCCGGTGACACTGGAACTTTTTCTCCTTGCCTCAGAGGAAGATAAGGCTCTGGCTACGGGGCAGGCTTTCTGCCTTCCCACGGGAGTTGGAGGCCCACTGTGTGTTTTTAGCCTCAAAAACGTAGCATCCTCAGATGCTCTGGGAGGTTAAGGAGTCAGATCCCAAGGTGAGGAAGAGACAAGCACCTGGATCCAAATCCAAGTTCTTGGACCAGTGCTTTCCAAACTTTAATACGCATGGGCATTGCCTGGGAATCTTGTTAAAATGCTCTTTCTGAATCGGCAAGTGTGGAGTAGGGTGGGAGGTACTGCAGTTTTAATAAGCTCCCAGGTCGCCGATGCTCATGTGGCTGGTCCCAGGACCGCACTTTGGGTAGCTGGGGCCTACAATTCATCTGTACCCCTGCCCTGGAGCACTGGGCTTGCGAGTTTCTCCTCTCCTGCCCCCACGACCACCCTGCCCAGCTCTTCCCCAGCCTCACCTCCCGAGGAAGCCACCGCTACCAGGATGAGGGAGTCTTCACGTCCCGCAGGCTCCTCCGAGTATTGCAGCTTCTCTGTCACAGAGCCCAGGATGTCCTGCACAGACGCCGAGAGGCGGCTGCGGATGGTCACGTAAGAGTGGTCAGGCATGTAGACCCGGCAGAAGACTGGCCAGAGACAGGACGGTGGCTTTCCATTAGCAGGTGGAACGGCCCCACCGGCCCAGGCCCCTGCAGCGCGCGTCTGTTTCCCCGCCCATCTCACCCCTCGCCTTAAACAGAGGCTGTCAAAAGGACAGGTTCCACCACACCAGGAGACTCCACTGACGTTGCCCCGAACCCAGAGGCCCCAAAGGGCCCTCTGAGCCGCTCCGGAAGCTCTGCCCATCTTGCTGCCCACACTCACTCTCATCAGAGCCCCGGAAGGCCACTCGGGTCTGCAGACAGGAGTCGATCCTGCGGAAGTGGCGGAAGAGTGGCTTCACTTGCTTGCTGGGCGGCTGGCTTTCCTCTGGGATCCTGGCATGGACACAGCTGGGCGTCAGGAGGTCCTGTCACGCGTACGGAGTGCCAGGCAGGCAACATCAAGCAAGGGCTTATCAGAACAGAGTCAAGGATCCACCAGCACCAGGTTCAGAAAGCGGTGAAGGAGGTCAGAAGGGAGACAACGACCAGCATGGGACAACTGTCCGAGCGACCCAGATCATATGCCACCTCTTCCACCAATTCTCTGATCCACCCCACCCACCAGGAAAGGTCACTTTTTGGCATCAGCTGCCGTAGGACCCTGGGCTAATATTTGTTTATGTGCGTATCTTATCTCTTCTGCAAGACTGAGAGCTTTTGAGGGCTGGGCTTAGTCCTTCCTGGATTTTTTTTTTTTTCACCCTCCAGGCCTAGCACACTACTTGGCACATGGTAGGTGTAGGTCATCTGCTGTTTCCTGAATTTTGCCGACAAGGACTTCACAGCCTGGGAGGGAGACAGACGTGTATACAGCTACTTCTAACACGAGACAGGAGTGTTAGGTGATATCACAAAGGTACAAGGAGAGTCCTGCTGGCATGAGGGAGGGGGAACTTTCAGTGGGAAGATGGTATTTGACCCGGGCCTTGAAGGACAACAGAAAGAAGCGGATACAGGGTGGTCCTTCTGGGGTGGACCATAGAAATGATGGCAGGAAATTGGGATTGGGAATGCCCAGAAGTTCAGAGAATGGTGGGGTGTATAGGGAGTGTTGTGGGGGGTGGGGGTTGTGGGAGATGAGGCGGGAAGCATCAGCAGAAAGACAGGGGCGTTGAATGCTGGGCAAGGGTGTTACAATTTTGACTTGTGGGCAATAGGGAGCCCTGGATGTTTTTGAAAGAGGAGCATGATGTCGTCAAACTGGAAAGATCTCTCTGGTGTCAGCATAAGAAGGGAGAGGACTCAAGACCCTGAGTTGACTTCCCGGGCAGGAGGCTGTGGCAGTAATCCAGGTGAGAGCTAATGAGGCCTGAATGAGGGTTGTGGTGGTGGAAATGGAATGAAGAGAAACTGAAATGGTCAGAGGGATGGACAGATGGATGGATGCACTGGAGTCCTGAAGCTGTCTCGCAGTGGCTCATGAGAGCAAGACGGTGAAATCTGGGGAGATTCTGCCAATGAGTTTTTAAACAGCCATTAATAAAAAAAAAAAAAAGTTTTATAAACTTGTAGTGACATTATTACCACAAAAGGTAGTATCCTGTTTTACTCTATTTTGCTATTGTCAATGCTCTCCATGTTATTTACCTCTCTTGTATTTGTGTGGAGAAAATACTACGTAATGGCCTGCTACTGCACATTTCTTCCCAACTTCACATTCAGTGACGTCATGTCGGTAGCTGGAAATCAGCCAGTGAGAGAATTTACACCATGGGGATCAGCAAAAGCTACAAATAGGGGCTTTTTTTTTTTTTTCCCTGAAACGCTGGTTGTTAAATATGTACCAGTACACCATTGGATTGACGAAGAGATGGATGGGAGAATGGGCAAGAAAGTGACTGCAGGCCGTGCTTTGTGCTACCCTCTAGTGAGAGAAAGGGGCTGAAATAAAGCCACATTGGAGTCAAAAGGCCAGAGGCAGTCCCTGTGACAGAGGAACATGGCGGACGTCTGTCCTATCCCCTCCCCCAATCCATTCCCCTCACTTTAGCTCCACTGTTTCCACAAGCTGGTGCAGCCTCAGTGTGTCCTCTCGGAGGTCCTGGTAAAGGGACTCATCCTTCATAATCAGCAGGTACAGATCCTGGGGAGCAGAGGAGAGAGAAGATAAAGGCAGGGGTCTCATCCCAAGCTTCGCTATCGGCAAGGGCTGGGGCAGGGTCTCCATGTCTTTGAGCGTAAAGGAACCATATAAACTGAGGTCCACTGGCATCTTCTCCTTCCAGGTACCCAGCTTGAGGAGTATGGCCCCTTCCAAGGAGCCCCCTTCCAGAGCTAATAGCCTGCTCACCCGCCTTCTCTTCCCAGGCCCACCTTGATGATGCGGCCGGCCCCCTCTTCCTCCTGTAGCAGCCCCTGGTAGGTGTCCAAGAAGTGAAGGAGCATGGCTAGACAGGCCTGCTTCCGGCCCAGCCCTTCAGGGCCCTCCATGCCTCCTGCCCAAACAAAACTGACCCCTTAGTTAAGAAAAAGCCCTGGGCAGGCAGACCCGAGGAAACTAGGAAGGGAGATGAGAAGCAGCGGGTGGCTAAACCCTCCCAAATATTCTCTAGGTCTGGGGCCAGGGAGAAGGGAGGTCCAGGGGTCCCTGGAGCCAAGACCCCTTCATGCCCCAGCCTGGGCTTTTGCTCAGAGTAGGTAGGGATGGCACCCACTTGACCACATCCATCTGACCACATCCTGCCTGTTTGAATTTCACTTGAAGATACTGTGCCTGGACCCACCCAACCTCTGACCAGCGCATAACCTGGAGTTGATAAAGGCCAATGATGCTTACCACAGACCTGACCATGCCTCCGTGTATGGCCTGGTGTTTCTAAGAGAGCCTATGGTATTCTGCTCAGTGGCCTGACATTTACAATTAGATCCTAAAATAACTCAGTGAGAGGCCCTATGGTTACATGAGACCCTACGAAGCCCGGCCAGTGGCCTGTTTCTAGCAGGCCCCACTGAAGCACAACTGTGACCTGATGTTTACATTGGACCCTATAATGACCCACGGGGCAACCAGATGTTTAGAGCAACAATTCAGTGGGGACAGAGGCTCTCTTAATAGAATAATAACACCTTGCATTTGCACAGGGACCTGCCGTCTCCAAAGCACTCCCACATCTACTATCAGAAGGATCTCCACAACAGCCCCTAGGTGGAAAGGGCAGGTGCTATTTACCCCCTTTATACAGAAGAGGAAAACCCCCCTTTATACAGAAGAGGAAACTGAGGCCCCAGGAGGTTAGGGGGTCTGCCCAAGGTCACAGAGCTGGTGAGTCAAACCCCTGGAATTGAAACCCAGGAGTGCTGGGTTGCGTTGAGGGCCTGGTATCATATGTGGGGTAGGGGGCGTGGCTTCCTCCTGACCTCCCCTATAGCAAGCTCCATAAAAGGATATTACTCCTGTAGCTCCTGCAGAAATTTCTCCGTGGGGAGGAAGAGAGAATGGGTGAGGACGATGTCATCCAGCAGGATATCTGTAGAGATCAATTGGCGCCACTGATGTCAGGCGGGCACTTCCAGGACCTGACTGGACACTCATTACCCCCCCTTCTCTTTGCCTCCTAGAGTGAGTTCTCCTTAGCCAGGCTGGAGCCCCAGCCACCTGCCCCGTCATGCTCTGCACAAGCGCATGCACACACACACATACACACACACACACACACACACACACACGTGTGAAGGCTCTGGGCAGCCGCTGCGGGGGTGGGGTTGGCAGCTGCCAAGGCAGCTGGAGGGAAGGAGGGGATGCCCTTTGATGGCCACGCCTACTACTCTTCAACTCATGTGGGAAGCTGGTCAGATAATACAGCAAGCTTGAGATCTGTCCCAAAAAAGAGGTCGACCACAGAAGTGTCTCTAGAAAAGAACTTCCAAACGCAGAGGTTAGGGTCAGTGGTGTGTGTGTGTGTGTGTGTGTGTGTGTGTGTGTGTATGTCTATGTCTCTGTATCCCTCCTCCCCTCCCTACCTAACAGCTCTGAGTTCCAACTGGGCAGGTGAGAACCAGCGGCATTAAAAAGGAGAGGGAGTGACTGCCACCTCTTTGATCCCAAAAGCCTTTAAATAGAAGCCCTGTGTCCTCTGGATGCCCAGAGATGGAAGGGTTAATGATGGAAGGGTGGAGGGGAGTGGCTCTCACCACCCTTTTCCCCTCCACTCCCCCATCTGGGCCTGGCTCATCCAGTCAGCCAGGTACAAGGTCGCCCTGACTTGCAGCCAGCCCTGGGGTGGGGCAGGGCAGCCTGGCACACAGAGACAGGCAGGGAGCAGGGAGGGAGCCAGGTGTCCTCACCAGGACAGGTTAGGGCCAGGTCCCCAGGCACTGCCCCAGGACAAAACCAAGGCTTCTGACGTCCCTTGGCGCACCATCCCCTGGCCTCTGAAGGTCAAGGAGGAGAACCAACACCAGATCCTCAACTGTTGGATTTCACAATTGAGAAACTGAGGCCCAGAGCTGGGAGGGACTTGCGTGGAGCTGGAGTAGAAACCCAGGCTCCTGAGTGTTTGTTCTTTTCTCAATATGCCCAAGGCAAGCAGCGTGCCAGGGTAGAGCACAGTGGTTAGATAGGGCTGCTTAGATGTTTGCGAGCCTTTGACTGGTTTGAGGATAACTTCTGTAAGTCCCCCTCCCACACACCCTGGGAGGAAGACAGGATGGCTTGAGAACATTGGTTATATTGGAGAATATCAGAGTGGAAGGTTAAGGTGATTCTCATTTACCCTGGGACTGGTTTGAGGTTCCCCAAACCAGTTACTCTGGGCATCTAGCTTGCCAGCCCAGGAAATAGGGTGACAATCACTTCAGGAGTCCTTCCCCATGAGAGACCAGGCGGAGTGTGTGGCACCACATCCCTGTGGAAGGGGAAAGACAGATTCTCCCTTTTCCTCGCTACCCTGTTATGTTCTTAAAGTGAGTCTGAGAGCCCCCGCAGTGACGCCTGGCTCCAAAGATGTCGACAAGGAATAGGGATGCCCACCGTCCTTCCTATCTATCTCATGGGAGAACGAAGCCAGAGCAAAGGAAGAGGAACATGGGGCAGAGTGGGGGAGATGCTGCTATGGGGGCTACAGTTTGGCGTCTGTCTCTTCCAAGCCAGGCTCTGGTCCAATGCACAGCCTCCCCAGGGAATGTGTCATAGAGACACAGGGTGTGTAGTGTAGGCGGGAAGTTATGGTTAGGAGAGCTGTGTGTGTCTGATATTTTTCTAATTAAATCCAAAAGGTGTCAGCTCCCCAGGGCAATGACTGCTGAGCTAAGGAGAGGACCCAGGTCTTGAGAAAAATCTAGGGGAGCGGTGTCCTATTCCACACACCTAGGTCCAGGCTCCCTGCAGAGGTCTAAGAACAAAGTGTGAAACCCCCATCTTTAGGCCCTCGACCAGGGCTCCCATCCTCAGACCCTGCCGGGCTTCTTGAAATGCTGAGAGGCAGACCTAAAGACCCGCCAGTCCTCTACCTCCACCACTAACCAGCAGTTTGGGGCCTCAGTTTCCTCAAAGCCCCCTTAGTAGGGGTGCTGGTGGGGAGTGGTGAAACAGCATCATCATTTAGGGAATAAGCTTCTCAGGGTGTGGTTATTATTTTTTTAAAGAGGCCCTGTGCTGGGGCCTGCCTTAGGAAGGGTGGGAGTTGGAGGGGCTCAGAATCCCCCCAGGATGCTGCAGGGTCCTGATGTCTGCCTGCCCAGCCACCTCTCCCCCAACTAGAACACCTCCTTCCCCCCAAGCTGCTAAGGACAGAGCATGCCTTTGCCCAAGCCCAAAAGGCAGCTTGGGCCCTGAGCCTGTCTGGCACTGCCCCACTGAGTGGGCCAGCCCTGTGCTCTGGGGCTTCTGGACAGAATCGGGGACTCCTCGAAGGTCTTTCAGGTCTTGGCAAGCACCTCTTGGGGTGGGGGTGTGGGGGAGGAGCACGGTCTGCTCAGGGCAGCTTCCATCTTAGTGTGTCAGGCCTTAATTTGGGGCCACAGAAGGAGGTAGGCAACACCAGGGACCCACGAGAATCTGTGGGTAAAATGTCCAGGAGAAAGGAAGTGTGGCTTAAGGAGAGAAAGAGGTTCAGCTTCTCCAGCTGGTGGGTGAGGCTGCTACAGGGAGGAAGGTGGCACTGCCGCTTCCCTCCTGCATAAGGGTCTGTTCCTCTCCTAGGCCGCTGCCCCCACTTCAGTGACCGCTCAACCCCACACCGAGGCTCCCGGCCAAGCGCCCCCCCTCCCCGCACTGTCCAAGGGCAAGGAAGAGGAACCGGTAGCAACCCCCTCCTCCGGGATGGATGAGCCTTACCTGAGGCGGCGCTGTCCCTGGTGGCCCCTCCGGCAAGCCGCTCCAGCACCCGGTTCAGAAGATGCTCCGGCCGCTCGGGGGCGCCCAGGGGGGCCCAGGGCGGGGAAGTCAGGGGCTCGCCCGGGGACAGCTCGTCAGAGGAGTACGAGGAAGGGGAGCGCAGGGGCCCCCCTCCCCCGAGCGGCCCGGGCCCCGGCACCTCCTCGAGCTGTAGCCAACAGGGCCCCCCGCTGCCGAGCTCCTCCGCGACCCCCGCCGGCTCTCCCCCTTCCTCTTCAGGGGGCGGCTCCAGCCCCGGCTCGGCGGGGGGCTCCCGGAGGAAAGCTGGGAGCAGCAGGCGAGACACGCTCTGACGACGCTGCAGCGGCCGCAGTCCCCCAGTTGGACCGCCGCCCCCGCCAGGCCCCCCGCCCCCGCCA
>NC_048230.1:24504153-24543074 GCF_002007445.2 Ailuropoda melanoleuca | reverse complement strand
GGCCCGAGGAGGTGCCAGAGGGAAGGAGTGCTCGCTCTTAGTGGCCCCCCATGTCGGTTGCAGCCGGCACGCGGCCCGGAGGGCGGGTGGGCTGCGGGGCCAGTGCCCCGGGCTCTGCGCTCCTGGGCCGGGCTGCGGCGGCAGAGACAGCGGGCGGAGCGCAAGGCTGAGAGAGGACGCGGCGGCTGCGGCGGCGGCGGCGGCGGCGGCTGCGCTCCTGGCCCGGGGGAAGGTGGCAGAACTGAGACCGCGCCCCCTTCTCCAGTCCCCGCCCAGTCCCCGCCCCTACCCTTTCTGGACCCGCCCCCTGGGCCGCGCGAGGCTTGAACTTGGGCGCTGGGGCTGGCCTAGAGGGAAATAGTAAGGGGCTGAACGGGATTGACGTCAGGGCAGATGCAGAAATTAAGGGCAAAGGTGATGGAGTGATTTACCAATGGAGAGTGAGTCCTGGCTTGGGGGCTAACAGGAGCTCTTAGGTATCATTTCAAAGAAGTAGGGCAGGTGTGTGGCCGGCACAACTTGGGCTTACCTGTACTCAGGTGAGGCCTATAAAGATTGCTGATTGGGTGTGCATCCATCTCAACCCCGACAGTATGGTCTGTTGCCATATTTGTGGTCTTTATCTTCCTTCTATAAGAAGGGCTGGAAAGGCCTGGGGTGCATTGGCATTGGCACTGGGGGGCGGTGCCCAGCTGCCCTTTCTGGTAGGGCACAATAGGTGGTGAGGGCCTGGCTTGTGAGAGGCAGGTACTGGCAGGCAGGTAGGAGCCAGGCAGGGAGCAGCAGGTTGTGGCAGGTCTAGTTGGGGTGAAGAGAAGAGACAGGAGGCAGGGGGGAGGAGATGAGGCATACAAGGGCACCTGAGCCCAGCTGGCAGCAGGAGGTGGCAGGGCCACAGACATGATTGACAAGCTCTAGAACTGCCAACCAACATCATCAACCATAGAGAGCCCCTCCAGAGTTGACATGGGAAAGTGGGGCCAATTTGCACTCTAAGTGATCTGTATTCCTGATGCCTGTGCCAGGAGCATTCTGTCCCTAAGGATACACTGCCCCAGAAGGAGGAGGTGGGTGTAGAGACACACTCAGTGTAAACACATCGAGGTTAAAGTAACAAGGTGGGGGAGTGGCACCAGGTTGCAGAGGGATTGAAGCTCCTTGGACAATGCCCCACCCCTGTTTACTGTGCAGGGACCAGGCAGGGACAGGAATGCTAAAGGCTGGGAGTGGTGGTTGAACTGAACAGGGTGTGTACCACACACATGTCACTGTGTGTGCATATCTGGTCCTATGTGTGCTAGAGCATGTGTTCACAGAAATAAAGCTTTGCACACCCATCTGTTTGTGGATTTGGAAAGGGTACAGTAAAAGGGAGAGAGCAGTTTTGGCTAAGAACCTGGAATAGAGATCCAAGTATCAGCTTGCTGGGCTCCCTTTATTGGACACCCCACTATCCCTGGGGTTAAGAGGAGAAACTGGCTGGAGCAGCTCCCCAGGCATTTTGTGAACCAAATAAGAAGAGGAGAGGGCTCCACTCCCAGCACATGCCACAGTTACCAGATTAAGCTGGTTGCCTTGGTAACCTCCTCTCTGGGCAGGATTTGGGATTGTCAGTTAGGAAGGGGGAAGAATTGGGGAGTGTGGAGGGTGTGGGGACTGGAAATAAAAGAGGCAGAGACACTTCTGGAAACTCAAAGCTTGGGGAGTAGGACCCCAGCACCCCTGCAACTACTCAAGGATATTGGACAGAGACTAAGTTCAAGGACTTGAATCAGGAAGGAAAGCCAGCATTGAGTCGTGGCCTAGAACAGTGGTTCTCGCCCCAAGTACACATTGGAATCCAGGGGAACTTCTCAGAAATACTGATGCCTAGGCCACACTCTACATCAATTAAATCTTTGAGGTGAGGCCAAGGTTTCTAGTATTTTTTAAAAGATCCCCAGGTGGTGCTCGCTTTAGCAGCACTTATACTAAAATTGGAACTATATAGAGACCAGCTTGGTCCCTGCGCAAGGACAATGAGTAAAAGATCCCCAAGTGATTAAAATAGCCTGGGTTGAGAATCGCTGCCCCAGAGCGACAACCCAATCCTAATGGGCTGCCGATGCTGGGTGACAACTTCAGGATTTGAAGTTGTCAAATCCTGTTCTGGGTCACCCGCATGGTAACAGGCCTGTGTGTTGACCCCACAGAGGGGGGCCGGCACGGAAGACGTGGTGGGAGAGTGGTATGATTAACAACCGTGAGGAGATGGTGGCAAAACAACTTTGAGCCCAGCCCCTAGAAGGGAATGGGGTGAGGCTACCTAAGCTGATCTGTCTGCCCTTTATACTCCCTTTCTGCCCACCAAGAGGCAGGCTGGTAGGGCAGGCAACCTGGGGGCTTTGCTGAGCTTGAGTTTCTTCTAGCTGAGCTCGTTACCAGGGCAACAGAGAGCAATGGGATCTAACTGCAGGACCAGAGAAGCAAGAGGCAGAGGTGAGGGGGGAAGCATCTTAACAGAGTCATTCTTCCTGCTGGTAACCTACCCCCAAGACTGGCTGGCATTCTTTGCATGACCCCAGGAGATCAGGCCCATAGTTACCCATCACCCTGTGGGGGAGGAGGAAAGCAAATGGACATTAAGAGGAATAAATAATAGGGGTTAGAAAAGTCATGGTCCGTCAGCTCAAGCAGCAGCACCAAGGGATGTAGGGGGAGTCCCAACTGTTTTAAGGTGTCCTATGAAGTCCACGCCCCCAGTGTACAAGGATTTGTGGTAGACAAGAAGAGATGCCAGCAGCTCCACATTAAATTCCATTGCTCCCCCACACTGGGATCAACCTCTGTAGTAAACTTCCACCCCACCCAGGATCTGGAAGAAAACAGTCACTTCAAAGCTAGAAACTGACCTGCGTACATCAGGGGCCCAGTGGCCTTGGTAACTGGCCACATAAGCCACAGCTGAGGGTCTAAATTGCTCCTTTACCTTGACGAAGATTGAGAGAAGCCTCCCTCTTAGGCTGTGGTTCTTGGTACTTCAGTGCCAGTGTCTTGACTTTTTAAGAAGAAAGCTAACTACCTGTGCCTCCCCCTCATCTAAGACCCGGGACAGCTGTACTGACACTGGGTACATTACACTGGGAAACTCACCTGCCAAACATTAACAAAGGCGAAAAGGATAGCTACAGTTCATTAGTTTTTCTGTCCCTGACACTTCCAATCTAAGGGACTGCATGGTATCCTGGTTCTATGTGGCAATGGGGTTAGGATAAGATAACAAACAGGGAGTACAGACACGCCTGTGGGCTCCTCACCCCTCAGGGCTTCCATTTCACAAGTCCTGAGTTGGCTCGAGTTGTGACTGTGGCTCTGGGGAATCAGCAAGTCCTCTCCTATCCCTCCTAAATCAAGACTCACACAAAACACTGGCAAACGGGCCAAGTTTACAGTCTAGATTTTATTATCTCCAAGTCACAATGCTGATCACAAATGTGCACCCTTTAAAATAGTAACAAACAACAACAACAACACACATGGGGAAATTCTTGCAACGAAACACAGTGGACCAACAGAGACAACTGTCACAGTGTCTTAAGGTCTGGGAATCTGGGCATGCTGCCCACAGGCTTGAGGAGACATCTTCAGGTTTAAGGCAAAGGGGACAGCCTACAAAAGGCACAACAACCAGCCACCCCTGGAAGAATCTCTTAGTTATTTCCTCCTTGGGGTTTACAGCTTGAGTGCCTCTCCCCACTCCCCACCCCACACCTGTGACTCAAGAGTGGTTAGATCAGCTGCTGGAGAGAAGGAATAGAAACAGTGACATTACTTGGGGAGACAGAGCCACCACCATCTCCCTCAGGTTCTGTAGGACGGTGACGGTGGCCAAGTTACTCCTGGCAGACGCAAGCGCTGCAGCAATAGGGATCTCCTGCAGAGGCAGCAGGGGAGTGGTTCAGCGCTGTGGATAGGGAGGAAAAGAGGGAGGAGCCCTTGCCCCGAAAGTGACTGGTTTCCTTAGGCCTGAAGCCCAGATGTAGTATCTTCTGTTTGCAGGGACAGGAGCAGAACTTGGGGAAAATCAGGTAGTAACATCTAAAACACCTGTAGCAGGAAAGACATGGAGAAGAGCAACCGCAAAGTACAAGGTAGACTGCTTGCTGGACAGTATCTGCCTCTAGAGAGATGCATTGGTCCACAGCAACTGGAAAGGGGGTATGGTAGGAGGGATGGAAAGAAGAGAAGCAGGGCCCTCTAATTCCACTTACCTCAAAGACTGAGCCCTGAGGACTATGTGAATACAGACCCCTAAGGTGCAAAAGCTTACTCCACGTTCCCTTTCTCACAAAAGCATCTGGTTTGCCACCTCTCCCCAGTGCAGAGACTTTGCCCTCAAGTAGAGGACTGACGCCTACCACAGTAGAGGGACTGACAGAGGCTCAGAATTCCGAAAATCGAAGTCAGGAAGAAGGGCTCCTACCATACACTTTGAGCTTTTCTCCACAATGAGACACTCTGTGGATGGTTCTGCTTCCACGGGGTTAGAGGGATTAAGAGAATCCAAGTATACAATAACAAAGGCCAGCCAAAAATGAAAGGCCACCTCTTTGCAGGCTTGGTGGAGGAAAACTGGCTGGTAAAATTTCAATTATCTGGATGCAGGGAAAATCCAAAAGGGAAACCAGGGGAGCTATAAAATCAGAAGAATGAACCTGTCTCATTTAAAGGCAGAGAGAGAAAGAAACTAAAAGAATATTAATTTAAGAATAGCAAGCCAGGCTTTAAAAACGAACATCTTAGGAAACAAACCGAACAGGAAGGAGCTTCCCTGGGAGAAGACATTTGAATTTCCCAGGAAAAAGTGAAGAAGAGTAAAAGACATAGGCTTCTAGATGTAGACCCAGAAGCCTGAGCTGACTGGATCTCTGCTCCTCTGAGCACAGCCAACTCAAGTAAAGAGTGGAGGTGGGAGGAAGTCCACTTGTTTGTCCCTTTCTCCAATAGAGCCTGTCCTCAGAGGAGGGCAGAGGTCCTCCTCATTCAGCTGCTTGCTGGTAGGAGCCACCTTACATCTTTGAAGCCCTCCTGGTAGTAAACAGCCAGTTGTATTTCTCTTCTTTCCTGGGTTCTCTGACAGGAGTGGGGAAAAGGGAAGAATCATCAAAGCATTAATGGACTTTCTGGGCATTTACAAGCTGTTTTCAAAATGCCACATTTCTAAATAATATGTTTTAAAATAAAGTCCCTAACAAAACAACAACAGAACCCCCATGGTCCTTCTCCGTGACCTTTAAAATTGGCTCTGTTGCAAACACCTCAAATTTAGATCTCCCCTCTCCTTAAAAAAAAGAATACCCTCCTGCATTTCTTCCTTGCAGCAGAACTTCATGAAATTCTGCCAAGTTAACAATGGTTTCTGCTTCAACCCTGCTCAATGCATTTGCAAAACAAAGCAGCTGGCAAATTTTGAGACCCCTGTAAGCCTCCCCATAAGATATCTCATGATTACAACTTAAAGCATTAATTAGGGGACTGTTAAGCAAGTAAGCATGAGCAGTAGTTTTAAGAATTTATAAGAATTATAGTACATTATATACTTACTTTTATATGATGTTTGATTTAAAATATTTAGAAACTCGTATTAACTGGAACCCCTGCTTACAACCTGAAATAACAAAGTTAGAATTTGTTACCAGTCATTAAAACAACCAACCAACCAACCACGAAGACACACCCAGAAAAGGAGAGAAATCTTCTAGGGGAAAGAAAAGCCCACTGATGGTGGGGCTCTCATACCTCAGGTGGTGGGGGTTTGATGGTGACTGGCTGGGGAGTCCTCCGGGGGGGGGAGGGCTTTGGCTGCACCTGCTGCTGGGCGGGGTTATAGTAGGTCACTCCTCCATATACCTGTGATGGGGCCTGGGACCCCAAAATAAGACAGAAGAAGTTAGGGATAAATTCACCTATGATGAACAGGAAACATTATTCAGGCACAAAAATAAAAGTACTGAGGAATTTTATAAATCTCTAAGCTAACCCCCTTTAAACAAGTGATTATTCATTTCTGCCTTACTATAACCTAATTATGTTCTGGTTCCTACTTCTTCAAAGTACTACTTAGCTTTCTCTAATTCCTACCATCAACTGAAAAATGGAAGAGGCTGAGCTCAGTGGTGACACCTCATATACCCGATGGTGTCAACCTGTTGGGAGTGAAGCAGTACAGGGAGGGTAAGGATAATACAGCTTCTTTATTCAACTGAATAAACAGCAGAGACAGCCGCAAGACATACCAAAATACTTGAATGAAACACCATTAAAGAAACAGAAGAGGGCACCTGAGTGGCTCAGTCTGTTAAGCATCTGCCCCGGGGCCTGGGATCGAGTCCCGTGAGCCTTCTTCTCCCCCTCCCCCCTGCTCACACTTGCATGCTCACTCTCTCCTCTCTCTCAAATAAAAAAAAAATCTTAAAAAAAAAAAAAATGGGGCGCCTGGGTGGCGCAGTCGTTAAGCGTCTGCCTTTGGCTCAGGGCGTGATCCCAGCGTTCTGGGATCGAGCCCCACATCAGGCTCCTCCACTACGAGCCTGCTTCTTCCTCTCCCACTCCCCCTGCTTGTGTTCCCTCTCTCGCTGGCTGTCTCTCTCTGTCAAATAAATAAATAAAATCGAAAGAAAAGAAAGAAAGATTAGATAGATAGATAGATAGATGGATGACGGACATTACAAAAGCTGCATTTCCAAGAAAGAAAGAAAAGAAAGACAAGAAAGAAAAAGAAAAGGAAGAAAAGATAGAAAAGAAAGAAAAGAAAGAAAGAAAGAGAATAAACAGATGACGGGCATTACATAAGCTGCATTTCCAGGGAAGGAAGGAAGGAAAGAAGAGAGAGAGAGGGAGAGGAAGAAAGAAAGAAAGAATAGATGATGGGCATTACATAAGCTGCATTTCCAGCTCCTGACCACCAAGAGGCATCCTGGTGCCACATGCAAAATCAGTGGCACTGAAATGTTCTCTCAAATTCCTTAAGCATTCTCCCCATACCACATCCTTGTCTGATTTAGGGATGTGTACCTAGAAAAATCTGCTCATTAGCCATCTCACCTGTGTATTAGGATATAGATGAGGAGGTGGTGGGGGAGGCAGTGCCCCTGGAGCATAAGGGTAACTGGGATTACCAAAGTTCATGACGCCTGGAGCAGAAAAGTAAGTAGGAGCAAGCAGCTGCTGCGGTGGCGGCTGTCCCGGAGACATGGACACTGGTGGGGGATAGAGACCCGGATTGGGCAGAGGGGCCGGTGTCTGGTGGGGATGTAAACCTGGACAGAAAGAGAAAAACAGGAACTGAATAGAGGACGACACCATTCCATGGGATGGCTTGGCTGCCCTGCTCAGCACAGACTGAGGATGGAAGGCCTCAGGATGGACCCAAGACGAGTTTGTTGCGCAAGCTGCGAGAGTGGCCAGCCTTGTGAACGAGCAGCACAGAGCTCAGGAGGATAGAGTTTGTGAAGCCCCCAACACATATCCTCACGTACTGGAAGCATAAAAGCAGAGGTGCAGAGCTTACCTGGGTGGGGAAGGTGCATTTCTGGCTGCACAATCATGCCCTGAGGAGGCAGTGGGGCAGGGCTGTCACCATGGGTATAGATTGGTCCCTGGAACTGCACTGTAAGATATCACATTGGGACTCTCATAAACCCTCACTCTTCATAGCACATGGACAAATCTCCTTGTCCCCCAAACCCTTTAAAAGAGGTTCCTCAATTTTCCATGTGAAGAAAACAGCAGCCAGCCAATGTTTGATAACCACTGTGAGAAGTCAGAAGGAAAATTCAGGAGGCAGGAGGCTGGTCTCTTAGTTCCCTTCATGCTGCCGAGAAAGGTGCCCCAACAATAAGAGAAAACTCACATGGATCATAGTAATGTCCCTCCATGATACTGATGTGCACAGGAGGAGCAGGGGGCTCTGGCACGGGTCTTTGCCGCTGAGATGAATAGCGTTTGGCTCGTCCACCCTGGACACCCTGAAATAAAGAGGTCTGAGCAAAAAGACTCCCAGAGGGCTGACTCTCCTATCAAGTCCCACCCTCCTTTAGGTGCTACAAAACACACACTTGATACATGGCACGTGTTTAAACAGTATTTGCAAAATGAGGGGTGCCTGACTGGCTCAGTCAGAAGAACACACAAATCTTCATCTTGGGGTTGTTTGAGCCCCACATGGGGTGTAGAGATTACTTAAATAAAGAAAAAAAACCGTGGGAAAAAAAAAAAGAGTAGGGGTGCCTGGGCTCAGTCGGTTAAACATTCGACTCTTGATTTCGGCTCACGTCATGATCTCAAGGTCATGAGATCGAGCCCCTTGTCGGGCTCCGAGCTCCATGTCGGGCTCCAAGCTGGGCTGAACGTGAAGAACTACTTAGGCTCTCTTTCTCCCTCTCCCTCTACGCCCCTCCCTGCCCCGCTTGAGAGGGAGAGGGAGAGGGAGAGGGAGCGGGAGAAAAGAAAAAAGAAGAAAAGAAAAGAAACGAAACGAAAAGAAAAGAAAGAAAAGAAGAAAAGAAAAGAAAAGAAAAGAGAAAAGAAAAGAAAAGAAAAAAGAAAAGAAAAGAAAAAAGAAAAGAAGAGAAAAGAAAAGAATATTTGCAAAATGAATTGAAAAACCAATGAGAAACCTCAAGATCTGAACCTAGGCCTTGCTACCCTTTCTGGAGAGCCAAATTAAAAGAAATATGGGTAAATCAGTGGAACATGGACTCCCAAGACCTTATCTTAGTTTAAACAATGAACAGCTGTTGCATGCAGACCCCTCCCCCAACTACTCCCTTTCCCTTTCTGTACCATTTCTTCCATCCGGTTAAACTGAGGTGGAGGTCCTGCTCCCATGTGTATGTGGTTAGGCATACCTGTGATACAGCAAAAAAAAAAGTCACGGCTACAGAGCAGATAGATATGAGTGGGACTAAAGAGAACATCAAGAAAATAACAAGTTTCAGAATCCAACATGGGGAACTGCTTTCTTCTTTTTACACTGACAAAATTCCTTTTAAACTCTATCTTCTTCCTATCAATACCAGCATTCAGAAATTTGCCCCCACTGTTTGCAGCCTTAACACAGCAATAAAGCCTCTGAATGTGAAGGAAAAAACAGAAAAACAAAACAAAAAAAAAAAAACAAAAACAAACTTCAATGAGAAAATGCAATTTTCCCACCAAATACTTCCCTGTACAGAATCCCTGGGAGGTTATAATCAGCACAGTCCATTATCAAACATATCGAAAAATCTGAGCCCTAAAGTTTCTGAGCAACAACTGGACAGTCTGTGAATCTGCCCAATTATTCCTGGCCACAGAGTAGAAGGCTGGAAGTTTGGGAAGATACTCCCCTCTGGCTGAAAATGACTCAGGACAAAAAAAAGGGTATTTTAGAGACTATCTTCCAATGGTAATAAGATACCAGTAGAAGGGTATACTCCTCCATCAAAGATCAACTCCAGGTCCAGTTCAGGCTACAATGGTTTTTGGCATTCAAAAATCATGCATACCCGAGAAGGATGCTGAAACTCCCAGTCCAAATGAGGATTTCCAATCTTTAAGTTCAAATCAGATCTCAGAAACTAAGGAAAGACCCTTTGATCTACCTGATTGGAGGAAGACAAAGACAGATGGGGAAGAGCAGTGGTAGATATGTCCTAGTTTCTAGAACTATGCTGTCCAAAGTGATATCCAGTAGCCACATGTGGTTATTTAAATTTCAATTAATTAAAATTAAAAGTTCAGTTCCTCAGTCACTCTGGCCACATTACAAGTATTCAAAAACTTTTTACACTATAGAAAGTTCTATTGGGCAGCCTAGCTCTACATTAAGGAAATTAGGCTTTCCTTTCAAAGAGACTAGACAATTCTCATCCAAGTTCAAATGAATAAGTTTCTGCCTCCAAACATTTAACCATTAGCTCATATAATAAGAACACTGCCACCTTCTTCCAACTTTTCCTACAGAGAATGGGTAAAAGATTCTGCATGCAGGAGCTCAATACTGATAGTTAGGCAATAGTAGGCAAAGTAGTACGAGTAGTCTTGGGTAACAGATAAAACTTCTCTGAGGTCTTTGGGGGCACCTAGGTGGTTCAGTTGGTTAGGCGACTGCCTTCGGCTCCAGTCATGATCCTGGGGTCCCAGAATCGAGTCCCATATCAGGCTCCCTGCTCAGCGGGGGTCTGCTTTTCCCTCTGACCCTCACCTCTCTCATGCTCTCTCATTCTCTTTCTCAAATAAATAAATCTTTAAAACAAACAAAATACTTCTCCGAGGTCTTTGGATGAATATACCTATGAATCCATCTGTTTCTTTCAGTTAATGAAAACAAAGATATTTGTCAGATCCCATACCCCTGAGACCTAAATCCCATGCCCACAAACCCAATGATGCACAGGGAAAAAAAGCTAGTCACTGACCCTAAGGTACCTACCCCGAAGCTCACGTGGCTGCAGGAATGAAGGCTGCCCTGGACTCCAATTCTGTTCGGTTATATTTAGTTGTGCCACATCTTGCTCGAGTCCACTTGTAGTAGAATCCACTGGAGCCTCCCAGCTTCCAGTCTTAGCAGGTGGAGGAGGGGTCGTTTCTGGGACTTGAGGTGCCGGGTTCAACCCTTCGGGTGGAGGGGGCACGTCCTCCGCAACCTTGACTGCATCTCCAGCTTTGATTCTGGTTCTTCTTGCCCGGGAGTAGGATTTCTTCTCGACAGGCCTGTCAGGGGCCGGCGGTGCAGCATCGGGAGCAGCAGCTGGTACCTCTGAGGCCGCC
This sequence comes from Ailuropoda melanoleuca, assembly GCF_002007445.2. Taxonomy (NCBI): domain Eukaryota; kingdom Metazoa; phylum Chordata; class Mammalia; order Carnivora; family Ursidae; genus Ailuropoda; species Ailuropoda melanoleuca. Next base: position 24,532,283 of record NC_048230.1, on the reverse strand, counting down.
TCTTCCTTCTCGGGACTGCCCAGCACTTGAGCATCAGCTTCTGGAGATGGGTCCCTCACAGGAGTCTGCTCTAGGCGCCGTGATCGGTAACTGCTTTCATGTTTAACAGTCTCACCAGACCGGCCACCGTGCTGCCCACCAGCCTCCACAGGCCTAAAACCAGCACGACCTTCCTTGAAGCCCCCAGATCGAGAGTAATTCCTGGGAGCAGACATTCGGCCAGTCCCTGCAGCATTCCTGTTGATAAATGTCCTTGGTGGTAGGGTGCCCCCACCCTGGTGGCGATGGGACTTGTTTGGCCGCTCAACAATCCAGTTTGGATCTCTTTGTGGAGGACTCCCAAACCTGAATAAATGAAACGGCAAGTCTTAAGAAAAGAAACAACAAAAGAGACCACTAGAGATATAAACTAAGGGTCAGGGAGACTTCCCATATTCCTCATCCACTGAACTACAGACTGGAATGGCATTTTAAAAAGCAGACCTCTCTCTACAAATATAAACAGTGTAAATTCCAAAATTTTCTCACCTGGGTTTCCGGATTCTTCGGGGTTTGATGTCGTCAGGATTGTGAGCTGAGCGGATGTCATAGCCATAAAGAGCAATGAGCTCCTGTCGGGACTTTGGAGCTTGTTCATCTTCCCGGAACTTGTCATGCTCCCAGCGACCCTCATCTTTCCATAGCTTTCGCTGACGCCCCTTGGGTCTGGATAAAACCAGGAAAAAGTATCTTAGGTTGGCAGACTCTGCCAAATAAAGATGTTCACCAAAAAAAAAAAAAAAAAAAAAAAAGGCTGGGGAGAGAAATTTCGCCAGTCTCCCCATCTTCCCAGACAGACCATACGAAACCAAGAGTGAATCACAGCATCTCAGGGCCTGATGGCTCAAATAGAACAGGCACAGAAACAAGGAAAGACTTTACTTCCAACTACTCAGCACCTTGGAAACATCTGTCGCCTGTAAGGCAGCTTACACAAGTACTTCATGTCCCAGAGGCTTGAGCCTCAGACTAAGGAAGGCAGTGAAACTATAAGTCTGGATCCCAGCTCCTCCACCAAGAGTTACCAAATATCGTAAGCCTCACCTTCCTCATTTGTACAAAAGAGACAATCATAATAACCTTAAAGTACTGTGAGCAGTAAATCAGCAAAGCGCCTGGCCTATAGCAAGCACTAAATACGTACTCAACAGCAGCAACAAGAGGCTGTTACCTGACTTCCTCCTCCTGCGTTTGCCCTCGAAGATCATGCTCAAAGAAGAGCCCTTTCCGGGGTATGTATGCTGGGTTCTTCCGATCTTCATCATCATCCAAATGCTTAGGACCCTTTTTACCCACTTTGTTCTCCACAGGTTCTGTACTCTCCTAGAGGACAGATAAAGGGCTCCTTATTCTCTCCAAGGTTAAGAGCCCTTATTCTGACCCCCAAAATGGAGGCCTTTGGTGGACACTGACCTGTCCATCCCCACTCTGCCTCTCTCCAGTCACAGTGCCTTTGGTGTCAGGCTTTTCTTCTCCCTTCTCTTCTTTTGCTGAAGAATTAGCAGCATCATTGGCTTCTGATTTCAGCTCTACTTTGGAGTTTTCCTCTTCACTGTATTCCCCTTCCTCACCCTGAAAAAAGTTACCCTGTCAGTTGGAAATGCTGTTTTCCCCCCCATTCTTTAGGTAAACATTTTCTAATGAACTTTTACTATAATGTAAGAATTAAAAGCAAACATATCAATACTCTTATGAAAATTTCTAGGGGGTGCCTGGGTGGCTCAGTTGGTTAAGTGTCTGCCTTCAGCTCAGGTCCTGATCTCAGGGTTCTAGGATCAAGCCCCACATCGGGCTCCCTGCTCAGCAGCGTGTCTCCTTCTCCGTCTCCCTCTGCCTGTCTCCCCAGCTTTGCGTGCTCTCTCTCTCTCTGAAATAAATAAAAATCTTTAAAAATATATAAAAATAAATAAAATCTCTAGAGGATGGGGCACTTAAAAAAAAGAGCACAATAAAAGAAATACACATATATACGTTTATACAGATCCATGTAAGTTTTCCAGGAAGACACGCAAGGAAATGTTAACGGTGGTAGCCTCTGCGGAAGGAGCCCAGGAGATATGAAAGGGAGGCTTTAAATCGCCTAGCATACAGAGGGAGACTAATCTTTGTTGATAATTTCTATCTTCATGGATTGTTTCTTAAACATGCAGGGCCTAAAAATTACACTCTAACTCAAACTGTGAATTCTCTCATCTCAAAATGGCTTAGAGCAGATTCTCAACCTTTTAGCTTCTAAAATTTTCATGGATCTCCATTAGACAATAGCTCAGTATAATATAATCCAGACTGAAAAAAATCTATGACAAACTACTACCATACGTTCAATAATACTTCAAAATAAATTAACATTTTATTAATTTATATATATTCAAAAACAGTAGTGCATAAAGGTGGGAGATACAGATTTAGTCTATAAATAATATAAGCTGAACTAGTGAACCTGCAAACTCTTTGTAATAACACTATAATTTCTCAAGGCACTATTTACCCTCAAATTGGGAAAAAGTGGCTTACATTTTTTATATCTATGATACAAATACTCAATTTTCTGTAGCATGAGATTGAGATCCCCTTAGCCAACAACTCTGTCCAGAATTATATAATTATAAAATTTTGACTTAGAAAACTTTGGTGAACTTGTATGACCATCGCATTTTAGAAACGAAAACTAACCCCAAGTGCTCTCTCGCCTCTCTACAATCACCTTCCCTCTCCTGCCACATGAATATTAGATAATCGTGCTCTTGACAGAGAAACTGCTGGGTCTATTCATACAGAGGAACGTCCTTAGGCTATCTTCTGAATAGGGGCCACCAGAAAGGGTCAGATAATAGTTGTGTGGCTAGTTCTAGGCAGGGAAAAGAGTAACTACAGCTCACGCTGAGTGAACGGGCTTTAGAATACTCTCATCTCACAGTCCTCTCAGGATCTGGACCTCAGGAGTCAGAGCTACAGGCTGGGGGCTGTAGGAGGTTCAGACACCTGAAGACAAAGAAATGGGTTCAAGGAGAGTTGGGTTAGTCCCCATTGTCGGGTTAACAGGTCAGGGTGCCAATAACCCTCTGTCAACTGGTAGATAATGTACACGCTGGTCTTATTCTCCTACCGCGTACTTGACCTGCACCAGAGCCTCTCATAACTCCAGACCCAGCCTAACATCAGGAATGTGATCAGAGTCCCGCTGTGAGATTCCTGATAAAGAAGAAGCTCTCAAGCTCTAAGTTTCTGCCCTTTCTTCAAACAGTGAGGTCTGCCCAACTGGCCCAGACAAGCCAATTAACTCCTCTTCCCTGCTCAGTATCCAGGTATTTAAATGTTCTGGGTGAGGACTCCCAGAGAGGTGATACTGTTATGAAGCTCACAATGTGAGGAAGACCAAAACCGAGGGAAACCACACCCACGCTATAAGGATTAAGCCTTTACCCACAGCCCTTTTTTTTTTTTTTTAAAGATTTTATTTATTTATTTGAGAGAGAGCAGAGCAAGCAAGAGAGAGAACACAAGGGATGAGGGGCAGAGGGAGAGGGACAAGTGGATTCCCCACTGAGCAGGGAGCCGGATGTGGCACTCCATCATCACCTGAGCCGAAGGCAGATGCTTAACCGACTAAGCCACCCAGGTGCCCCTACCCATAGCTTTTTAATAACCAAGTACCCTTAATTCTTCCCATGTCCCCTCAGTCACAAGAAGTTACCCCTCCTCTTGATACGGGGATGGGTGGGTGGTAATCCTTCATTTCTTTCCCTGATCCTATGTTCCCTGCACATTCTGAAACAGAAATTCCAAGAGTCTCGTTCAATGTGTATATACGACCTTAATCCATCAGTCCCCACCAAACACACATACACACACAGAGACTGATTCACACATCTTAAAACAGTATTAGCATGATTAATGACAGAACTCTGTTTTATGCTCTACCCCCCTCCAATCCATGGTGGAATGTCAAATGAGGCAACTCTTTTATTCCAAATGAGAAACTAGTTTTATTTCCAGGGCAGGACAGAAAGATACAAACAGCATAATGCTGAGGAGACTCCAAATTAGAGTCAAAATCTGGTCTAACTGAAGCCAAAAAGGTGCTACCCCGGGATCACACTGCTTTGGCTAAGGGCTGACAGCATAATCCTTTTCCAGAGACAAACTCCCCTACTGCTGATTTTACCTTCAGTGAATGCTCTTCCCAACTCTGAAGTCTAGCTCTCCCCTGAAGCAACTACTTCCCTGGCAGCATTCTCACACAGAGGTTTTAGCTCATTCTTTCACTCCCTACATATCTCAGGGTATTAGGTAGAGTTGTTATCTTCCTCATTTCTCAGTATCTCTTCCAGATCTAAGCTCTCCAGTCTCACTTTAAACTCCTACTCCCGTGAAGCTCCTATCACCTAGCCATACCTCTATGCTGTGTCAGCCTACCCTGCCACTGACTTGGAAGACTGACAAGGTGCTCAGTCTTCACCTCTGCTACAGGCATCTGTTTCCACGGCCACACAGTCCAGACAAGTCACATCTGGAACTGCTATACATCTTTTTTTTTTTTTTTAAGTTGGCTCCACACCCAATATGGGGCTTGACTCACGACCCTGAGATCAAGAGTGGCATGCTCTGCCCACTGAGTCAACCAGAAGCCCCTCCTATACATTTTACTTATTTATAAAGATTTATTTATTTGAGAGAGAGAGAGAAAGCACAAGGAGGAGGGGCAGGGAGAGGGAGAGAGAATCTCAATCAGACTCCATGCTGAGCATGGAGCCCAATGTGGGGCTCCATCTCACAACCCTGAGATTACCACCCAAGCCAAAACCAAGAGTTGGGACACTTAACTGAACTGTGACACCCAGGCACCCCTACACAGTTCATTTTTATGCCATACATTTTTTAAAAAAGTAAACCTGCTCCTCTTTAAATCTCTTAAATACTATTTTGATCAAAACTGCCATATACAAAAAAACTGAACTTAGACCCTTACCTCACCCCATATGCAAAAATTAACTAAAAAAATGGTGGTGTAGTCAGTTAAGTGTCTAACTCTTGGTTTTGGCTCAGGTGGTGATCTCAGGGTTGTGAGATTGAGCCCCACATTGGGCACCATGCTCTGTGAGGAGTCTGCTTATGCCTCTCTCCCTGGGGCGCCTGGGTGGCTCAGTCAGTTAAGCATTTGCCTTCAGCTCAGGTCATGATCCCAGGATCCTGGGATCAAGCCCACTATCAAGCTCCCTGCTCAGCGTGGAGCTTGCTTCTCCCTCTCCCTCTGCCTCTACCTGCTGCTCCCCATTTTCCCCTGCTTGCATGTGCTCTGTCAAATAAATAAATAAAATCTCAAAAAAAACCTCTCTCCCCCTCTGTCCCTCCCCACTTGTGCACGCATGCACACACCTCTCTCTCTCAAATAAATATATAAAAATAAATAAATTAGGGACACCTGGGTGGCTCAGTCAGTTAAGTGTCTGCCTTCAGCTCAGGTCATGACACCAGGGTCCTGGGATAGAGCCCCCTGTTAGGCTCCCTGCTCAGCAAGGAGTCTGCTTCTCTTTCTCCCTCTGACCCTTCTCCCACTTGTGCTCTTTTCCTCTTTCTCATGAAATCTTAAAAAAAATTTAACTCAAAATGGATCAAAAACCTAAATATAAGAGTTAAAACTATAGAACTCTCACAAAAAAACACAGGAGTTAATCTTCATAACTCTGGTTTTGGCATGGATTCAGCAAAGCCTTCTTAGATAGGACATCAAAAGCACAAGCAAAAAGAAAAAAAACAGATATATTAGACTTTACCAAAATTGAAACCTGACACCATCAAGAAAGTAAAAAGAATACCCACAGAATGGGAAAAGAAGATTTGCAAATCATGTATCTGATAAGGAACTTTTATCTAGAATATTTTATAAAGAATTCTTACAACTCAATAAAAAGACAATTAAAAAATGGAGAAAGTATCTGAATAGGCATTTTTTCCAAGATACACAAATGGCCAATAAACACAAGGAAAAATGCTCAACATCATTAGTCATCAGGGAACTGCAAATCAAAATGAGGCACCATTTCACACCTACTAGGATGGCTAGAATCAAAAAGTCAAGGCAAGACAATTACATGCTGGTGAGTAAGTGAAGAAACTGCAATTTCCATATATTGCTGTTGGGAATGTAAAATGGTGCATCTGCTTTGGAAAACAGCTGGGCAGTTCCTCAGACGATTAAACATAGTTACCATGGGCACCTGGGTAGCTCAGTGGATTAGGCGTCTGACTTCGGCTCAGGTAGTGATCCTGGGATTAGGTCCTGCTTCAGGCTCCCAGCTTGGTGGGGAGTCTGATTGTCCCTCTCCCTCTGCCCCTCTCCCTGCTCATGCTTGTGCACTTGCTCTCTCTCTCTCTTTTAAATAAATAAATAAAAACTAATCTTTGGGGAAAAGAAAGATTAAAAAAAAAAAACAAAAAAACCCAAAACCCACAGTTACCATATGACTCAGCACTCCATTCCTAGGTACACAACCAAGAGAAATGAAAACATACATCCACACAAAAAAATTGTACACTAATGTTTATAGCACCATTATTCATAATACAAAATTCATAATATAAAATTCATAATACAAAAAAATAGAAACCCAAATGTCCATCAATGAATGAATGGATAAACAAAATGTGGTATACTCATACAATGGAATGTTACTCAGGAATTAAGTACGGATATATGGTACAAAATGGATGAAAACTGTGAAAACATAATGCTAAGTAAAAGAAGCCAGTCACAAAAGTCCATATGTTATGATTCCATTCAAATGAAAGGCCAGGATAGGAAAATTCCTAGACACAAAAAGTAGATGTGTGATTGCTTAGGGACCAGAGATGAGGATGGAGGAACTGAGGGGCAGGGGGGGAATAACAGCTAAAGGGTACAAGGTTTCTTTCCAAAGGTAATGAAAATGTTCTGAAAGTAATCGTGGTAATAGTTGCATATATCTGTGTATATACAAAAAAACCTGCAGAATTGTACATCTTAAAGAAACTGTATGGTATGTAAATATCTCAATAGAGCGGCTTTTTTAAAACCTGCATAAGGGCACCTGGCTGCCTCAGTCTGTAGAGCATGCAACTCTTGACTGATCTTGGGTTCGTGAGTTTGAAGCCCATGTTGGGAGAGTAGAGTTTATTTCTTTATTTTATTCTATTTTTTAAAGATTCCATCTATCTATCTATCTATCTATCTATCTATCTATCTATCTATCTATCTATGTATCTATCTATCTAACAGCGAGAGAGCAGAAGCAGGGGGAGCACCAGAGGGAGAGGGAGGTTCCCCACTGAGCAGGAAGCCCGACTTGTGGCTTGATCCCAGGACCCCAGAGATCATGACCTGAGCCGAAGGCAGACCCTTAACTGACCAAGCCACCCAGGCATCCCTAGAGTTTAGTTTAAAACAAATAAACAAAAAAACCCAAAAACCCTTTTACTCCTATTCTTAATTGCTTACCCTCTCATCTCCAATTTAAGATACCTATTCCTTTGACCCTTCCACCTTCTCCCTATCAATCAGTCTTTTTCCACACTTTCCTCTCTCTTTAGTCTCCATGGCCCACTCATTTCAATCACTACTAGATTAGAATCACCAAGTCCCTTGCCACTCCCCTGTGCCCAGGTCTAGATTAACTCAAATGTCTGCCTTTTTCTAAGTCTACAACCAGACTATTAATCATCAATGAAGGGGTTTAAAAAAAATCATATAACTTCACACATCAGTGCCACCTCCAACCTCAACTACTTAAACCTCCTTTAGTCTGACAATTCCTCCCCTGACCCTCCCCCCAATAACCTCCCTAACTCAATGTCTTTCCTTCTATTTCATAAGGAAAACAAAATGAAGAAAAGAACGGCAGTTTCCTCCCCCCACACCTTTCCTTCCTACCTCTCTATAATTACAACAGAAGATTTTTCCCTTGGCTGGTTCCTATTTCCTCTCATATAGTCAATCAAGGACACCAGTACACTTATCATCTACTACCTCTCTTTTCTTTCCCTTTCTACTCCTTCCTTCAATTTTTAACCATACTTGATTTTCCAACGTGAAAAAAATAACCACCAAAACCTCTCTTGACCTCATAGTCTTTTTTTCAGCTACCATCTCTCTAGCCTCCTTTTCACAGTCAAGTTTCTTTAAAAACTCCTCTTGGAATATTCTTGGAAAATGGCAGCAGCATAGCTTTTGGTCCCTTCAAATCTCCACATGAAATGAGGACTTCTAGACAGCAAAACCACAGTCCTAATTTAAACCCTTTTACAACAACATTTACAACAAAACTAGGTTACAAAGTATCCCCTAGACCCCAAAAAACGAGCGCACAGGAATAAAGTAACAAGAGCCATAAGACCTGCATCACACTAATGTCCGTATTCAAGAGAGCCGAGTAGTAAATGGAGCTAAGAACAGGGGAACCCCAAACTAATCAACAGGTATTTAACAGAAAGCTAAACTGAGAACAAGAGTTGCAACTAGGACGGATCTGACTATCTCCAATAGCATTTGAATGTGAGAGTCCTCCAGTAAGAAGCTCTGAAAGGTCTAGAGCTGTCTATCCCCTCTGAAATCTTGCAACTGACCTAGTACAGGGCTCCCTTCTAGATAGGGTCCCACACCAAAGAAAAACTTGAGAGGAGAATCAAATTGAGCAGGAGAGGAGCAAAAGGAATGAAGAGAAGCTACAAAACAAGTTAGGGAAGGGAACAAAAGCAGGAAATCTCAGAAAGCAAGCCACCATGTTTTCTTTTCTTTTCGTTTGTTTTTTTTTTTTTAAACGACTACAGGAAAACAACAGAAGAAAGAGCTCTATGAAGTTACAAGAAGCTACTCTGAGCTATACCTCCTCTTAACAGATCAGGAAAACTAATTTTACATAAAAATCAGTAACAGAAAAATACAGAGGTCAAATCCCACATAAACTTACTATGAGAAAGACAAAATAAGTAGAAAAGCATTCCTATAAAGAAACCATGCCAGAAAGACAGGCTTGTGTCATATAAAAATTGTGACTCCTACTTCAAAATGAGCTAAAAAGACATTAAGAAAATTATGTAAGGCATGAAAGAACATCAATCAGAATTAGAACTCAAAAATGAAATGAGGGGGCGCCTGGGTGGCACAGCGGTTAAAGCGTCTGCCTTCGGCTCAGGGCGTGATCCCAGCGTTATGGGATCGAGCCCCACGTCAGGCTCCTCTGCTATGAGCCTGCTTCTTCCTCTCCCATTCCCCCTGCTTGTGTTCCCTCTCTCACTGGCTGTCTCTATCTCTGTTGAATAAATAAATAAAATCTTTAAAAAAAAAAAAAAATGAAATGAGGAAAGAAAAGTCATTTCAAATACAAAGTCTAAAACTAGAAGGAATATAAGAGTGAATAAACACAGTAATAGCACCTTAAGTGAAAAAAAAAAGTGTCACCTCATTAAACCTCTCATCTCCCTTTTACTTTGCAGAGAACTTCATCTCTGACTTCTAAATATTTAAAAATATTTTAAAAATCAAGAAATGAAGAAAAAAGGATTAGAAAGAAAGGGTCAAATACTGAAGACAGGCATAAAATACTTGGACTGGAGTTCCATGACATAAGCACATCGCATAACTGTGGACACTGACCCAGAACAACCACCACCAAGACAAATCCTAATATAATTATTGGACCTTAAAGAAAATATACTGGGAATATCTAGACAAAAACGGCAAGTGACCTATAAGGGAAAGAAACTAAGTGATTATCAGTCAGTTTTGTTCAAGATAAAATCTTTGGTTCATGTTGTCTTTCCAGGAATCTGGAAATAGCAATTTGCAGGAAATACAAAGGACAGAGGGAACATGTTGAGTGAGCAATTATCAAAATCTTTCCAACAGATCAACTATATGGAAAAGAAAGGGATTAAAAACTAACCAGCAGACTAAGAGACAGATCAAATTTTCACAGGCAAGACTAAACTGTAGTGTCTAGGTATGTAGTTAGTAACCAAGAAAAATGCAAGCAATACATTACTATGAAAGTCAGGACACCAGGTCTTTTTCTCTAATCTGGACCACTGCTGTCCCATACAGCAGCCACTAGCCACACACGGCCATTGAGTACTTAAAATGTGGCTTTGCAACTGGACAGATTAGAACGAGACCTCTTTATTTTCAGACGATATATATTGCCATTTCAAAGTCCCACACATCCTTCGATTTCAAAACATCCAAAACTTAACCCATCAGAGTCCCTCCTGAAATCTCCCTGTGTCCCATTCTTAGTGAATAACATCATTCATCAACTTGGGCATCCTTTTGATTCCTTAAATCACACTCCACATTCAATCAATTAAGAAGTTCTGTTAGTACCACCTAAACATCTCTCAACTCCCGTGTCCCTTCTTTAGGGCACCATCACATTTCTTGGCTTATCCTAACAACCTTTTTTTAAGATCTTATTTATTTATTTGACACAGAGAGAGAGACAGCCAGCGAGAGAGGGAACACAAGCAGGGGGAGCGGGAGAGGAAGAAGCAGGCTCCCAGCAGATGCAGGGCTCGATCCCAGGACACTGGGATCATGACCTGAGCCGGAGACAGACGCTTAATGACTGAGCCACCCAGGTGCCCCTATCCTAACAACCTCTTAACAGCTCTCCCTGTCCCAAGTCTCATCTTCCATACTTAAGCCTTCAGTAGCCTTCTTTCCTTGTTATTAGGATAACATCCAAACTCATTTACATACAGAATGGTAAGATGCTATAAATTCACAATCACCAAACCTCACCGAACACTCTATACTGCCTGACAATCTTTCCAAGGTTTCCATTCTCTAGTGACTACTGTAAACATTCCTCAACCCAAAACCTCTTATCTCCCTTTTACTCTTTGTAGATAACTTCATCACTGACTTCAGAGAAAATAAGGCAACTCATTAATCACCACACTCTGTGAATTCCATAACCTAAATAACTTTCAATTCTGTCCACTTCTACTTTCACTGCTACTACTCCACTCCAGGCCACACTTACTGCTTGCCTAGACTCCCACAATAGCTTTAACTAGGCTTCCTGCCTCCAATCTTACTCCCCTCAAATCAACTATCATTGTAGACAAAGTGTTATAAAATTATAATTCTCAAATTTTACTGTGCATAAACATCAATCTGGGATCTTGTTAACATATAATGTGTGAGTCTTCCCTCTCTTTGCAAGACTTTATTTCAGTAGAATTGGCCAACTGGATTTTCTGAAGTAGGTGTTCTTTGGATCTGACAAATCTTTAATATTTAAGTCTAATCCATATCACACACTTGTTTAAAACCCTGTTACGCTTTCTCACTCCTCAGAGTAAAATCCAAATACATTTTAATCGGGTTCACGAGGTATTTTAAAATCTGGACTCAGACTCATCACTTAGCACCAGTTGCACTAAACTTTTCATATCCTCCACTTGTCATGCAGTCCATCCCTTCAAGACCTTTTTCCCAGACAGTGTTCCCTCTGCTTAGAATACTCTGCCTGGCTCACTCCCACTCCCCCTTCAAGTCCCTATTTTAACATCTCATCCTCTAAGCATTTCCAAACAGTTAGTTGGCTGCTCCTGCCATGTGCTCCCAAAACACCCTATGCTTCTAATATTGTGACACTTACCAAACATTACTATAATTACTTTGTCTGTTTTCCCCCAAAATGTAAATTTCAGTGGGGCAGAACCATGTCTGTCTTTTATTCCAGTGCCTAGTACAACTCCTGGCACACAGCAGGTACATAATGAAGAAAAGGAACAAGTAAACCCCTTCATGATATGACCCCTGTTCACTAATATGCCTCTATTTCTGGTATCCATCTTGTTTCAACAATGTTCCAGCCACACCAAACTACTTTCAAGTTTCCAAATAATCAGTCTTCTCTCCTGTGTCTGGGCTTTCACAGCTGTTGTTCCCTCTGCCTAAAACATGGCCTGATTAACTCCAACTTACTCTTTCCTGACTTCTCAAGATGGATTCAGTACCCAGCCCTTAATACCCTACTTAACCCTATCCCCAGCAGTTGTCACCACGTCCTATGACTGCCTGCATATTTATCCGACTTCCTAAGTCATTTCTAAAGACAGAAGTTTTAGTATAGTGTTCACTGTTGGATCTTTAGGACTTAATGGAAATCTAATATATAGCAACAGTTCTGTAAAATTTATAGAATGAACCTTTGATCCATAATCCAATTCCTCCTGTCCATAATCCAATTCCTCCTGTCCATAACATACAAATGGTGTATTTCTCCAGAACTCAAGACTTTATTTAACAACCCCAGGAAACAAACAGCCATTCTCATAGCATCTCTAGTTCATCCAACCAAAACAAGGCCACAAAAGCTTAGCTTATGGAAATTTTCTCCTGAACTGAAGAGCGGAAAACTCCCTATAAACTGAGGGATGTTTCTGATACAAACCACTCAGAATCCTGCCCTTTTAAGGTTTTTAGATACACTTGAAAAAAGTATCCAACTAGCTGCTTTCATTCCCTAGGCAGCATAAAAGAAACTGTCATCCTGTGAAGGGCTTTAGGATGTTCTCATCCTATTTAGAACCTTTACTTTCTTCAGACAGGGTGAAAAGCCAACTACTAACAATGCTAACACATGAAACGTGAGGAGGCATGCACCAAACTTCCCTCACCCCAAGTAAACAAGACCTTTTACAACAGTTTCTGAAAAGCATAAATGAAGAATGCACAAGAGAGTAGGTCATGGTACTTTTGAACCACAAATGTGTCCATGTTTTTAAAACATATTTAAATATTTCCAACGTATATGCCACAGGAAAAAAAACCTTTCACACTCACTTCAGAGTCTTCTGCACTTTCATAATCCGACAGAACAGCTGAAAGAAAACAGAAATATGTAAAGAAAAAAATAAACAGAAATTATAAATACATTTCCCGATTGCTTTTTAAGTCAAGCTAAAACTCATTCAATTCTGACATCAGCCTATCAGAGGGATAAAATTACAGTCCCCGTTTACAAACGGGAAACGGTCAAAGCGTGATGGGCCCAAGATCATACTGCTAAAACCTAAGCTTGTAAGCACTGTGCTTCAAAGAGCCACTTTGTGGCACCCTCCCCCAAATCCTTAACAATCTGAGAGGATGTCAATTGGTGGAAATAGGTGATCTGCGTTTACGGTCAAAAAACTTGTCATGATGCTACTCACCATCGCCCTCGATGCCATCTTCACTCTCCTGAAGGAAAGAAGATGACATGGGTTAGTTCCGTGATTTCCAAAGGGCGGGGAGCTGAAAACTCAACAAGATATGGTCGAAAAGGGAGAAGAAGAAAGGTACATCTTTAACAAGTAGCAACCAAGGGAGGTCCGGTCTCTCCACTTCCAGCCCCAATTTCTTTTTTTTTTTTTTTTAAGATTTTATTTATTTATGTGACAGAGAGACAGCCAGCGAGAGAGGGAACACAGCAGGGGGAGTGGGAGAGGAAGAAGCAGGCTCCCAACGGAGTAGCGCGATGTGGGACTCGATTCCACAACGCCGGGATCACGCCCTGAGCCGAAGGCAGACACTTAACGACTGCGCTACCCAGGCGCCCCTCCAGCCCCAATTTCTGACTAAACATCCGCTTTTCATGTGCAGCGGCTCTGCCCTTCCCCCAGAAACTCCTAACACCTCCTCCTCCCTTGGGGCTCCGGATGCACAATGCTCTAGGATAGCTCTCTTCTCTAACACAATATGCCCCAGCCTCTACCATCAACTCCCAGCCTCCCATCACCACCTACACCCCGCCCCCCGGCCCGCCCCACCCGCGCGCACTCACACATTCCGACTCCTCAGCGCTCTTAGCCCCCCCGCTCTCCACCCGCCGCAAATGAAGGGCCCCAGTTCGGCCTCCGCGTTGGGAAGGCAAAGAGCCGCTGCCACCGCCTCCGGCGCTACCGCTGCAGCTCCCGCCGCCCCGCGCCGGGGAGCCGCCGCTGTCTGAGCCCGAAGCACCAGACTCCTCGTCCTCCGTGTCCTGCGAAGCGCGCTGCCGCCGCCGATCCGCCATCTTACGGAAAACGGCAGCCGCCGGCTCGCTCCTTACGTACCGCGCCCGTCGCAGGGGCTGCCGGGAGGCTCGAGAGCTAGTCCCAGCATGCTTCACGTGCGACACAGGCCGCCGCGCTTTTCAGGGGGAGGGGCTAGGGCCGGGGCGGCCGCCCTGCGGCACGTTTGCAGGCGAGAGGGATTACGTAAACGGTGACGTACGGGGGGCGTGCCGCGACCCCTGTCTTCCCTTGGGTGGGCCCCCTGCGAGGGGAGCTGAGCTCCCGCTACCGCCTCCGATTTCTCGCCCAGCCATTTTGGGCCTTCCGAGTGGAAGGCGCCCACCTGTCACAGCTTCACTGCGGCACTGGGGTGGTTTAATAGTTTTCTATTTCCGTTTCTCGTTTCTACCTACGTTTGAAGCAGATCATTTTACTGCGTTCGTTTGCTTGGTAAAATCACGAGTGAAGGTAAACCTCTAAAGCTGTTGTGCTGCATCAGATTTGCCACAGCAGCCCGTTTGAAGCTAAAGAGTGAAGGAGAAACCAGTTGTCTGCAGTGAAGCTCGAGGACTTAGTGTTGCAGCACTACCATGTTTTCTCATGTTCTCTTCCTTCTCGGATCTTCCCACTCCAGCTATCACTTCTCCCCAAGTGCTGGTATGACGCTAGACTTAACCAAGATTTTGGAACCGATTTTAAAAGAGATGATCATAGAAACCGGCGTTGGTTCAATATCCTGACATTTCTTTAAGGGTTACCAGACAGATGAGGGGAATGCTTTGATTTTTGGCAAGACATTGTCAGTAATGGGAAAGAAAAGTGTATTTTCTTTGCACCATAAATACATTCAAAATGCATAAGCTAAGTTATTAGTGTACCTACAGGAGTGCACATTAATAATATATATCAAACAGAAAGGTTACTATTGCATAGCACAGGATTCTGTCCTGTGTAGCATTTTTACAAGTTGCATGGCTGAAGATCTGATGTTTACCAAATTTACAGACAATATGAAACTAGAAGGCATTCTGAATGTTTTCATGGATAGATTAAGGATCCAAAAAGATCTCAGCTGGTTAAACAAGCGCCTAATGTGACAACTTGTAAATCCAGCTCCAAAACCCAGCTGCCTGAATTCAAAATGGAGGATGTATGATTTAGTAAGTGTTACAAAGAAAGATCTGGAGGATCTTTTCTATCACAAGGTAAATGGATGCAAATGAAGCTGCCCAGTTTAGTGTCTAAATAAGGAAAGTGCTAATCTGCCACTTTACCTTTCAGTTGTTTAGTCTGGGTTCAATTTTTAAATGAACATGAGCAACTTGTTCACTCAGAGGGAACTGAAAAACTCAAAATCCTTGCTTTTGAGGAATAAGTGTAAGCTCTCTGAATGTTTACCATGAAGAGAAGATTTGAGATAGCCCAGCAATCTAACTATTCGAGAGATGATGAGAAACAGGAAGAATTGATCTTTTTTCATCATCCTGGAAGGCAAACCAAGAACCAATGGTTGGAGTTACAGGAAGTTAGATTTTATCAGTGAGGAAGGATTTTCTAACATTTAGGAAAAAATGCATAGAAAAAAACGAAGCGTTGAAGCAGATGCTGGACTTCATTTGTCTGGAATGTCGTCAAGGGGAAATCATGTATTAAGGGTCAGACTAGATGACCTCTAAGGTCTTTTCAACTATAAGGTTTTATTCATTTAGACACCAGGCACCAAGTGTCCTATCCTAGGGTTTTGTTTTTAAATTTGCCACTTACCGTATGTGTAAGGGAGAACACAGAACAAAGGGGGATGAAAAACATACGTTGTGCTCATACACAATTAAAAGAGAAAATGGTGTATTTCTCTATTTTATGAAAATGGATTTCTTTTTCTGATCTTTTAATATCTACAAGCAGAACTGTTTAATGCTTCCCAATAAATCTAATAAATTGAAGCAGAAGTTCAAAAATTAACAGCCACAATAGTTTATTTACAATTGAACTCTTTATAAGATATTTACAAGACAACCAATTTTACACATCAGAAATGGTATCAAAAGTATGAATTACAACAGACGACAATATGAAATGGGCATAAAACAAAGCTGAAGTGGACAGACAAGCAATTTCTCTTTTTAATTTATTAACACTAGCTTAAACTTTGTTAAAGAAAGAAACAAAGAACTATGTTTTAGGAGAATTGCAGGGCCTTTGTTGAAGATTGAATTTCACAGTGTTGTATCCCATGTAGGGAAAAAATAAGACTAATTTTCCCCCCACATTCTAACACACTGTAATTTCGCTCTTGAAATTTTGCTAATCTACTCTCCAACCTCAACAAACCTCAACACATCCAAATCAAAGGAGAACTGATCTAGAAGAGGGGACAATAAAATGAGCGGTCCTAGGTAGAGGGAGAACCAAGGAAACAGAATCCACTTAAGTCTGGCCAGATAGCACCTCATGGATTCCTCTTAGTCTAGCTTAAGTTCAGAATCTGGGGAGTCCCCTGGGTAGGGCACAAACAAAAAGGTTAAATTTGCTAACCCATATCCAAATTAGGAATCCAACAAATGCTGAAAATCAAGAAGAAACAGAGGAATCAAGGAACAATGTAAGAGACTCTGATTGGTCTTTTTTCTTCTTGGGCACATTATAAAGGAACATAACACAGGTCAGAGTAGGAAAGCCAAACAGCTTGCCATATTAAAATGATAGAGAACAAAGAAAATCTGGCCCAGTTTTTCTAGAAATCTCCTTCCTCCCCTTAAGGTGTGAGATGAGAGCCCCTAGTGGAATAAGTCCTATTTCTCTCTACACACTTGCTGCAATGAAGTTCACAGCAGGTTGCCTTGTGGAGAGCCCACTCTCCTAAGCAGATGGAGTTACAAATGAAAATCCATAGCCACACACACACACACACACACACAAAAGGAGAAATAAAAGCAGCAAGATCATCCAAGAATACTACATGTGCTGCCGGAATAATTCCTTTAAAAGTCAAACCCAGGGAGCACAGATCAACATGTCACAAAAATCTTTAGCAGTGGGAGGCCCCTGAGGAACTGAACTTTTCTTCCCACAATGGTATCCCCATTCTCTCATGCTCCATTGATGGGCTGGCCACACACCCTACATACCTTGGCTTCTCCTCTAAAAGTGCTAATAATCTGGGGACATATTCTCTTCAAGGATAAAAGCCCCTATTTTCTAGGAGATTAGACCCCTACTTGTTTTCACACAATAGTCATGAAGACTAAAGAAAGGCAATTCCTATATATTTAAGACCAGAGGTCTTGGCTCTATTTTCCTTCCAGATAGTTACAGGGATCTTAAACTGAGACCAAAGTGGCCTGGAGTGCTGTCCTGAAATTTTTTAACAAAATGGGGGAAAAGGAGGACCAAGATGATACACATACAAATCTATTTTTACAAAGTGAATGGAGAAGCTCATTAGGTACATCTGTTTCAAGATGTAGACATTTGCCAGCCAAAGGAAGCACATATTTCCACAAACACACCCCCACCCTCCCTAAATCTCTATCCCACCACCAAGAGCTCAGCTAAAAGAATAAAGCCCAACTAAGGAATACTTGAGAAGTGATGTGACACAAGGACATCTATACAGGTTCTGGCACGCCATCCTCAAATGTCAACTGCTTTTGTTTAGAGTCAAAACTTGCCCCAAACTAACCATCCCCATTCTCTTTTCTAAGGATTTTATTTCTTGAGGAGTGGGAGAAGAAATTCAGTTACCCATTAACTAAGAAAATAATCACAGCCAAAATCCCTTCCCACACGGCTGTATCACAGAATAGTTTTAAGAGAACAACTGTCTTTTCAGACATTTATCTGCCAACTTTTCAATCTCTTTTCTATCCTGTGAAGATGACTTGCTTCATCACTTCACTTTTTATTCCTCATCTGGTCCTTAAGCTCATGGTGAGGTTTTTTGTTTGTTTGTTTTGTCTTAGGGTAAACACCACTATACTCAAACTCTAAGGAAGGGTAGACCAGGGTGAGAAGAGTGCCATGCAGGGGTTGCTTCATCTTCCACAAGTCTAACGAAGACAGCCCTTTTACCCCTTTAACGTAGGCAAATGTATAGAAGCAGACCCCTGAAGCTTCTGAATCTGCCATCCTATATAGATTTAGCTTGAGAGCTCATTTCCCCAAAAAGGGAAAAGAAATCCCAATCACCCTCCATAATTCACAATTAGCCCAATGAAAGAGTTTTTGTGAAATCAGAGTGATGAAAACAAAACAAGATCAAGGGAGTATGGACGGGCATTATCGGCGAATGATAACATACACGAGGACATAGGTCACATATACAGGTCTCTGCCATTCTCTGGGAATGGCATGCTACAACTATCTGAAGACAGAAGGTTCTTGCCAGCCCAGCTATTTCCTACACGTCCGGTGAGGTGTTTGCTTCTTCTGGATCTCCAACCTGCATCGGCTACGCTCATCCAACCAGGGCAGCTCAAAATTCCTGGCAAAAAGGGTAAGGAAATCAACTTGGAAGACTAGAAGGGATTCAGTGTGGACTAAAGTTAACTCTAAAAAAGATACTACGCCCCTCACCACTCCTAACCCTGACTCTCAAGTTCCAAATTTAGAATGTCTTTCCTGTCTCAAAGCCAGAGAAACAGTATGCTATTAAAGTGACTAAATAATTATTTCTAACTCAAAAAGCAATCCTTCTAATTATTTTATCACTGTAAGAGCTAGTTGGTCAGATAGCCTCACTTTTGTCAAAGAGCCATGGCTATCCCTAAGCCACCTATTCCACCTTATATCTAGGCTTTCATGAGGTCTAAAAAGGAGGTAAAGTGCAGGCTACCTGAGAAGGGAGAGGGGGGAAAAAAAAAAAACCAAACCACCTTTATACTTACTGCGGAGTTAATTTGGGTAATGGTCGTCCAAATGCTACAACAGGCAAGAAGGGGGTAATCATCAAACTTTCAACTATGGAAGAAAGCCAAATGGGACCTTGTTAGTGACATAGAGGGGAAAGGTCTAGCAACTACACCTGCTCCAAAATGCTGTTCATTCATTCAGAGCAAGTTGTACCCTGGAACCTTGCATCGTTTTCCTTCTTTGAAACACCTACTCTCTTAGATAGACAAAACTTACCGTCATCTGGCTCAGGGAAAAATGAGGTAACCTCAGGCTCAGATTCCTGAATTCCTTTCTTTTTATACATTCTGAGCTGCAGTCGTTGTAAAATTCTTTGTTCCCTGATCCTCTGAATATCCCATCTGAGAAAAACAAACCAGACAAAACAAAACAAAACAAACAAACAAACAAACCCAGTATTACTGAAAACCTGCTCTATTAAAGCAATTAGCACAATCCAGACACTAGGGAGACCTCTGCTGACGCTTCTTAATGAGGTGGGGAGGGTGGGGGTGGTAAAGTGAACTGTCTGCCTGGTCAGGAAAGAGCTGTTTAGGTCTAGCAGTCCAAATCACGTGTTGATGTTCCACAGAGAGTAGAACCAAGGAAGGGCAAACACAAAGAAAAAGAAGCCAAACATCTTTACTTATAACAACTACCACTTCTAACTAAGATACTCAACCAACTAGGATGGCAGTAATTTAAGAGGGTTAAGGGCTCCAGGGCTTTTCACAGCATGGATGAGAGAGGTTAGGGTCCTAGGGCTCAGCTGTTCCAGGATGAATCTCTCTCGCCTCACCTTTTCCTTCTCTTCTCATCCAGCTCCAGTTTTGCATGCCGCTTCGAAAACACACTGTCATCCAGGTTCTGTGTAAAGAACAGCAGCTGATGAGCTATTTATCACCACGTGACACATGTATATACGAACTCATTTCCAGCTTCCAGGAATGTAAAATCTTTCCCCTGCAGGTCCCACCTGAATCTGTGAGTTCTATGGATGTCATGGGAACCTCCTGGTAACAGAATCAACAAAACACGTACTCTTCTCCCCACACCCACCCTTGTAGGCTGTCCAAACTTCAAAATTATTTCCTTAACTCTCCAAGGTGAAAATCATGTCAAACTGAAACCCTTGTGGGGCGCCTGGGTGGCTCAGTCGTTAAGCATCTGCCTTCGGCTCAGGGCGTGATCCCAGAGTCCTGGGATTGAGCCCCACATCAGGCTCCTCTGGTGGGAGCCTGCTTCTTCCTCTCCCACTCCCCCTGCTTGTGTTCCCTCTCTGTCAAATAAATAAATAAAATCTTAAAAAAAAAAAAAAACCGAAACTGAAACAACCCTTGAGACTGCCATAAACCCTCCTTACCTCCGTGCTTTGCAAGAGTCTGAGTTTTAAGAGTCAAATGAATTTGGAATATATAATTTTGTTGCTGAGTGGCACGTTCTAACTTAGCATGAAATTTCACTTTGGTTTGAACACTCCCTAGCTATTTATTTTTGAATAAATCATTTAGCCACTCTGAAACTCCATTTTCTCTTCTATATAAACAAAAGAGTTGGGCTAGATAATCCCTCAAGTTGCCTCCTGGCTTTAGAGTTATTTAACCCATCCATCCCGTTACTGTGACACATTCAAGTTAAACCTCCATTTCTACTCTGTCCCTCACTCCCTTCTGCTGACAAGTCTTGGGTACCTACCTCCAAAAGGTCTGAAGGATTTGGGTCCCTTAGAGGCTCTACTGAGTGGTCCCTCCAAGAAGGAACTGAAAAAAAAAAAAGAAAGAAAAAGAAAGGGAGGAGGGGTGGAACCACCCTTAAATCCAAAGTCACACAACCCTCCTACTATTCACTAGGACAAGAGGTCTCTCCCCAGATAGGACAAAGTTACCAAGTGATAGGAATCCATTCTATGGCCTCACCTGAAGCCACATTCAGTGTCCTCGCTATGGTATAAAAGAACCTAAAATGCCATTGCAGTCTGCCAAACACAGGATCACAAAAAACCCTAAGCCAATACCTGACAATTCATATAATGGATGCTATTGCAGTTCCTGAAAAACAACTGAAATTTGTAGTCATTTTGAAGTCTATAGTGTAATCATACACCAAGGAATCTCACTCTCCCACATCCAACTGATGGAGAACGCAGCTCCCAACCATCCACCACCCCACCAACCCCCACCCCAGGCCCAGCCAGCACAATTCCTATTCTACTCACCAGCCAAGACTGAAGTTTCTCCTGCAACACTTGATGGCATCAGACACCCTAAATAATGCAGGAAAGAAGAATCATCTCAGTGTAAAAAGAAAAAAAGCCCATACCCAAAATGGAGGAAAGGATCATCACTGAAGTTCTCACTAGGAAGCCATTTTGGTTTTTTTGAGTTGTTCTTTTGAGAATTTCTCTCTGGGGGAGGGGAAGAGGGAACAACAGACAAAAGAAAAGAAAATAAGCCCACCACTTTTTTTTTTACACTGAGACGACTTCTTTTCTTCATTATTTAGGGTGGTTTCCCTGCAACAGTTGATGGCCAAGGATATCAAACCTTAAACTCAGAACATGGCAGGTGAGTAAAAGTTGACCCTATTTTTCAAATAAAAGATCAGTGTTCTCAAAACTTACATATGTAGTCTTCTTAAACAGCTCCCTCCTCCCTCCAAACAAACTACCTTGCTGGTCCAGCCTGAACAACATGCACAAAGACTTTGGCTTCCTTAGAACAAGCCATTGAGCTTCCTCTTGAGATAGGGGCATCAAGAACAAGGATTCACACGTTTATTCACAACTCAGGCTCCTCAAAGGGCTGGGATTCCCCCCAATCAGACTCTTTCTGTACTGCTATGCCCACAATCTCAGAGGTGTTTGGAATTTTCTGTACTAGGGCAGAGAGGGTTTTCAAAACAGCCAGTCAAACAGAACAGCTCTGGACCAAGCCATTTCCCAATCCCGGATGGGAAGTTGCTTCACCGTTTCTCTTAAGTTGTTACACAGCATTGCCATGGCAGCAAGAAGGTTAACCATTAAGGATGAACCTGTTCAACTGACTGAACCAACAAAAAACCTGAACCTGATCAGGATCCTGGTCTAGCTCATGTACTCAAGTGTGAGGCCTAATGAATTTTAGATAGTTAAGAAGAGTAATCTATCTTCCCCACTTAATTTTGTCACCAGAACAGCCAAACAAAGCCTGGAGAATGCTCTTGTCTTATTGGAATGGATTCCCATCCCCATCCCTGCTAGGGCAAGACACAGTGGTAGAAACTTGGGGCTGTGGCTCTATTCAAGAAGACTTCCCCCACCATCACCCCGGAGCGCCCGCAGTGACTGTCACAGACTAACATCACACAGTTGAAGGCACATTGCAGTCACTGGTTGATGTAGGAGATAGGGGAGCATTTCTGTGTGGAAGCCATAAAGAAAAAAAAGGGAATGAAGACCAAGGTCCCGCACCCCACACCCTCCCCAAGCAGCTCAGATATCCCAAGATAGTCCTTATTGTTTGAAAAATAGTTTGTAGACCATTTTATTTAAATATATGAACAACCAATGGGCTACTGCAATCCAAGTAAACTCTTCACATTTAGAACCTTTGTGAAGTATAGTAAGATAAAGTAAGACTGTTGGTCTTTGGCAGATTCCTCCTGCCCCCCAGACCGGGACATAGAGATACAGATAAATGTTTATATAGTTAAAGAGCGGAGGCCCAGGTGAAATTCCCCACCCCAAGCTGGCTCCCCAACCCAAAAATTACCATTGGCCCCTGAGAACACCCAAAGACCACCCTCCCAGGTTTCACACAATATCAATTGCAGGAACAGTCGTGCATGGCAAAGTATAAGTTCTATGCATTTCACAGCACAGAAAACCCTTCTTTCAGAGGGCATGCAAGTTGCCGGAGATTACACCCCCAAGTCTGGTGCTCTTGTGATGAGCAACTTACTGGCAAACACATCTCCCAGTGTTGTAAGCAGGCAAATACATTGAGCACATTTTGCTGTAATTCCATCTATTTGCAATGCCTGCACAGTGTCTGTCTCTGGCTGTTAACTTACTCATTCTTGACAGAACTCTGCTTTATTGATTGCACTTTTTTAAAAATGCCAGAGGCATTTTCACACTTGTTAGCTTGACCGCCACCACTAGGGTATAAGAGCAAGTGTTCTCTATGCCTTACTTGCTACAGTCTCCTCCTTCTTTGGAGAGGATTCCCGTAATGGTAACGGTGATGGGGGAGGCTGGTGCCAACGACACAAATACATTTCTGTGGTGGAAAGGTACGGCAAATCTTCTATCTCACTTGAGAAGGCTTTCTCCTTGGGATGGGTGCTGGGTCCCTTCTGGGGAGTGGAGAGTCTTGGCGGGGTGTCCACTGAAGACCGGGGCTTTTCTGGAGTTTCTTGGCTCCTCAATTCACGTTTACAAACAGTTTCTGATAAGGAACCACAGGGTTCCTCTTTAATGGGAGAGTGCTTAGGAGTTTTTGTTTTGACTTTTGAAAATTCAGGAGCCAGCTTTTTAACAGGAATCTTTCTTTCTGTACTTCCAAATGGGGATTTCCTATTGGACAGGGAAGAAAACATTATAAAATGTATTGACTCTTGAATAAAATCTGATTTGATTACAGTTGGGGGCAAGAGAACAAATAAGTTCAGGTACCTAAATATCTAAACATCTGGTTTAGTTGGCAGTCATGAGCAGTCACTGCCTCATGCTTACCGGTATATATAACAGGCCCTCAGTTAAATGTTTGTTGAACAAGTGTTTCCATGCTTAAGAACCTCTAATAGTATCTTATTGCCTACTAAATCTAAAAAGGTTCCTATTTTATTCAAGACCCTTTAGCTAACATTAGGTGCCACTACTCTGTCTGTAGCCTATTTCATTCCTGTCAACCACAGACCAGTCCCTTATTTTTCCCCCCAATTCTATACTATGTTAATTACAATCTCTATTTCTTTTTTCTTGCTATCTGCTGGCTTTCTCCCACCAATCTCCTCCCCCCACCACTATTCCTAGCATGCCACCTCCTTTCCTTTTTACCAACCTAAATTCTATACTTTCAAGATCCATCTCCTCCTTGAAGTTTCACTATTCTACCACAGAATAATCTTTAATGTCCCTGAATCTTACAAAACTTAGTTTGTATCACTGCTGTCTACTTTCATATTTTATTGGAACTGAATTCCAAGTTTGCAAAATTTATGCCACCTTCGCAGCTAGACCGACTTATCTCTTTGGGTCCAAGGACAGTCAGATCTTACTTCTTTGTCCACTACTACCTAACACAACGAAGGAATTTAACACTTCCCAACTTGAAGTGATCTGCTATAGTTTTAAGAAACTCAGCTGTCACATTTGTTGCCCATTCTCTTTATGATGTACTCTACTCTACATTCTGTAATTTCTACTGTGACCAAAATGTTCCTAACAGATTTTTATAGCCTGCAAGAATGTTTCAAGATAGTTTCTCAGCATGGAAGACCTCATAATTCAGGATATGACTGTATTAAAACTAATTCATAAATCCCAATCCCCTACTCTCAGTCACTGGAAACACATGTCCTCAACATGTCCAGACAGTGTAACAAAGTTATCAGCACACCTTTTGTGTCCCTTTCCACTCCGCCCACAAGAGAAAGGCTTGGGAGGCAGAGTCTGGGATGTCTCGGAAAGCTCCGGCTGGCACTCCAGTTTAATTTTCTCAGATAGCTCCGTTTCCTCTCTCTCTTCAGTTTCATAGCCCTGAAACAGCTTGTGCCTTTCTTTCTCGTTATCCTTCTTTACCAGCTGCATCCGCCTTTCCATACGTTCAATCCGAGCAAGGAGCTAAAAGAGAGAGTGCCAAAATGCAGACTTAAAACACAAAAAATTACACCCAGGTACTTAGCCCCATTTAGGCATCAGTATGGTCTTCTGCCTCTTTCCATGGACCATAGCAATTCAACTTATTTTTAATAGATAGGCATTAATCTGAATAGTTTTCCTTAAACGCAATAGAGAAGACAAGGTACTCTGCTTAATTTTAGGGCTAACCTAGTTGAGGAGGGGCGTGGGGAATTTGTAGTTCATTCTTTTGAAAGAAGATCCTCTTCTCTGGGAGGGGCCACAACATGCCTTTCAAATGGCATGGTCTCTCTACTGCTAACCATGTGGCTCCAGTCAGTTTGGGAGTTTCCAGAATTAACCTTATGTTCTTTCAGGAGGCCCTAAGTTTCTCCAAATCCTATTCTCTCTACTTTAACTCCAAAATGCTATACACAAGGGCAAAGTCCAAACAGTATATTGAGAAGGAATTAAAAGCTCACAGTCACAGTGCCATGAGGGATTGCAGTATTATTTGAAAAGGGTGTGCAGGGCATTTAAACAATGAACACTCAATTTGGTAGCATTATAATAGTACCAGTACCCATAATCCCACTGATCATGAAATATTCATACTTCTTTGTATTTGAGATAACAGGAAAAAATCTACCTATTTACCTAAATATGAATTAAACCAAAGTCTTTTAACTTTAATTAAAGGAGAACTACATAATCAAACAGAAAATGGACATTATCATTGAAAACTTCACATTAGAATGTTCTGAGAAAAGGTGCCCACTATGCTTCTTAAAACACTATAGCAAGACTTTTATTTGGGTACACAGCAATATTAATGTTGTCTTCATTACATCTGCTTCGCTGCAGAGATTTCAGTAGAGGCCAAACAACAACTGGAATAAGAGAAACAAGCTTAAGCAACGCTAAGACTGCAATACACAACAGAAACGGTGAATGCCAAGTTCAAACTGATACTCTATCCTTAACTCACCCCACTTTTCCTGCCTAGGAAAGTCTGCAAAGGGGCCATTACCTCAGGAACTGAGCAGAAACCTCCACCATCAGCAGAGACCCCCCGTCAGCCATACTCTCATTTCATCTTCTGTTTTGATTCACAGCCTTAACATTACTTAACCATGGTTTGTAGGTGACATTTCCTTGATTTCTTCTCCTTCACTGGTCCTTCTCTCCCCCCTCCATGTAAGGCTATGATGTGTTGTAATTACAGTATCATCACACCCCTAGACTGCAGTACAGTAGCTGAGCAGTGCCACCTCCATGTTGAGTAACTTCCACAAATCAACACCATGAGATATTTTGATGAGACCTGCCCCAGCTCCCATTCCACCTTGCAGAATGCATTCTCCAATAAAACAGCCGATGCCTGATGCGATTCATTTGTAAAGCAAACAAAATGAATAGCCTCTGCTCCCTTGCTCAGCCCTTGGCGCACACAACGCCAGAGAGAGAGAGAGAGAGACAGAGGGAGAGAGACTGCTGCAGCCTGAACACAACAATTGTAGAAACCATGTTTATTTTTAGGCAGCTGTAAGGTATGCTAGCACAGTAATACCCCCCAACACACACAGCTTTTCTGATACATGAAAGAGTATGTTTTAACGCATAAGGTGCTCTTGACTACTGCTGCAGTGAAAGCAAGCCTATATAGTCATGCTCCTCAGAAGTCCAAAGAAATAATAAATTACTGCCCTACTATCTTAAGATTCTAAAATAGGGATTTTCTGGGAGAGCACCTACTTAATACATTTAATAAACTTACTTTCCCCTGATGCCTTAAAATCTACCAGCCCTTCAACACCGTGCTTATACAAGGGAGCTGGTCAGTGGGTCATGTTTTATAACTCTGATTCTTATTCAAAACTGTCTGAAATCAAAGACGATGATTCTCTTCATATCATTTAAAAAAACTAAAACAGGATTCCACCGTGAATCACCTCTACCTCTCTGCCAATTAAAAGGCCTACTGCCCTCCTATCTAAAGATGCTACAGCAGTGCAACAGCTGCTTTGTCCCGCTCCTCTAAGAAGGCATTTCTAACGCAAAAGCTCTTGCATTTAACCCCTTCTATAAAGTCACCACATATGCATCCCACCTTTGCATTTTCAACCCTTCACAAATCAGGTATTTTCCCACTCTCCACGTCTTTCCCACAAGTCTGGGGCTGTCAGTTTAAATTAACCCTTTGGCACCTGAAACCTCCCCTCCCCCTCCCACTGGGAGGTTGCCCTTTAACCCCTCCCTCCAACCCAAAGCGTCTGTGAGCCTGGTTCCCAAGGACCCGACACTTTGCTGGTGGCCAACCTCCTTACCCCTAACCAAGGGATACCTTAACCTCCTACAGCCCCCTTCCCCCGAGCATGCGCACAACTCGCTTGTCGTCCCGAACGCAGATTAACCCCTCCCGTACCGTGTCTCTCTCTGACTTCAGCTCCTCGATCTCCTTTTCCTTGGCCTGCAGCTGCTGCTGCTGCTGCTCGATGAGGTCCAATTGCAGCAGAAGGATCTGTTTGAGGCAGGCGGCCTGACTGGAGGCTCCCGAGCCGCCGCCACCCCCGAGAGGGCTCTTCCTCATACTCTTCCATCTGCCCTCGCTGGCCGCCAGGGTCCCGGCGGTGGCGGTGGGCGCGAGGGGTGGCGGCCCCGGCAGAGGTAGTGGTGGGGGTCCCGCCGGGTCCGAGGCGGTGGCAGCTGGGGGAGCTGCCCCACCCTTGTCCCCAGCCCAGGGCGTAGGCTCTTTGGCCGCCGCCACGAGAGAGCCCGTCTGAATGGGCAGCACCGCCTGATACTTGGGTCGGGGACTGCAGCCGGCTCCCGCGGCCGCTGGCTCCCCCCCAATGCCGGCTTGTTTGGTGGCCGGGGGCGGACAGGGCAAGGGCACCGAGCCGCCCCAGCTCTCTTCCTGCTGCCCGGGGGCCGCCCCGGCCGGGAGTAACAAGCCCCGGCCCTTGCCGCCGCAGCCGGCCGGGGAGGGCGCGGGGCTCCCGCCCTGGGAGGAGGCCAGCGGGGGCCCCGGCTCCTTGAGCTTACGGTGCCGGGGGAGGAAGTGGGCTTCGGCCGCCCCGGGCTCGTCCTCGGGCCCGCCCAGCGCCGCAGCCCTCTCGTAGTCCAGTCGCTGCTCAGGGTTGCCGCCGGCAGGGGCCGCGGCCGCCTTGAACACTGCGGATCTCATGGTCATAGTGGTCCGGAGCAGCGCCGGGGACCGAGACGGAGGAGGGGGTGGGGAAGGGGCGAGGTGCGGGGGGTCGAGGACGGAGGAGGGGGAGGGGAGTTTGGCGGGCTCGCCTCAGCAGCGCGGCAGCAGGCCTCGGCTAGCGCGGCTCCTCCGGGGCCCGGGCGCCATCCCGCC
>NC_048230.1:24460542-24503793 GCF_002007445.2 Ailuropoda melanoleuca | reverse complement strand
CCGGAGGGCGCATGCGCCGGACGGGGAGCGGGCGGGAGCGAACCGGGAGCGGAGAGGAGGGAGGCGGGCCGGGCTATTGTGAAAGGGGCCGCCGCCGCCTCGAGGGGGGTGGGGAGGGGGCCCGCGGGGGCCCTGGGCGCTGGGGGCCGGCGAGGGGAGGCCGGGGATGAGGGGCGAGGACCGAGAAGCCCGCGGAGGAGCGGGGCGAAGGTGGGCTGCTGAGGGAGGGGCGAGCCGGGGGAGGGTCGGGAGGAGGGAAGAAAGGGCGAGGGCGGCGACGGGCAGATGGGGAATGCGGAGGCTCGCCGGGAAAAAGGAGCGCGAGAGAATGGAGCGGAGAGGAGGGCAGGGGCTTCAGGAGGCCGACGCGCCCTTCGGGGCAGTGGACCGAGCGCTCCACATACCCGGCCTGCGCTGGGCGGCCCCTTCCCCCGGCACCTTGGCAGCCCGCCCGGCCCTCGCCGGAGGCGCCCCGCGGCCCCCGCAGCCCCGCAAGCCTCCTGGACCAGAGTCAGGATTCGGGCTCCTGTCTGAGCCTGTGGGTGTTTCCTGGGAGTAGAATTCTAACCCCTCCACCCCCTCCACTCCCCAGAAGCCCCACTCTGGTCTGGGAGAGAATGAAGTTCTTTGTCTCTGAGGGATCCAGACCAGAAACGGAGGGACCTCTGGTTCCCAGAGGGAGGAAAATCCATGATGTCTGCTGCCTAGGGAGTTCTTGCTACAGCCTCCCTGGAATGAAGTATTGCCAACTACCAACAGTTATTTCCCAACGGCTATCTCCCCAGCCTTTTACTTAAGTCACTTCTAGCATCTGCTAGAGGTTCATAAAGGGTTGAAGCAAAAAAGAAAACCTCGGAAGGGATGTTTATCACTTTTTTAAAGTTTATTTTTTGGTAATCTACACCCACTGTGGGGCTCGAACTCATGACCCCGAGATCAAGAGTCACCTGCGCCTCCGCCATATTCAGCCAGGCGCCCCAGGGATTTTTAGCTTTACCAGGAATAGGAATACTTTAGGGTATTCTCTTATGCGGAGCACTTCTTCCAATCTCTCAGTGTTCGTTGTGTGTGTCGTGTGTGTGTCTCAATGTCCATACAACTTCAGCAAGTCCTCAGTCCTGGAAAAACTCTTAAATAGTTTTATTGATTTTCTTTTCTGTTGAGGTATATATTTTTTTCAATCCATATGAAGATGGAGATGACTAACATTCTTTGGCCTAATGTGAAAACCTCTAATTAAAGTTGTGTCTCGGCCTTGTGGGCCCAAAGCATGAAGCACTGGAATTTTAAACAAGTGGGTGTAAATGTGTTAAGAAGCCAAGAGAACTCCAGCCCTTTTCCACCAGACTATGGCCTTAGATCTGCAAGGGAAGTATTGGGGTTAGGGATACCAATAAGGGGGGGGGGCAGGTGGGAGGCACATGGAATATGGTGGTCTCTTTCAGTGTCAAGATTTCAATACCATCTCTACACTGACAACTCCCAAATTTATATCTTCTTCCTGGATTCATCCCCTAATTCCAAAACTGTATATCCACTTGCCTAGGAGACATATCTGTTTGGATGTCTAGTTGGCGTTTCAAACTCACAACTAAAATTCACTCCTGAATTTCCCTCACCCAAATTCTGCTTCTACAGCATTCCTCCCTTTCTCTCTCAACCCCATATCTAGTCAATTTCCAATCCCATTGCCCTTCAAAGTATATATGCAGAATCCCACAGCTTCATTCACCTCCACAACTTCCACCTTGGTCTAAGTCATAGTCCTATTGCTCTTTTTTATTGCTGTAACCTTGTAATTAGTCTCTCAGTTTCAACCTTTGCCTTCCCCCATTTAATTCTGTTCTCAACATAGCAGCCATAGTGATCCTGATAAGATGTGAGTGAGATCATGTTCTTTCTCTGCTCAAAACCCTCTCATGGCTTCCTATCTTACCTGGAAGAAAAAAAAAAACATCATTATGGCCTGTGGTATCTGGCCCCCCGGTACTGCTCTCCGACTTTGACTGCTACTCTTCTCCTTATTCACTACCCGCCTGCCACACTTGCCTCTTTGCTGTCCTTCAAACACACTTGGTAGGTGTCTGCTCAGGTCCTTCCACTTGCTATTCCCTCCACTTGGATCATGCTTCTTTGCGGTATCCACATGCCCTCAACTCTGGTGATATTCAGTTCTTTACTGAATATCTTCTTTTTTAAGATTTTTATTTATTTATTTACTTATTTATTTATTTGAGAGATTGAGACAGAGAGAGTGACAGAGCACAAGCCAGGAGGAGAGGGAGAAGCAGGCTCCCCGCGGAGCAGGGAGCCCAATGGTGTGGCTCAATCCCAGGACTCGGGGATCGTGACCTGAGTGGAAGGCAGACGCTTAACCAGCTGAGCCACCCAGGCGCTCCTGAATGTCATCCTTTCATCAGACTTTCTCTGGTCACCTTATGTAAACTCATACCTTCCTCCAAACTCCCTCTCCTCCCCCCTTTCTGCTTTATTTTTCGTCTTAGTACTTATTACCTTAGAACATAATTTACTTTGTTTATTGTCTTCTCCCCCTAGAACATAAGCTTCATGTTTTGTTCACTGCTGTACCTTCAGCACCTAGAACCATACCTGGCACAAAGTCAGCACTTAATAAATATTCATTGAATGAGTAAATGAACTGTGTAGATATATTAAAAGAAAGCATCTTCCCTTGACTTTTAGCTTGGTTGAGAGTGATAGTTATATTGACATTAATACAGTGTAAAAGATAGTGAAACCTAGGGAAGAATGAAGTTGTTTTGGAGTACAGAGAAGATAGAACATACTACCTGGAAGGGATTGAGGAAGTGGCAACTGAGATGGGTCTTAAAGGTTGAGACCTTAGGAAGACATTCCACACTGAAATGACAGCATTACAAAGGCATGGGATAAAAGGGTAAATTGGAGTAAGTGAGAAATTGGCTGAAGTTTAGCTTGGATAGTGGAGAGTAGAGGGAATAAAGTAGATAAGATTTGTTGAGAACAGATTATGAAGGTGCAGGTAAGGAATGTTTAATTTATTAGCCAAGGTGAAATATCAAAGGATTTCCAGCAAAGCATAGAGTGACCAGATTTGTTTTTGAAAGCTAATTTCAATATTTGTATCTTCACACTGAAGGCAGAAGGCCAATTTAAGGCTGTTACTCCAAGGGTGAGATGACACGTGGTGAATCTAAGATGCTGGTGGTATGTGGTCCTGCGTCATCAGCATCACTGGGAACACGGAAATGCAAATTCTCAGGCCTTACTCTAGACCTAATGAATCAGAAACGCTGCGGTGGGACTCAGCAGTCCGTGTTTTAATTTTTTTTAAAAGAGTTTATTTATTCATGAGAAAGAGAGAACAAGCAGGGGGAGGGGCAGAGGGAGAGGAAGAAGTAGGCTCCCAGCCAATCAAGAAGCCCAGTGCGGGGCTCCATCCCAGGACCCCAGGATCACAAGCTGTGCTGAAGGCAGACACTTAACTGGCTGAGCCACCCAGGTGCCCCAGCAGTCTGTGTTTTAACAAGCCCTCCAGGTGATTCTATTTTTTTTTTTTAAGATTTTATTTTATTTGACAGAGATAGACAGCCAGCGAGAGAGGGAACACAAGCAGGGGGAGTGGGAGAGGAAGAAGCAGGCTCACAGCAGAGGAGCCTGATGTGGGGCTCGATCCCACAACGCCGGGATCACGCCCTGAGCCGAAGGCAGACGCTTAACCGCTGTGCCACCCAGGCGCCCCTATTTTTTTTTTTTTAAGATTTTATTTGGCAGAGAGAGAGAAGGAGAGAGGGAACACAAGGAGGGGGAATGGGAGAGGGAGATGAAGGCTTTCCACTGAGCGGGGAGCCTGATGTGGGGCTGGATCCCAGGACCCTGGGATCATGACCTGAGCTGAAGGCAGACGCTTAACAACTGCGCCACCCACGTGCCCCTCTCCAGGTGATTTTTTTTTTTTAAGATTTTATTTATTTATTCGACAGAGATAGAGACAGCCAGTGAGAGAGGGAACACAAGCAGGGAGTGGGAGAGGAAGAAGCAGGCTCATAGCGGAGGAGCCTGATGTGGGGCTCAATCCCATAACGCCGGGATCACGCCCTGAGCCGAAGGCAGACGCTTAACCGCTGTGCCACCCAGGCGCCCCTGTTTTGTTTCTTAAGTAGGCTCCATGCTGAGCACGGAGCCCAACTCAGGGCTTGAACTCATGACACTAAGATCAACACCTGAGCTGAGAGCAAGAGTCGGGCACTTAACTGACTGAGTCACCCAGGTGTTTCAAGATGAGTGGTAATCTAAGGTGTCAGGGCTGTGAAGATATAGAGGGAAAGACAGGTGGGAGACTCAATGGTTAGAAACAAAGGCTCTGTTGCCAATGAGATTGCAAGCAGCAATCATAGTTCCACCACTCTATAGAATTTTATTTAGGGACACTGAAATTTGAATTTCATATAGTTTTCATGTGTCATGATATGTTTTAGATTTTTCAACTATTTAAAAATTCTTAGCTTAGGGGCACCTAGCTGGCTCAGTCCGTAGAGCATGTGACTCTTGATCTCGGGGTCATGAGTTCAAACCCCGCCTTGGACGTAGAGCTTACTTAAACATAAATTTTTTTTTAAATTTTAGCTTTTTCTTAGCTTGTGGCAAATACAAAAAGAGGCATTGGGCTGGACTTGGCACTGGGGCTGCAGTTCGCTACTCCCACTCAGCTAGAGACTAATAGACAAACTAGAACCAATCTCCAAAACAACAACAAAACAGTGTATAGTATCCATGTAAATCAATACAGGGTGGCTTAGAACAGTTATTCTGAGATTATATGCTTCCTATTCTGTGTGTGTTAAAATTTACTTTCTTTTGTGAAATAATGGTGACAGTAAATAACAATCAGTGGTAGTAGTTTTTTAATGTCTTTACTTGGCAAAATAGAACGCTGGCAATTCTAGATCAGTCCCCCATGTTGTTGCTGTTGTTGTTTTTTTCCTGGAAACTTTACAGCTCTGAAATCCAAAGTCTAAGATTTCACTACTCCAGATTAAGTAAACATGCTTTTCTCCCCCAAAGCCAAAAGGCTGGAATTTTTTGGATTTGGAGGTCTGATCTTCTTGATCTCAAGTCACAGGATGAGGTAGATAAACCACCAGAAAACTGAGCCCTGGGAAAAGCAGCTCTTCTAGGAAGGGAAGAGAATTCTTGCTTCCAAACCATTAGGTTTTTAAACTGTGGTAATCCCTGAACTAAGACATATAAGGGCCCACGATAGCAAAGAGTAAAGACCGAGAGGGAGAAAGTGGAGCTGCTCCCTGTGAGGGCACCTAGGAAAACCTTAGGACCCATAAATCAAGTCCCCAAATAGTCCCCTGCCTATTTTATCCTTGATGGGATAATGACCATTCCCTTTTGCCCTCTGGCTAAGGGTACGGTACGGATGGAGTTAAAGTCAACACTATCACTACTCTACCTACGCATTTAGGAGGGCTAGGATGGCGAATTTCCGAATTTCGTTTCTATAACCTACGTTATTTGAAGGGAGTGCCTGTGGTGTGCAAAGAGCAAGCCCCTTTACATGTCTGGGTCTTGGTTTTCCTAGACCAAAAAGAAAATTGAAGTAGGTCATCTCTAAGGCCCCTTCCATCTTAAAGACTGTCTGAAGCTGTGTTTTCCTGCGAACTGTGGGGCAGAACGAGGTAGTTCAGGAGGCTTGCTTTGGCTTCTCCCCAAGGAGAGAGGATTGATCTGGGCGGCTTCCTGAGGCTCTTGGAAAGGTAAATAAAGACTGGGGTTGCGTGGCTGGCATTAGCCCAGCCCCACATGGCTCCGAAATGAGACCAAGGGGGAGAGGCCACTTTGCCTTTCTCCGGGAGAATGGGGAATGGGGAACCAGCATGCAGCCACGGAGGTTTCCGGCTCCGAAGCCTGATACCGCTCAGAGCTCTTTCTGGCAGAAACCATGCCCTGCGTTCCCGGCCTCCGCGAGCAGCAGGCTTGTATGCTGCTCCTCTTTTCCCCTCTGCACGGGCCTCTCCGAGGGCAGGACACACCCACTCTGCTGCTTTTTTTTTTTTTTTTTTTTAATAAGAGCACAACTCAAATTTAGGTATTTTTCTCCCATTGCCAGCCCCGCCAAAACTTTCAGCGGACTCCGCCCACTCCACGTGGACCTCGCTTCCCTGTCCCAGCAACCCCTGCGAGAATCTCCCCCACCCCCCCAAAAAAAACACGTGACCAATTGTTATGTTTCCTTCCTGGGGCTCTCTTTTCTCTGGCACCAACGACTGAGCAAAAGTGCCCCCTTCAGGGTGAATGTGGGGCAGCAGCCTGGGAGGAGAGGAAAGTGGATTAAGGTGTGCATCGCTATATAGGAATGTGGCTGCGTCTCCTTAAAATGATTTCATGCCTCATAGCTCCCTGGTTAATAATATTAAGGATCATACAATTTAAAAGATGAGGCAAATTCAAGAGAAGGGATATCATCAAAGAAAACGACTTTGGGTGTGGAGTTGGGTGAAGTTTTAATCCCTCACTGCACAGTTGGTTACCTCTCCTCCAACTCCCATTTCCCCTGAGTTCTTCACTGCTGTTGGCAGAGCTCTCTGAAATCCTCAGATACCAGACAAGCACCAAGAGTTCTTTAATTACTGTCTGGATAATGGGAATATGGCCTCTCCTAGAGTGAGTGTTCTGCTTCTTGCCTCCTTCACCACGTCCCCTTCCCCAACACTGGAGGCAGTTCTCTCTCAATGGGCTGGTATTCCTCGAGGGCTGACATAAATTATTTCCAAAGCGGAGTTTCTTCTCTCAGCGTTAGGGACATCTGCCCTGGATGAGACGAGCACGGGGGATCATGTTGGAGGGAGAGGTGAGCAGGACAGCAAAATTAGTCCAGTAGGAAGGCTTGATGCATGGAACAAGAGGACTGACCAGGAAAAGCTAGAATATAGGTCAAATGAATCCAAACAGGGAACCAGTTTTCCTTGCAAAAAAATTCTGACCTAGCTTTGTCCATTCCTCCCACTCTTTTTCCCCACATGAGATGTGAGGTTGAGAGATTGGATAGGAAATTGGGGTGATGTAAGACATGTGGTTGGGGGCTGACTAGGAGAAAGAGTTGTATCAGGCAGTGTTACGAGAAAGAAGGGTAGGGTAGGGTAAATTTAAAATCAGAATTATCCCAGGACCATTTGTCCCTCAAAGTCATAGAGGTCATGAATAGTAGTCCAAGAGCTACAGGTCCTGGGGCCCAAAGAGGGGGACCTTATGGTAGCCAAGTAGCTGGCTCTCCAGGGGCATGTTAAGGAGCAATGTGTGGAAGGGAAGGGGAGGAGTCCGAGGGCACCTATTTGCAAGGGAAGCAAACGAAAAGCGAGTAAGCTAGAACATTAAAGACTAGGGACACTTGCTCTCCTATAACTCAGCAACTGTCAGCGCTCTCATTACCAGGTGCTATTTCCAGAGTCCTGGGCCTAGCGGAGGAAAAGGGAGGGGCCGTGGTGGAGAGACAGCCGGGTGCAGCCCGGCTGCAGTTCCAGAGTTTCGCCACTCCGGGGCTCCCGAGCTCAACCACAGCCCCATTAGAGTAAGAGAGGAAGAGAATCTCCCGGCCTGTGTGAGATGTCAGTGACAACCCTGAGCAGAGAGGTGACCTGGAGGTCATCTGCTCTGAAGCTGCAGACCCTTCACATGGCCGTTGGGAAGGCATCCTAAAAGGGACCTGTGGCCCTGGGAACTATCTCCCCATCTCTCACCCTCACCCTGTTCTCTGTGGTCATTTCCTCCCCCGCGTGTTTCCTTCCCCTCTCCCCAAACTCGGGGTGGGAGCACCACCGCCACCCGCCCCCCAGCCTGTCAGAGTCCTGAGGAATGTTCTCACCCTGGCTGGGTGCCGGGCTGTGGACTTCCTGGGCTTTGGGGGTGGGGCTTGGCAGAGGGGAAGCCCTTTGGAGAGGAGAGCCATCCAGCCCTGCACTGCCTGCGTGCTCTCCCCGTCATGAGCTCGCAGGCTCTTGCTCTCTCTCTCCCCTAAGTAAAAGGCTCATCTATCATTCTCTGTCACCACCACCTAATTTCCTCCCCCTACAATAGCATTTCCTTGCCAGGGCAAAACATCTACAATCTGGAGGCAGTGGGCATCCTAAATACTGTGGTTTATAATGAGAGAGAGGGAAAACACCTGTTTCAGAACCTGCCCTCCTGTTTCAGAAGCCTGTAGTGGGAAGGAGGGGCTCAGCTGTCACGGTCCTGAGGTAAGAGGGTTGTAAATGATAATTTGGTTGTAGGGCTTCTTCTGGATCCTTCTCAGACCTTCAGATCTAAGGAAGTACATGGGTCTCTATGTAATAAAGCTTGGGAGTGGATTTCTTTTTTCTTTTTTTTTTTTTTTAAAGATTTTATTTATTTATTCGACAGAGATAGAGACAGCCAGCGAGAGAGGGAACACAAGCAGGGGGAGTGGGAGAGGAAGAAGCAAGCTCACAGCAGAGGAGCCTGATGTGGGACTCGATCCCATAATGCTGGGATCACGCCCTGAGCCGAAGGCAGACGCTTAGCCGTGCCACCCAGGCGCCCCTGGGAGTGGATTTCTGCATATCTAACCACCTCTACTCAGCCTTCATATCCCTGAAATAAATCAGCTGAAATCTGAACTCACCAGTCCACATCAAGCCAAGGCAATCTTTCCAGCCCCTAAGACTAAGGTGGGCTCAGCAAAAATGGGGAGCAGGCAGAAACTACTTCCAAATCTGGTGAACAGGGACCAGGCCTGTCAGAGACCTCTGGCTCCCATCCAAGGGGTCACTGCTGAGAAATGTTTTTGTATTTGAGGTTTGGACTGTCTTCTGATATTGTCCACAAATGACAAAGTGAGAACTCAGCTCTGCAGTACCCCCTGCCTGTGGTCCCTCCGTGCCACTTTTGCAGCCTCTCTTCCTGACGTCATCTGCAGACCTGTGCCAGATTCCCAAGTTCCTATCTTGAAACCTCAGCCCCCACACCCAGGGCCTAGGGGAGAGCCGATGTAGGTTACTGCAGCTGAGCCTGCAGGGCTGTCTGCTCCTTGAGCCCAGAGCCTTCAGGCACAGAGAGGAACCCTTGCAGAGAGAAGTGAGAGAAAGGGCTCTGGGAGAACCACAGGAAAGCATATTCCTCAGAAAATGAAGAAGGGAGAGGCCAGGAGTCAACTGGTCACGCTTGAGACAGTAATGGGATCTCTGCTCTTGAGAGGCTGCGTGTGATGGAAGAAAAAAGGCCAGAGGAGAGGGGCTGAGCATGGCTCGCAACTCTGCCCTCCTTCTCCATGCCTCACCCTTGCTTTGTTTGCCTGTGAAAGGGAACCCTTCTGATCTGATGTCCATTCCCCCAGTTGCTTTGCTTTCCAGGCTCAGGTTTCATTCTCAGAAGCCTTTGTGATTTGCCTTAGAGACCCTCTGCTTCCTCTGGTCACAGTTTCTGGGGCTCAGGAAGCTAGAGTGGGCCAGAGTTGTCCCCACCCTCCCCCATTGAAAGACTTTTCCTGCTTGTTATCTGTTAAACTCATTTTGCCTGGGGTACTTCCAACCCTCTGGGACCTCATTCCTTTTCTTGGCTCTCCCTACCCCTGTCTCTGAGATCCCAAGGAGGGTGTGTGTGTGTGTGTGTGCGTGTGTGTGCACGCGCATGCACATATGTACATGGTGCTCGTATTCTCTTAGGTATGCATGGAGAGTCAAGGACCTATGGCTCTAACTAGTTTAGGGTTCCCATAGTCAGCAAAAATAGACAAGTCACCAGTTTTCCCCTCCAGCCTCAAAACAATTTAACCCACAATCACCTGTTCTTTTTTAAAAATATTTTATTTATTTATTTATTTGAGAGAGAGAGACGGAGATAGTGAGAGAGAGCACAAGCAAGGAGGAGAGAGAGAAGCAGGGAGCTCCCAGCTGATCAGGTAAGCCCAGTGGCAGGGCTCGATCCCAGGACCATGGGATCATGACCTGAGCCAAAGGCTTAAGCAACTGAGCCACTGAGGCACCCCCACAATCAACTATTCTAATAGGAGTCTCAGTTACAGGGTGAAAAGTAGGTAAGATGGAGAAAGGATAGATAATTACAACCCTAGGCTTCACTTCCTTTATTCTTCCCTAGCACCTTCCCCTCCCTTTTCAGATCTCAGTCACTCATCCTCCCACTACTTATCTGCTCTCATTTCCAGATCCTTACATACAGTAGGCACTCGATAAATGCTTTTCACACTGAGTCAAACTGAATCTGGTTGTGCTCTCTGGCTAAATTTAGCTAAAGAAGCCCAAAAGGGGAAGGTGGCCATTCCCCAGATCTTGGACTAGACCCTGCAGGACTGATTGCTGGGGAACAAACCCTCAGAGCACTGCTCATCTCAGCATGCATCTGAATTACTTGCAGGGCTGAGCTCTACTGCCAGAGTTTCTGATTCAGCAGGCCTGGGCTGGGACCTGGCAATCTGTCTTTCTAACAGGTGCCCAGGCGATGCTGACCCCACTCCTAATCCTGCGGCCACCAGTGGAGCCCGAGAACCATGGTGTTAGGGTGTTAGCACAGCCCCTTGCCCCAGTGCTCACCATGGGGACCTGACTGGTTCCAATATTACATAGTTTAAGAGGAAGAAACAGGTGAGAATTGGAAACGTGACCCCTGCTCAGCCCTCCACCTCAACATGGATAGGGACCTAAGAAAGGGCAAGGGCAGCAGAAGTCGGGGTGGGACTGACGATCTCTTCTATGTCGTTTAAAATAGCCCACGGACTCCATCCTTGCTGAAAGTCACTTCCCAAAAACATGTTTTGCAGCAGCAGCAGAGGAGCACTAGGAATTTCCTGTGGCGAGGCAGCGCCAGCGTGGGGAGGGGAGAGGCAGTGCGGAGCTGAGAGCCTTCCCTTGGCTCGGGCAGGGCCACGTGCCCCACCCCCTCGCTTGCACATGTCTCCGCCACCACCGCCGCCGCAGCCGGGCTGTTTATGAGCGAGTTGTTGTGGTAGAAATGGAGCAGGCTGCACATGCCCGGGCCATGTGACCCGGGCAGCCCGCGTGAGCCTCGGCCGGCACAAACACCCTCGGCCGGGTCCTCCCCAGGCCAGAGAAACGGGAGGAAAGATGGGGAAGGCGCAAAAGGGCGCTAGGCTCCCTTCTTCCCTATCTCCAGGCTCTTTATCCTGCTTCTGTCTCCTTTTGTCTCTCCTGAACCACTGGGGGAGCAAAGACTCAGGAAAGAAACATGGTTTCCCCTGGCATAGTCTCCTCCCAGGCAACCCAGTGGCGTTTATACGGCCCAGAGTCCTAGGCCCCATGTGCACAAAGGGCCTTCCCGAGCCAAGAGCACAGAGTGGCTGCCCCAGCCCTGGACTGGGGTTGACGTGCCAATGTCAGCCCAGAGCCAAGACTTGGTTTCCCTGCAGCCTGGGCTCCCCAGATCAGGCTGCCTGGTCCCCTCTTTCTAGGAAGGAGGATGCCACACACAGAGGCAGCAAGGGCCCATTCCAGGATTAGAACAAGGAGAGTTCAGGGATTTGTGGGGTCAGGGACAAGAAGCCAGGGTTCTTTCCGCAGCAGTGGTCTGTGGGACAGGAAAAGGAAAGTCCCTCTGCCAATTGGGGGATAGGGAGGAGCTGAGGGCGGGGGTGGGGGGGGGGATCTGGAGGAACTTCACGCTAACCCCAGTCCAGCTGGAGAACAAACCTCCATCCCTCGTGGAAGTGTCCCGTCCCATCCCCCTGGCCCTCCCAGCCCCATAGAGTCCTTCTCTCAGCACTCTAACCCCAGACCCCCACTGCAGCCCTCTGCTGCAACCCCCACCCCCCGCCCGTGACCCCGTTTTGAGCAGCAGTGCCTCTTGCTGGGATGTGAGACCGTGCTGGAGTCAGGCGGACAGTAGGTTAGCAGGAACAAGCAAACGAAACGAGCACGACCCACATTTCCTCATCGCACCAAAACTTCGCAGATCCTGCATTGCAGAACTCGCGATTTTTTTTTTTTTTTATCTCTGCTGGGCCCCTACACACGTCTGCATTTTTGCAACCAGCACAGATTTTTTTTTTCCAGGGTGCAAACTGTGCATTCTAATGAGCCAAAGCTCCTTCCTGTGGCATTGAAAATCTCTTTGGCAAATTGCTTCTCCCCCCCACCCCACCCCAATTTAGAAGAAGGGGGGGATCCCAAATTTGCGAAGTCGCATCCTCTTTCTCTCCTTCTCCTACCCCCCCTCCCCCAAGATACTGCAGTCTTTCCGGCCCAACTCACAGCTGCAGACCAGGGGAGAGGGATGGGAGGAGGGAAAAATGAGCTTCTTTCCTTCCTTCCATGCAGGCTGAGCTGGAGGGGCGGGGGCTGCTTTTTTTCCTGGGCAGCCCATTGCACCCCTCCTTTCCCTCCCCATCCCAGCCAGTGTTTATGTAAGCCTCCCAGAAGCTACACACGTCCCCTAAGTCTGCCCAGGCCATGGCTCCTCCGAGGTCCGTCCTGCTCACGAGGACTGTCATGAGCCTCTGGCCTCCCCAGGCAGCTACGGGGAGTTCTGCAGAGGCCCAAGGAATGGGGATAAGGAGAGGGTTTGACCTAGAGCTTGTGTTAAGAGGTGGAAACACAGGCAGGCACACAGGTACCCCTTCACTCCCCACACACACTCCCTTGCATTTCAGTCCTACAGAGGCTCAAGGACAGACAACGGGCCTTTGCCAGACCTAGAAGACAAAACCACCAGTAGGCTCCAACAGCAGCATAGCAAAGGTTGGACAGGATGGCCTTGGCATCGCATGTGCTGGATGCCACCACCCCCCAACCCAGGGGGAGGAACCCCACGCCAGAAAGAGGGTGATCTGAGACTTAGTCTTCAACTGCCAAGGACAGTCCGTACACCTCCTGGATCCTGTGATGTGAGTGGGATCCTGGGCTCTGAAAGGGGGACCCTCCTTCCGGTTCCCCAAAGCATCTGCTAAAGAAGCGTTGGCCTAGGATGGTGGATGGCTTTAGAAGGCCTTTATGTACTTACAGGTGCACGTTGCTCAAGCAGGTACATGGGGAAGTGGGATGTTGTTTCCTTAGGGCTTTGTACACGACCTGAGGGGCCTTCCCTACTCTCATTGAACGAATCCATTCTTTTTCTTTTTTTTTTATTAAAAAATTTTATTTATTAGTATTATTTTTTACAACATAGTGATTCAACATTTATATACATTACAAAACGTTCACCACGGTAAGCATAGCTACCATCTGTCACCATGCGAAGTCACAGGAACCGATCCGTTCTTAACACACCCCCTGAAGGAAGCACCACGGTGCCTTCAAGGGCCCTGACCTACCTGCCCCCTCTCTTGTCACCAGCGATGGATTCCAAAGTCAGAGGGAGAGAGGAGGGTTCGGATGCCTGCTTCCGTGACTCACCCCTGGAGGGGTCTACGTGGACATGTGCTTTTGCTGTTTGTTGCACCCTCTCCTGCCCCCATCTACTTTCACAGCCACACAAGGAGAATGTGGGACGGGGAGAGGGGAGAGGATAAGGGAAGAGGAAACATGGGCCTGGGAAGGTGAGGTGCTTGTGGGGACAGGAGCAGGAGTAGTTCCAAGAGGTAGCTGGGGGAGCTTTAGCCCCCCCAAAAATCTCCATCAACTCTACCCGCTTTTTGCGCGCATCTTCTCAATCTTCAGTGCTTCACTTCAAGGACAGCTTCAAGACAAATCGGGTAGCCTCCGCCGGGTCCCCGGCAAGCTAACGAACATCTTGAAGCCTCAGGTTCCCTATTTCTAAAAGAAGAATGAGACCTGCAGCGTAGTGCTGTTATGGATATTAAATGAGATAATATAGGTAAACCACTTAGCCCAGAGCCTGGCCATACAGTTGGTACTTAATACATGCTTATTATTTTCTTTCCTTGGAGAAAGGAGTAGTGAGGTGAGGCTAGAATCTGAGGCAAAAATACATCCCCGGAACTCAGCCGTGGACCGTGCTTCACCCTCTCTTTCTCCAGCTCCCCCAAAGGACAAATCAGCTCAGACTCAGGCCCTCCTGTGGCATGTTCTTGAAATTTTCCCCAAGACATCAACGCTCTGGGTGGGTGAGGGAAAGCCAGCTGGCCCTTTCGAGACTACGAAGGAATCTAGGAGGGCAAGGCATGAGTCTTTCCCAGGCACATGGCTGCTTCCCTGATCCTGGGGCATCCCCAGGGTTTCTGACCCAGGTTTGCATCACCTGGGCAGGGAGGTTACATCCCTGGGCGATGGTTTGCTT
This sequence comes from Ailuropoda melanoleuca, assembly GCF_002007445.2. Classification (NCBI taxonomy): domain Eukaryota; kingdom Metazoa; phylum Chordata; class Mammalia; order Carnivora; family Ursidae; genus Ailuropoda; species Ailuropoda melanoleuca. The sequence continues at coordinate 24,489,564 of NC_048230.1, read as the reverse complement.
GGTGAGAAAGGAGGGGGAAGGGAAGGCACCTACGGAAGCTTGACCTGGTTTCCAGCAAGGACCCACAGTCAGTCAGTCAGTCAGTCAGTCAGTCAGTCAGTCAGTCAGTCAGTCAAGCAGTCAGCCCAAGATTTAGGCCACCCAGGATTTGCCCAGGGCGTTGCCCTGTTTCTCAGAACAACACACTGGCGAGGAGCATGGATCTTGGATCAAATACACACATCTGTGCACACTCAGACCATTCACACACACTCGCACATGCAGTGTCTCACTCACAGATCATATGCATACTCTGACAAGAATTTAGAGCTCTTGCTCCCTTTCCTTCCTCTGCTTTATCTGTGCTGTCCAAAGAAATCCAGGAGAACTTAAAGACATATTTGGAAACACACACACACACACACACCATCCAACCCTTCCCCAAAATGGTGAAGTCAGGCCCCAGAATCCCAGACTCTGAGGAATCTAAGTAGAAGTGTGTGCAACATGGAGCCAGGGCTCTGCCTTGCTGTGCCGGGTCTTGGATATGCATGCATTCCACACAGTTCTAATCTGAGCACTGTTATATTAAGAGTCCAGTTCCTTCTTGGGCTGAATTTGGCTATAGGAGGAACGGGGTGTGTGTGTGTGTGTGTGTGTGTATGTGTGTAGAAGTGAACTGGAATGTCCAGCTGGCAGGAGAGGTGGGAGGCTGTGTTGAATTGCACCTGTTGTCTTAAGGTCAAGGTTGAGGTCAAAGAGAGGCCAAAGCTAGATTCCAGTCCAGGTCCCCAAAGGCCAGACTACTCAGCCTTTTCTTCCTCCCTTTGGTGGCTCTGGGTCCCATAGGTCTCTGTCCTTCTGCCAGTAGCGGCTGGCAGTAGAAGGAACAGGGTGGAGAGACTAGAAGCTTCTGGAGCCAAGGAAGAGTCCTGCCTCTTCATTCTTCTGTATCCTTCCCTCCAATTGTAGAAGGAAGATCCCAAAGTTACCTCTTTGTCAGGGACAAAAAAGGGGGGGGCTATGAGAAGTGCCGCAGGGGAAGGAGGGAGCAGAGGTAACCCCCCTTCTTTGCTTCCTCCCTCCCAGCCTCCGCCTTCATACCTCACTCAGACTGCAAAACAACCCAGCTCCTTGCCAAGAGTTAGGCTGACTGAATTTCAGCTCTCCCTCCCTCTGCTTCCTCTTCCCTCTCCCTGGGTGCAAACTCAGGGAGAGATTCTTGACCCTTGGCCCTTTTCCTATAGGGAAAAAGAGCAACAAGTAGAACAGGGGGTGGACAGAATCACAAGCAATGAACAGAGCTGTGGGCCTCAGGGAGGGTCCAGGACAACGAAGGGGAGTGTGCTAGTATGGGTGCTGGGGCTGGTGGGGCACTAGAGGTCACGCCAAGGGCCCTGATTTTGAATCCAGCCCTGGCAGATACCTGAGCCCTGGCCCCGGCTGTGAGGAAGAGTCAGGAAGAGAACAGAGAGCATGAAGTACTGGGCATAACAGCTCATTTCCCAGCATTCCCTCCAGAGCCCGGCAGGAGGGGGAGGGGAGGAGGCTGAGGTCAGAACCAAGTTTTCCTGAAAAGCCTCTTTCCTTGTTTGTCCTGGCCCCTCCCAGTCCCTCCCACGCTCATGGAGCTACCGCTTCCCAGCTCTGGGCTAGAGGAAGGGGCAGGCCAGGGGGGAGCCCACTGTCTTCTCTCTTCCACTTTTCCTTGGGTGTAGAGGGATAAAGCCGAAGCCCAGACTATTCTAAGGAGCCCATTTTAGGGAGCACGTCTCCTGGGAATCAGAGGGGCAGTGGTCAAGCCAGCTACTCAGTCACCTTCTCTCAGTCAACCTCATGGTCCTCTCTGTTTTCTCGCTTCCTCACCACCCAGGTTCCTCCTTCCTTGGTGCCCACACTCCTCCTTTTTTCTACCTCTCTGGTGACTGTCATGTTTCCAGGCATCCCTCAGTGCTGCCTCAGGAGCTGTCTGTGAACAAGTGGGGAAGGGCTTCCTGTGCAGAAAAAAACCCAAAAAACAAAAAACAAAAATAAAAACAAAAACCCTCCCTAAAAGCTCTGGGACCAAGGAGGAATGAGAGGGAAGCAGCAGGTGACTCAGGCTTACTTGGCTGCTTGAAGAAGAGGCTCTCCCCCATCTCTCCCCACAATCCAAGTCCTCGAGCGAGAGAGACCCATTTTCACCAGTGGGGCAGATGCTGCTCTGAAGGGAGATGCTGGCTGTTTCTAACCCCTGGGCAGTGTTTGCCTTGCATGTCTGCCCATCTCCCTGCTGTTTAGGGTGGGCAGGGGGAGCTAGGAATGAATGTCTGACCTCGGGCCACCCACTTCTTCTAGGCCTCATTTTCTTTTTACCAGGGAAAGGATACTGAGGAAAGGGCACAGGGGTTAAGATCTTCAGAGTTCCCTTACGTGGGATCTACATTTTGCACTCAAGCACTGGTGGTGGGGGGATGGGGTGTCATTCTCCCCCAGACCCCTGCCTCACCTTCGACCCCATTACTTTAGGACCTCAGAGCACTTTCACCATAAAGTTCCCCTCCCTGGTCTTTTTTATTTCCCAGACAAAGGGAAGTGACTCACCCCAAAGTCACCTCGAATGAGTGGGGTGGTGTCATACAAGCAAACAGGGAGTCCCTAGGGACAACCTCAACCCCATGGCGACAACTCCCTTCCCTAGGGGTGTTCTCCCTAAGGAGAGTAGAAGGGAAAAGGGGTCACATTTCCTTTTGGTCTCAGGACTTGGCTGGACAGCAGAAATTCAGCTTAAGTTCCTGACTCCGGGGATATCTCCGTCCCCTACTTTTCATCTCTCCCTGTGTCACCAGTAACCTCAAGGCGAGGTCAGTCCTGCAATCACGTGAAGCCCTCACGTTTGCAAGGTTTGCAGAAAGAGCCTGTTAGTTTTTATCTCCCAGGGAGCAGCCAAGCTTGCCAGTCCCTCCCCAGGAATTCACATGCCTCTGCCATACAGGCTTTCCAAACACGCCACCCTGACTTTTCAGTGAACCCCATCCCGTTCGGCTCTTAGCTCCTCCCCGGCCCCAGCAACGGCTTTTGCAAGGCAGAAAGGGGGAAATAAACGCAGTTCGCGCACTTTGCCAATGGACTACAAATCCCGAGAGGCTTAGCGTTACGCAGGCGCACGGAGCTCAACGTGCCTGCTGCTGGAAAAGTGTGTCACTGGGGCACGAGGCGCTCCCTGGGATCACATGGTACCTGCTCCAGTGCCGCGTGCGGCCCGGGAACCCTGGGTTGCTGGCGCCTGCGCAGAGCCCTCTGTCCCAGGGAAAAAGGCTGGGGCAAAAGGCGGCTGAGATTGGCAGAGTGAAATATTGCTGCCGAGGGAACGTAGCAGGGCACACGTCTCGCTTCCTTGCGCCTGGGTGCCCCGTTTCTCCCCATCACCTACTTACTTCCTGACTGCATCCTCTCTCCCTCTGGGACTTTTGCACCGGGAGCTCCAGATTCGCTACCCTGCAGCGCTGTGAAGCCGTCAGGCAGTGGCACCCCGTGCACTGCAGAGACCCGACCCTCCTTGCTACCTTCCAGCCAGAACTACAGCAGGCTGATTTCCCCCCTCCCCCACACTCTGCTCTTCCCATGCAAAGCAGACCTCCGTTGCCTCTGCGTCCTACCCTTCTGCAGGGCTGCAGTCCGGCCACCCCGAGACCTTGCTGCCGGGTGCCTCGCATCGCGTTTGCGATCCGCGGGGTCCATTCCCCGCCCTCAGTCACTGCCCAGGGGGCGACAGCGGCAATTGCAACCTCCGGTCTGTGTCAAGGTCCAGTTTGAATGACCTCTCTCTGCCAGTGAAGACATGACGACCCTGGACTCCAACAATAACACAGGTACCGGGATTCCTTTACTATCATCATCCTTTGTCACTGTCTCCTCACTTCCATATATGCCTTAGAACAAGAGGAACTTTGTAAGGGACTGGGGACTCCCTCGGCTTGGGGAATTTGCTAGCATAATGGGGACCATAGGCTGGGATTTCCGGTGGGAGTTGTTCGTCCTGGGAATGCGCCCGGAGGCGCCCCACCACCACCTCTCAGAGTCCCAAAGCTCCCTTTAGCCTGAAGGACTCGGATCCCGGGCAGGAGGTAATGGAGAGCGGGTACATGTGATAAGATGCACAGTTTTGAGGTCCTGGGAGCTTTGGAGCAGAGCCCCAAACGCCCCTCTCTCCCCCTCCCCCCTCGCCTGCAGCTGTGGCATGCCTGGCCTTCTCGGAAAGAGGACCCCCCTCCTTCCTCGTTTCCTCTTCCCCTAGTTCCTGCAAGCTCAAGGGAACCTGAGAAGCAGTGGGGCGATAGGGGCTCCAGGCGGGAGGGGCTGGGGGAATGGGTCGGATCTCACTGGGGAATCCTCAGTGACAGCAGGGAGCGGCACTTGAGGAACCAGCAGAGTGGTGCCCTGCCCCAGGGAGGACACCCACAGCACCCGGGAGGCCCGGAGGGCTCACATGGCTGCGGAGTCGGGGCCACGTGCTGCGTTTGTTTTCATTCAGCAGAAGCCGTGGCCGCCACCCCATTGGTCGTTGCCTTCCGGCCCCGTTACATAATGAGCTCCGCCCCCCCCGGTCGCCCCGGCAACGCGTGTTCCCTTCTCTCCTCCCCTCAGTTGCCCCGGCCCGGCTGGCGTTTGGGACCCAACCCAGGACCCGGAGGCCTGGGAGGGGCGGGACAGGGGCGGGGCTGCTGCTCCCGATTGACGGGAAGCGGAGAGGGCGGGGCTTCGAGTTCCGGGGTTCCTCGTTGGGGAGCCACGTGCAGGAGGCACACGTGGAGTGGGGACGTGAGGCCGGCTGAGGGCCCGGCTCCCGCCCCGCCCCGCCAAGATCTGGGTGAAGCTGGGCTGACTCACCGCCCCCGCCTGCCTCCTTTTCCTGTCCGCCTGCCTGGGGCCCCCTTCTCCCCATCACCGAAGCAGAGTAAGATGGAGCCATCCCTGACCTCTCGTGGCCTCATGTTTACACTCCTCAATGGTACCTCACATCTAGCCACCCTTCTCCTCGTTCCTTTCCTCTTTATTCTGTTTGCACCTACTTCACTTTACTGCCTTTAGATTCAGTTTCGCCGCGTTCCAAATTCTGTTCCTGGAGCATCTCTTTCCTTAGTCCAGCAGACACTGCTTTACTCCCCACCCCCACCAAGCAAGCAGCAGTTTGTCACGAAGGACTTCCCCAGAACAGCCAGAATCATAACTGAAGCTTTCATCTTTTTTTTTTTTTTCTTCACAGAAAGGAAAACTGAGACCCAGAGAGGAGAGTTAATTTCCTCTAGGTCACAAATCAAGTTGGTTGTGACAGATCTAAATCTAGAACTAGACTCTTTCGGGCATGCCCCTCACTTCCAGGTTAGGGTTATCTTTGGATGAAGGTCTTACTCCCTTTTGGGGGATGGGTGAACTAGGTCAAGTTCATTTACCACCAAATAATATCCCATCCCCCACCCCTACCTCAACCCTGAAACTGTAGGAGCTGATCTGTTGTGCAACTATTTTACTGGGAGCTGGGTTCACCCTGACCAACCTTGAGCTATTTTAAGGTTGCCCTGCCCAGCTCAGTGTGTGTCAGTGGGTGAGCAAGACATGTGCCTCTGGATACACGGTGACATGGCTTGTGTTGGCTCACACACGTGTCCTAGGATCCTCCCTTCTCGCACCCCGCCTGTGGCAGGCCAAGCTAGGTGCTTGGCAAAGGTGTGGCAGGCAGGTCACCTTTCCACCTGCTAATACCATGGGAACACAGCCACCTGGTTGGCAATGTAACCAGAGGGCTGAAGTCCCTGAATGGCCAAAGAGCCAAGGTCGTTGTCACCAGGCTGAGAGATCTAGAAGGGGATTTCCAAAGTCCTAGGCTGGACAATTTGTTTTTCATGTCCACCTCCTGCAGTGTGCTCTGCTAAGTCTTTCCTGGATTGGAGGGAGAATCCGCTCTGACTCTTGCTCTTGGAGGCCAGGGGAACCAGCCTGGGCAGGTTCAGTACCTTCAGTATCTTTGGAGAATATGTCTTCCAGTTTTGGGGGAATGTGACTGGCTTACTCTTGTAAGACCTCTACTCTCCTCAGTGTTGGCTAGTTGGCCCTCCATAGTCTCATCCCTGGAATGTTCTTGTTGTTAACATTGGCAGCTAGTTTTTTTTTGGGGGGGAGGGGAAACTGGGCATTCTGGATGGGTCTCAATGGCTCATCCCATCCCCAGGTCTGCCACTGACAACTAAGTCATTGGCTGCACTCGATATTCCCAAGGAAGGCATCCAGGGCAGGGATGGTGCATAGGTGAGACGCCTGCAGAGGTCCTGCCTCTAGAGAGGCACCTCATACCCAAGGCAGAAGCTGAATGTACCCTGCAAAGGGTCTTGGGGTGTTGGTTGGCCATGTCATGTCTGGTATGTGTTGGGGAATTGCTCACTGCGGGCTCTTCCTGGGACTCCCCAGATTAAGAGTTTCACATGGTTAACTTCTGAGCATCCAGCAGAGTTTGCGGGAGGAAAGCTGGGGGATGAGCAGAGTGGTCCCCTGGGACCAAAGATATATGGCTGCTGACACCCCCTTCCCTTGTGTTTTCCTGCCAGGTGGTGTCATCACCTACATTGGCTCCAGCGGCTCCTCCCCAAGCCGCACCAGCCCTGAGTCTCTCTACAGTGACAGCTCAAACGGCAGCTTCCAGTCCCTGACTCAAGGCTGCCCTGCCTACTTCCCACCGTCACCTACAGGCTCCCTCACCCAGGACCCGGCTCGATCCTTTGGGAGCATTCCACCCAGCTTGAGTGATGATGGCTCCCCTTCCTCATCTTCCTCATCCTCCTCCTCCTCCTCCTTCTATAATGGGAGCCCCCCAGGGGGTCTACAAGTGGCCCTGGAAGATAGCAGCCGAGTGTCCCCCAGCAAGAGCACCAGCAACATCACCAGTGCGTACATTTCCAGCTGATTTGGGGAAAGGCAGCCAGGCCTAGGTTGGGACCTGGCGTTCCCATGACATAGTTATTCCCAGGGCCTTCCGCGGCCTCCGGGATTTCTCCTAGAGTCGAACCAACTGCTGTCCAGCCCATCTCGGCCACTCAGCCCTCCCGCTCACCCGCTGCCTCTCTCTTCCCGCAGAGCTGAACGGCATGGTGCTGCTGTGTAAAGTGTGCGGGGATGTCGCCTCGGGCTTCCACTACGGCGTGCACGCCTGTGAGGGCTGCAAGGTGAGACAGGGTGGGGGTGAGGGCAGAGGCACGTGACCTCCTCCCTCCGGGCACAGGGACCTGGCCTGGCTGGAGACGCTCACTAGCTGCCCCTGTCCTTCCAGGGCTTTTTCCGTCGGAGCATCCAGCAGAACATCCAGTACAAAAGGTGTCTGAAAAATGAAAATTGCTCCATCGTCCGCATCAATCGGAACCGCTGCCAGCAGTGTCGCTTCAAGAAGTGTCTCTCCGTGGGCATGTCTCGAGATGGTGAGCAGCGGCCTTGCCCCACAGGCCTCCCCACCACGCCCCCCGCCCCTTCCTTCCACCCAGAGTTTCTGAGTTAATCCCTCCCTTTAAAAAGTCCCAACGAGACATGTCATACTGTGAGTCTCCTTTGCTTTGGGGCCGCCCATTTTTCATCCTCTTGGATAAACACCCTTCTTTCCTATGAGCTCCTCTGGCCGCCTCCGATGGCAATCCCTGCTTGGAAAAGCCCCCTGCATGGGCGCGGCCTTGGTTCTGGTTTTGATGTGGAACCCCGAGCCTTCAGGGCCTTGCCCTTTGAGGAGGGAGGAAGGAAGGGAAGCACGTGAGTGTGTATGAGAACTTCCTGACGCTGCTCTCATCCTGTCACAGCTGTGCGTTTTGGGCGCATCCCCAAACGGGAGAAGCAGCGGATGCTGGCCGAGATGCAGAGCGCCATGAACCTGGCCAACAACCAGTTGAGCAGCCAGTGCCCGCTGGAAAGCTCGCCTGTCCAGCATCCGACCCCAGGCCCCATGGGCCCCTCACCACCTCCCGCTCCGGCCCCCTCACCCTTGGTGGGCTTCTCCCAGTTCCCACAACAGCTGACGCCTCCCCGTTCCCCAAGTCCTGAGCCCACAGTGGAGGATGTGATATCCCAGGTGGCCCGGGCCCACCGAGAAATCTTCACCTATGCCCATGACAAGCTGGGCACCTCACCTGGCAACTTCAATGCCAACCATGCATCAGGCAGCCCTCCAGCCACCACCCCACACTGCTGGGAAAGCCAGGGCTGCCCTGCTGTCCCCAATGACAACAACGTCATGGCTGCCCAGCGTCATAATGAGGCCCTGAATGGTTTACGCCAGGCCTCCTCCTCCTACCCTCCTGCCTGGCCCCCTGGCCCTGCCCACCACAGCTGCCAGGAACCCAACAGCAACGGGCACCGTCTCTGCCCCACCCATGTGTACCAAGCCCCAGAAGGCGAAGCACCTGCCAACAGTCCACGGCAGGGCAACTCCAAGAACGTTCTCCTGGTGAGGGCACTGAGGGTGAGGTGGGCAGGGGGCCTGGGAGACTGGATTTAGCAGAAGGCAGCTGGGTGTGCCTGGACGCTCATGCAGGAATATCCTCTTGCCAGGGGAGGATGCTCAGGCCTATAGTAAGGGCTCTGCCTGTGAATCCCTGATCTCCACCTGGCACCTGCTTGCTACTTTACCTAAAAGACCCATCCTCCAGGGCCACAGCCCCTAACCCAGGCAGAAGCTGGGGTCCATCCCTTCTTGGGGAACCCATGTGAGCCAGCCTGGTTGATATTCCCCTCCCCAAATCCCTTTCTTCTCCAGGCATGTCCCATGAACATGTACCCACACGGACGCAGTGGGAGAACCGTGCAAGAGATCTGGGAGGATTTCTCCATGAGCTTCACACCCGCTGTGCGGGAGGTGGTAGAGTTTGCCAAGCACATCCCTGGCTTCCGTGATCTGTCTCAGCACGACCAGGTCACCTTGCTTAAGGCTGGCACCTTTGAGGTGAGTGACCCTTTGTGCTCCCTGCTCTTGACCTTGGGAAGGATCCAGCAGAAAGACTTGGTGTCTGGGATAGGCAGGGGCTCTGAAAGGGTTTGGAACCCCAGTATCTTGGTCCTGGCAGACTCTGCCGAAGGAGGGGGCAGAACCCCTCCCCACCCTGCCTTGGGATGGCTGGGTCTCCTGTCATCTTAGCTGAGGTCTAATCACATCCCATTACCTTAAAATAACACCTTAGGGCACATTGCTACCCCTGTTCCAGGCACGAGCAAATTCACTTTGGTGAACTCTTGTGACCTTGCCCAAGGTCATGGGAAGTACCAAAGCTAAGACTCAGATCCAGGCCTGCTGGATTCCAAAGCCAGGGTGATGTTCCCCATCCCTCCATCTTCCCCCCCCACTGCCCATTCAGAAACCACCCCCACTCTTCCCTGAGAAGTCTAAGACAGCCCCAGTAAACCCCCTGGAAAACTTTAGGGGCAATTTGGCATGTGCGCCCCCCGCCCCACCCAAGGATGACTGTCCCCATCCCCCCCCAGGTGTTGATGGTGCGCTTCGCATCGCTGTTCAACGTGAAGGACCAGACAGTGATGTTCCTGAGCCGCACCACCTACAGCCTGCAGGAACTCGGAGCCATGGGCATGGGGGACCTGCTCAGTGCCATGTTCGACTTCAGCGAGAAGCTCAGCTCCCTGGCGCTTACCGAGGAGGAGTTGGGCCTCTTCACCGCGGTGGTGCTTGTCTCTGCGGGTAGGTCAAGCTCTCGCCTGAGCCTGACCCCGGGGGAGGAGGCGGACGCAGTTCAATTCAACACACCTTTTATGGAGTACCTACCCTATGCCAGGCCCCGCACCGGGCACTGGGGATACAGACATGATTCAGACACAGTCTAGCTGGGGAGACAGACTCATGCCCGACTAATTATAAAACAGTGAGATAAGTGTCACAGTAGAAGCATGAACCAAGGGCTTTGGAAGCACAGACAACTATTTCTGCCTGGGGGAGCTGGGGAAGGAGGTGACACTTGAGTGGGGCCTCACAGGACAAGTAAGATATTGCCAGGCAGAGGGGGAAGGGCATCCCAGGCAGAGGGAACTACAGAGCAAAAAGCAAGGGAGCCTGGGCGCGTTTGGCCTGTTCAGGGAAGGAGAGTGGCCTTGTGGGGTGGGAGGTGACCAGCCCTGCTGAGCCCACGCTCCCAGCTTTCAGCCACCTCCTGCTCTCGGGGCAGAGGCCTGGGAGAAGGAGTTGCGCTCCCCTCCTCCTCCTTCCCCCGTGGGCCCTCTGAGGGGCTTCAGGGAGAGGCTGCACCGGCAGCGGCGCCGGCAGCGGCCGCGTCCTCCTCGGAGACTGCCTCGGAGACCTCCTCCTTCTCGTGGGCCTCCTCCGGTTCCTCCTCAGAGGAGCTCAGGGAGCCTGCCTCACTGCTGTCGTCTTCCCCACAGACCGCTCGGGCATGGAGAATTCCGCTTCGGTGGAGCAGCTCCAGGAGACGCTGCTGCGGGCTCTTCGGGCTCTGGTGCTGAAGAACCGGCCCTCGGAGACTTCCCGCTTCACCAAGCTGCTGCTCAAGCTGCCGGACCTGCGGACCCTGAACAACATGCATTCCGAGAAGCTGCTGTCCTTCCGGGTGGACGCCCAGTGACCCGCCCGGCCGGCCTTCTGCCGCTGCCCCCTTGTACAGAATCGAACTCTGCACTTCTCTCTCCTTTACGAGACGAAAAGGAAAAGCAAACCAGAATCTTATTTATATTGTTATAAAATATTCCAAGATGAGCCTCTGGCCCCCCGAGCCTTCTTGTAAATAACTGTCTCCCTCCCCCATCACTGACCCTCCCGTCCTCCCCTATTTAAATCACTCCCCCCTCTTATGCTCTAGCCCCCCGATTTGTTCTATTCCTGTCTCAAATCCAATAGTTCACAGCTGAGCTGGCTTCTGTGGTGTGTGCTCGTTTGGGGGGCAGGGTGGAAATACTGCCAAGGCTGGGGCACACCTCTCCATCTGGTCAGTTTGTGGGGCGGGTACTCTGCCAGCAGATGGGAGGATACAGGGAAACAGCACACAAGTCTAAGGGGGGTGCCCAAGGGGGTTATTTTCATCATATATTTATTACATAAATATATAGTAAAATAGACGAGCAACAATTACCATAAAAATATCTTTCTTTAAAATCCTGACCCAAAACACAACGGGGTGAAAAATCGCACGTAACAGACATACTGATTGTCAACGTGGGGCAGGAGTAGGAGCCCCCCAAGTCACCCCTATCGGTCCCCCCCTCCCTGGGGAAGGGGACCTACCTCCTTCCCTGTTTCTGGCCACAACCCCCCCCCACCCCAGCACCAGCTTCTCATACATTCAGTAGCGCCTCTAGGGAAGTGCCCCCTCCCCCCACCCAGGAGTTCCTGGGGCAGGAATTACTGTCCCCCTTATGGACGGTGTCTGTGTCACACGCCCTGCCCTCTCCCAGCCCTGTAGACCCGCCACCAGGGGAAGGGGTAGGGGCTCCTCCACCCCCACCCTCCCCAAGGCTGAGCAGGGAGGAGGCTGGATGAGGTATGTGTGTTCTGAGTGATGGGGGGGATACTGAGATGGAGAGGCGGGTGGTGGGCACGGGGGAGTGGTCATGGCTCTGGCACCCCCTTGTCCTGGCCTGGCCCATTCCCAGCAGTCCCTCCTCCCACCAACACCGCCCCTGCCGCCCCACCCCGCCTGCCCTAGCGCCCTGGGCCAATACTGGGGGAGGCATGCTAAGCACCCACATCAAGGCCATCCCCCTCATTAGCACCAATGGCCCCCAGGAGAGGGCCCTGTCCCCCACTTCCAAAGCAGGGACTGGGACAGCTGCCTCTCTAGAGCGGGTGCGTGGCGCTCCTGAGTCCCCTGGCTCCTGCCCCGCCACGTGTACTTGCTCACACATTCACACAGAGAAACACACACATACACCCCACATCACCTAGAGTGAGGGGGGAGGGGTCAAAGATGGGGGAAGGAGTAGGGGATCACAGCTCATATGATTGGGGAGGGGAGGGGAGGGAGAGATTCCCAAGTGCCTGTAAGAGGCCAAGCCTCTCCAAGGCCTTTTCTCCACCATGTCCATGGCTGAGAATGGGGATGGGGGGGTGTGGGGATGGAAGGATGGGGGAGACAGCAGACAGGTCAGGAATTCCACTGGGCCCCCAGGGGCGGTGTACCCCCAGAGGAGGGTACAAGAGGGCTTACCCATGGGACTGGAGTAATACAGGAATCAGTACCCCAGGAGAGAGAGAGGATAGAGACAGACAAAGACAGCAGGGGCAGCCCACGAGCCCAGGGGAGGCAGGGCAGGCACATGCACGGGTAACAGCAGATGCTCTTCCAGGCCCTCCACCCCCATCAGAACACCTGGACAGTGGGGGAAGGACATGCCCTGATGGGCAGCATAGCATTGCCTTCCTGTGTGTGTGTGTGTGTGTGTGTGTGTGTGTGTGTGTGTGTGTGTGTGTGTGTATGTATGTATGTATAGGGGGCTGTGGCAGGCTGAGGGTCAGGGTGGGGTGGCAGGTTCCCCACTGCTTAAGACATTTTTGCCCCAATAGTGCAAAGCGCAGGAAGCCCTGGCACCCCTCCCCCTGCCCCTGCCCCATTCCCCATGGCTTCCGGGGGCATCTATGTCCACCCATCCATCCCTGCCGACATGCAGCCCTGAGCCCAGGGCCCTCTGGTCTGCTCTGTCCCTCCCCCCTCCTCCCCCCACTCATGGGAGGGCTACCTCCTCCCTCCCTCTCTCCCCTGTGGAGCGGGCAGTGGGCAATAGCCAAAAGGAACAGGAGGAGGGCAGCTCACCCAAGTGCAGACCAACAGAGCACTCCTCACCAGGGGGGTGGGAGGTGGCTCAAGCCAAAGTCCCTGAATTAGAGAAAAGAAGAGGGGAAGGGGGTCCTAGGGGCAGAGGGGCGGCTGGCCTAAAGAGCTTCAAAGAAAAAAGGAGGAGCACCAACCGCCCCCTCCCCTGGGGCCCCAACTAAGTGCCATTTGTCTAGGCACCCCCATTCTGGTGCCTGCCTGCCCAGAGTCTGGGTTAGTGCATTGAGTGGGAGTGGGGAAGGAAGAGGGCAGAGGTGAGAGAGAGCCCAGAAGACAGATAGGGACAGGGTCCTAAGGGGGGTGGAGGCTCTGGGAGAAGCTCACGCACACCGCCCCCCGCCCCCCTCCCAGTGCAGCAGCATCTGGATTGTAGCTAATACTGCAGGTGTGAGGGCAGGAGTCGGAGCCACAGGTTTTCCTGTGTGGGTGCCAAGGTATGGGGGGGGGCAGGGAGAGGCCCCTGGGGCTGGGCACTTGAAAGGGGAGCTGTGTGGGCAGCAGGGCAGGCTGGTGAGGGGCCAGCTGGCATCCAGCGTGAGAGGTAGATGGAACTCAGCGGGCACGAGTGGCAGAGAGCAGAGGGAGCACTGGGCGGGGGGTGCCGAAGGGGCACAGAGGGAGGGGCGAGGCAAGGAGGGACGGCCAGGACCCTGTTGTGTTAACTCACAGCTCTGATCGGCAGCCCTACCCTTGGGGACCTGGTATGGGGGGGGCAGTTCTCTCTGATTTGGGGGGAGGAGGGGCAGCTCTCAAAGTGCTTAGGGGTGGTAGGGGGCCAGCCTTGGTTAATAACTTAATATCATCTCTCTCTCTCTCTCTATCAGTCGCTCACTCTCTTTTTTTCTTTTTTCTGTCTAGTTTTTCTTCATTTATCTTCTCCCCTTGCCTGATTTCCAAAGTGCAGTTAGAATGACTAATTTTTAACCTCCAGGGGGAGGAGCCAAGCCAAGCCTTTCTTTGCACCCAGGCATCTGGGGAAGCAGAGAGGCCCTTAGCCTGGAGGGGGAACCTCCATCAAGGAACGGGGCGGGGGGCTCTCTCTTATGTGTGTGTAGGGGCTGAGTTGAGGGCATCTTCCTCCACCCCACATTCCTCCATCCCCTACGGTCAAGATGGCTTGTCCCCTCTTAGTTCTCCCTCCCTTCCCCTACCTTCTCAGAGGACGGGGTCCTGGGAACTGCAGGACACGGTCCCCCAGCCTCCCACACTGTCCTTTTCATAGCAAGTTCATGTGTTTGCCCCGTCCCAGGGCTGGAGGTTCTGAGGAGGGACGGGCAGTGCGGGGGTATGTGTGGGAGCTGAATCTATCCGAGGACGAGAGGAAGGAGAGAAGAGGGGTGGGGGGCCTCCCTCAGCCCCCAGCTCTGCCCCTTCTCTCCAGGCTCCTCCCCACCAGCTCCGCACACCCTCTGGCCGCCTGAGGCTTTAGACTTCCTGATCCTCAAAGACCTCGAGGAAGAGTGGGGGGAACAGTTCGGTGGGGCACTCGACTTTCATGTGGAGGAAGCGGCTGGCGTGGCAGGCCCCGATCATGCGGAGGTCAGTCACCTTCATCAGCAGCTTGGGCCAGAAGTGCGGAATGTTGTGTTTGCGGTGGTTGACATAGTGCTCGAACGCCAGCAGGTACGCCTCCTGACTCTTCTCGATCTTGTCCACACACAGCAGGCCCGAGCGGTCTGCAGGGGAGAAGGGGCATGAGGGTGAGTGAGTTAAGACAGACAGGCGGAGAGGCTGGGGCAGGGAAGGGGAGAGAAACACAGTGCAGTGCGTGCACAGGAGCAAGAGCAGGGCTGGCGAGGAGGCTGGGGCGCTCGGGGTTTGGAGAGGTAAGGAATAAAGACGACAGAGGGACTGAGAGGTGGGAAGAGAGGGGAAACCTGGAGACAGGGCAGGACTAGGGGGCAAATAGAAGGGTTGGCGGGAAGAGGGGCAGAGGGGATGAGGGATGGAGAGAGGGGACTGAGGACAGGAGGGATGGGGGACAGAAGGTACCTGGGGGGTGGGGGAACAAAGGCGAATTGGGCAACAGAGAGCAGATGGGGGGGGCCCGAGAGAAAGAATGGGGTGAAGATGGGATAAGGAGCAGGAGAGGTATGGGGAGGCAACAGATGGGCCTGGACATCAGAACCAAGGATGGGATGGGGGACAGAGGGGGGCATGGGGGACAGAGAATGGGCCCAGTGACAGAGGTAAGCTTGGGGGACGGAGAAAGACTGTAGGATTCAGGGAAGAGGAGAGTGACAGGCCCAGGGCCCAGCCAAGCTCTGGGCCCCTGGAAGCTTCTGAGCCCCCCAGCCAGTAGGCAGGTACCTGTTGACATTAGCAGCACAGCCTGCAGCAGAGCCACTTCCGTATCATCCAGGTTAAAGGCAGAGAGTGACTTGCCCAGTTCAAAGATGGCGTCGGAGACTACGCCCAGGCCGCCATTCTTGAGCTGCTCCCGCTTGACGGCCATCTCCCCGCTCAGCGTCAGGGTGTCGCTCTCGGGGTCATAGCGGACAGCCGCCCGCAGGGACATGATCTCCATGCAGCACCCCTTCAGGAGGATGATCTGGTCTTCGCAAGGCAGCTGCGGAGTGGCAGGGCCACAGGAACACTCAGCATGCCCCTCCTTCCCCGCGAGTGTCTCCCGTGGGTGTCCTTTGGGAGCTGTGAGGTCACCACAGCCCCAGCTGGTAAGATGTACTGCGAACAGCTACCTTGCTCTGAGCCACGGCATGCCCTATGTCATTAAACCTCACAATTACGCCTGTGAGTTACCTCCCATCATTATCTCTATCCCCACTGCAGAGGGGGAAAGTGAGGTACGTGGTTAGGTAACATGGCCAAGGTCACACAGCTAGAAGGACAGCCTGTGCCCAGAGTTAGTGCTCTTTAAAATGAGAACGTTCAAGCTGCTTGAGCCAGAATGGCTATGTAGATGTGGGGGGAGAGGGACAGGGAGGGGTTGGGGAGGCTGGGCACTTGGAGCCTCTTGGTTCCTTAGGCATTGGCTAGCCGCGCGCACGGGTGTGTGTTGGGTGTGTGTTTGCTGTGTGTTGACCTACAGGAATCGCACCCTGTCCAGAGAACCTCAGATGAGCATGTGCTGGCACTGGGTGACCCAGGGAGCGGGCCCAGGTTCCCCTCCAGCGTGGCACCATTCCTCTTCCCATCTGCCACTCACCTCGGAGAACATGGGCAGTTTTTTGGCAAAGTCCACCACGCGGGTGATGGCCGGGGTGATGATCTTGGTAAACTCGCTGAAGGCCTCTAGGTCCACCTTGTCTCCATCCGGCATGGAGACGATGGGTGACTGGCCGATGTCATCCGGCTAAAGGAAGAGACAGGGGTCAGCTGGGGCTGCAGACCCCTTTCAACCTCTCCCTGCCCACCAGGGGGAGCTCCAAGGCAGGTTGGGGAAGAAGGGCCGCCAGGACCAGGGGACTGCTGCGTCCCTGGCCTCAGGCTTCTCCTTCACCTTGGGGCAGAGAATAGAGCAGAGCCAGAGCTCCAAGTCGGCTAATAATAACAATGATCATAACAGTAGTAGAAGTAATATCATAATAATAGAAGCTATGTTTATTCAATATTTAATACGCAGCTAGGCACGAGGCGACATGTTTTATGTATCTCATTTAACCTTAGAGGAGAATGTTCTACTTACCACCATTTGACGGATGAGGAAACTGAGGCATAGGGCAGCTAAGTAATAAGCCCAAGGTCACATGACTAGTAAGTGGTAGAGCCAGGATTAGAACCCAGGCAGTATGACTCCTGACCATTACACACACGTGCTTGGTCTTGGAGCCTGTGCTCTTGACAGTATACTGTTCCACCCACTGGCACACTCCCCCAGGAGCCAGATACCAGTTCTCTGCCTTCACTCGGCATATACAACCAGCTGTGTAGTCTCTTCCCTAGCTGATCATTCACTCAGTGCTGTTTTTCCAGGGCCTAAGACAATGCCTGGCACCCATCAGGGGCCCCCCCGAATGCTGTTACATAACTGTGTCCTCGCCCTCTCCTCCCAGTCACTATGGGCAGGAAAAAGAGGAGAGGTTACCCTGGCTCTCTGGAAATTCAGTGAGGAAGGCCAGGCCCCGTCCTCCTGGAGCCCCCAGTGGGATGGAACAGGCACAGCTCTGACAGCAGCAAGCCACGCACTGGTGTATGACTCAGGATCGCCAAGTTGTAGAGAGCATTAGCTTCGGGTCCAATTAAACTAAGAAGGCTTCCCGAATGAGGCAAGACCCTGAGCTTGCTCCTCTCCTGGGCCCTTGGCTGCTGCCCTCCCCGAGCTCCCTCTCTCCTTACCAGGAATTTCCGCCTCTGCTTCCAGTGGCTGCCCTGGGCATTCGTGCTGCGATGGGCCTCGGTGGCAACATGGATCAGGTCCCACTCTTCGGGAGTGGGCTCTGGTCGCTGCTGCAGTGATCGGATCATCTCCTCCTTCCGTCGCCGCTCCCGGTTCTGCTCAATCAGCTTGCGCTTGGCCACCCGCTTCGAGTCATCTAGAACCACTGTCAACGGCAGAGAAACACGACGCCCTTCGCATGGCAGTCTCCACGACCTGCTCAGAAACTACTCTTCCCAGTGTACAGGTTGGGAAACCAAGGGCCGGAAAGGTTAAGTGACTTCCCAAATCACCTAGAAGTTGGGTGGCACAACCTGGGTCACGATGATCAGCTGGGACCGCATTAACTGCAGTCTGAACTGATGCAGACGATTGTCACATCCTGGTCTAAAGGGTGACGATGGCAGCGGTTACTAGAAGACCCTGCTACCTGATCCCTAGCCAATGCAAGCTGCCGTCTCTCACCCAGAAGTGGGGTGCCTTCTCTTGTAGTCAAGAACGCTCTGCTAGGCTGGGGAACTCAGGACTTCTTTCTACCCGACAACTCTCTAAAGCCCTGGAGTGCTGAAAGGCAGGTAGGCTCTGGGGCCCGCGTGTAGGGCTCATAGAGGGATCCTCTGTTTCCTCTACCCCAGGGATAAGGGCAGCAGGGACCAAGATCCTGAACACTCATTCCACCATCAGCCGGACCTGTATTGTCACTCTGCCCTGTGGGCCCTGAGGATCCCCTGGCAGGAAGCAGTCATAGCTGAACTCCCCTCCCCCTCCCGCAGTGCCTGGCTCAACTCTCCCCCCGCATCCCCTTACAGTCCATGGCCATGCCCACGGCGATGCACTTCTTGAAGCGACACAGCTGGCACTGGTTGCGGGTGATCTTGTCGATGACACAGCAACTGTCATATTTGCAGGAGTAGGTGGGATGGAGGTTCTTCTGGATTGTGCGGCGAAAGAAGCCCTGGGGTGGAGGGAGGTGGAGCATGGAATGATCGTGACCTCCCCTTCCCTAACCAACCATGCAGTTCGCTGGGACGTGGGGGGTTAGTGAGGGAACCTGGCATCCTCCTGACACCAGCAAGACCAGGATCACTTGGCTGGGCCAAAGGACCTTAGAGATATGTGCCCTCAGCTCCTAGGCTGCTGAGGGGCAGGGGTGCGTGGGTGGTGGTGGTAGGGGGAGGATGAGGACCACAGTACAGAGACATGAGCCTGGGATGGGTCAGGTGCTATGACAGCTGAAGGAACAGCAGCTTTGGAAGTCCAACAGATACCTCAATTTCCATCTTGCTCAACAACTCTGGAAATAAAACTGATACCCCCCCCAACCATCCTTACACATGCTGTCTGCTGCTCATGCAGGTGGAATTCTTGAAATAGGGGGGTTAAAAAATCAAGAAAAGGGGCGCCTGGGTGGCACAGCGGTTAAGCGTCTGCCTTCGGCTCAGGGCATGATCCCGGCGTTATGGGATCGAGCCCCACATCAGGCTCCTCTGCTATAACCTGCTTCTTCCTCTCCCACTCCCCCTGCTTGTGTTCCCTCTCTCGCTGGCTGTCTCTATCTCTGTAGAATAAATAAATAAAAAATCTTTAAAAAAAAAAATCAAGAAAAGGCAAGGAGTATGGACATAGCAGCTTTAAAAGAAACCATTTGATTCTATCTATTGGGTTTAGTCTTTGCTTTAAAGAAAAACCTCAAGGATCAAGATGGCAGTGACAATACCAAGAGCTAATAATATGTGCTGAACGCTCACTGTGAGGCACTTAGAAGCCTTTTTTTTTTTGTTTTTTTGTTTTGGGTACATCATCACATTTGATGCTGTGTCAACCCCATGAGGTAGGAACCCATTTTGAGAGGAGGAATCTGAAATTTGGAGAGGTTAAGCAATCTGCCCAAAGTCATCTTAGTTAAATGGGCAGGAGAGCCAGAACTGGACCTGAGGTACGGGACACAAGGTCCGAGTTCACAGATTCTACAGTGCATTGAAATCATCTAACGCACTTATGAAAAATACCAATTCCTGGGTCTCACTCTAGACCTACAACATCAGACTCCCGGGGGTGGGGGGGAGCAAGGCATTTCTGTCTTTCTGGGATGTTTCTCTGGGACTCGGCCATCCTGGAGGGTGAGGGTCCTTGCTCTATGGTACACAGCTTGCGTTGCTTCCAGGAACCCTGCTACGGGACCCTAAGTCCCTGGGGGCTCTTGGCTTGGTGGATACTAAGAACGAGAGGAACTTGAAGCCTTAACATATTTTTAAATACTTTTTGTTTCTTGGAAGGTCTTACATTCTCACGAGGTGATGATCCTGGAAAACCCTTGCAGGTTAAAATGAGCAAAGTGAGATCTAATTAAGGCTCCCCAAGTCTACGACCTTGTCCCATCTGCCCAGGGGCAACCTGGCATTGTCTCCCACTTTAGGCCCCACCATGCCCCCCCAGCACTGGTTCTCCCCTTTCTAGGTGCCGGGGAAGCAACTGGGGAACCTGTTTCAAGGCAGAGTCCACAAAGGCTTCACCACGAAAAGTTCTGATTGAGCAGGGTGGGAATGGGGCCTGGGGCTCTGCATTGAACTAGTACTGCGGGTGGCCCCCCAACCACATTTTGAAAAACAATGTTTGTTCCTGATGGGGCTCTCTCTGGTAGGCTATGAGCAGCTGGAGAGCAGGGTGCATACGACATCCCTCATACCCGATACATCAGGTGGATGGACGATAGCTGGGCTTTACTGAGCGCTCCTGACGTGCCTGGCACTGTTTTAAATACTCTATATGAATTAGCTCATTTAATTCTCCCGACAGCTCTCTGAAGTAGGTAGTAGGATTATCCCCATTTTGTAGATGAAGAAACTGAGGCCCAGAGAAATTAGGCATCTTACATATGAGTGGCAGAGCAGAGACTGTGAATGAACAAATGGATGAGAGAGAGCAATGATGGTGCAACAGGTGGGCTTTAGGTGACATGTTTATAGGGCTGTCCTTGTCAGGTGCTGAGGGCCTTAAGGTGGGTGAGATGGGGGCTCAGGTGGCGGGGGAGGGGCAGGAGCTGGCTGGTCCATACCTTGCAGCCCTCACAAGTGATGCAGCGGTAGTGATAACCGGTTGCCTTGTCCCCACACACGACACACTGCTCGTCTTTGTCCAGGTAACTAGGGATATACCCTGGGAGGGAGGAAGGGAGGCAGGCAGGCAGGCATGGCTTGGGCCCCCAGCAGAGAGGCTCCTACACTTTCTTCATCCCCCAACTTTTCTTTCCTGGCCCATCCCCTAGCCCAGCCTCCTTGATGGGGTTTTGTATCCAGGCAGAATCCTGGAGACAATTCAGAGGTCATCTTGTCCATCCCCTTCCCTAAGAATATGGAGAATCCCAGTTCTTCCGACTGCCCACTTGGGGATTTTTCTCTTGCTGCATCTGAGGGGCCAGGGATGCAGGAGAAGGAGAAGCACACGTCAGCAGCTCATCTCAGGCGAATACGGTCCCTCGGCCCTTTAGCCCAGACCCTAATCCGGGGGCACAGCGGGGTGGGGCTCAGGCAAGGGGGTTATCGGAGAAGGGAAGAGGCCCTTCTTGACCTAATCCATCCTCAAAGGCTGGGGCATGCCCTTATCACCCCTCTCACCTCCAGACAAGTCTGTCCCAAGCTCTCTAGGAGGCTCTCCCCAAGGGACACAGGAGCTGCTGGTCCATGCCCAGGCCCCGAAAGAGCCCTGGGCTGGTTTGGTGGGGTTGAGTGTGGGGAAGAAGGGCACACACAGCCAGGCTCACCTGACATGCTGGTTTTCAGGGAACATTGGCCGTTCTTTCTTTTTCGCTTTCCATCTGGTGACCTGGCACTGGATGGGGGCAAAGTGGGCAGAATCACAGAGCAGTCTTTGGGCAACCCCCTTCTCATCCAGTAGGTTTATATAATCCCCCAGGCCCCGACTCCCTCCATCTTGTGTCCTCATTCTACCTCCACCCCTAGGTCAGCTGACAACACTGAGAAGGGTCCAGCTATCTACAAGCTTTGGGGAGAGAGATAAAGGGCTTGGCTGGGACACAGGCATGTTCTAGGGCCCAAACACACACACACACACACACACACACACACACACACACACACACGTGTGCACGCATTATAGAACCTTAAACACCCCAAATCTACAAGATATCCACACGGTTAAGCCTTCAGTACATGACACCTATGCAGAAAGAATCTTCAGGACATGCTTATACCGCTTTAAGCATAGACATAGAGCACACAGATACACATAACATAAGACCAGCGCCCCTGAATAACTATGCAGCCTTCGGTATCAACCTCAGCACAGTAAATAAGCACCAGGATCTACATATCTATGAAATTTTCAGGGCATTCTCAAGTGTATTATATGCCCATGTGTTACACAACCCTCTGGACAGACACCTAATAATACCACCCTCTCCCCCCGTGAACATGTTGCTTGATTTCCAGGTCACGCACTCACGGTGAATGACCAGAGTGATTGAAAACATATAGTGTGAGCAACTAGAACCTAGAACCTGGAATATGAGAGTGAGACAAGACTTCCAGCGTCATCCTGTCCACGGCCTCCATTTAGCAGAGCAACAAACCACAGGTGCACTTGTGCCTGGTGACGCTGGGCCCTGGAGTCAGAGCCAAGATAAGGACTGAGCCCCTCCATGCAAGGTATTAGCAACCCTCAACCACTGCACATATATGTGACCAGCCTCTGCCCATATGTGTTACATAACCTCAGCACACACCCGGTTACATAAGCCGCTACATGCATGCACGGATTGTATAACCTTCCACACCCACCCTGCATATGGCATGTTGCAGGGCTCCTCCCCCTGGAGCCTGATGCAGCTCCCAACACACTGACACAGTGACCTTGGCCAGGGTCACAGTCACAGACGAGTCTGTGTTCCGGGCCCCCTGGGGATTACCCCTGTCTGATTTCTACAACCACTGGAGACTCAGATCTCCGTCCTGCCGTCAGCAGGAGCGGGTATGGGAGAACTCCAGGCCGTCTAGCCCCTAGTTGAGCTGGCAGTTTTCAGCAATGACGACTCACAGCCTCTGGGTGTAGTCCCAGGGACAGCCACAAGGTGGCGCAGGGACGTGGGGGGAGGGGAGGAGCAGGGGGGAGGGGATGCAGCTCTGGGGGACCAGGAACCTGCATTCCTGTTTTTCTCTGAATTAGGAGCAGACTCGCCCAGACTCACAGAAGTCGGGGCAGGGGTACAGGACTGCAAGTGAGAGCCATGCGGTGACAGGCCAGATCTTTTTCAGAGCCCCCCTGGGGTGAGGCTTTGGGGAGGGATACCTGTGGTGGCCTACCCAACCGCCAGTTTCATCCACTTTCTCCATCCCTCCAGGGACCTCGACTTGGGCCCCAAGGCTTTGCCTGGCCAAGCCTCTGGCCTCTTGGCTCAAGATCTGGTCTCCAAGGCAACGGCCACACTTCTGCCCAGAGCACCCCCACCCCCACCCCCTCCCTGGCCCATAGGCACAGGCTGTACCCAGCTCTTGGGGCTTCATGCCAACTGGGGCAGAGCTCTGTACCACTTGGGGCAGACGGGAGAAGCGGAGACCCTCTGGGCTCCTCAAGAGCCATGCAGATCACAGGTAACGCATCCCAGTTGTGTGCAGGGCTGTGAGTAAACCCTTTGGAGTTGGCATTCACTTCCACTTCCTGGGAGGAGCCCCACGGCAGTGCCCGCTCTTGCCCATGAACAAGGAAGAGCTTGTGGGGCTCCCAATAGGTTCCAAATAGAAGCACGGCCGGGACGAACAGTCACTGGTGCATGTGCCTTGAAATGTCATGTCCCATGCACCATGGCTTCTGGACCACACTCTAGCTTGTAGGGAGAGGGGAAACGGCAAGGCTGTTCACATTCCACATGCTCAGGTGAGGGCGGTTGAGGGACACTGGGAGGGCATGTGAGATTTCCCAGCACTGTCAAGAGAGGAGCCATGTGCCTGCCGCCTGAAATTGCTCTGCATCCCCTCCCCCCTCCAAAGTGGACATCTCTCAATCCTGGTGCCTGATTCCCTGACCCATGTGGCCATGACCTCATCTCCTGGGCAAAGGTAGGCAGCAGGCTTGCTGGTCTCATGCCCATCCCTCCAGAGGTGCTTAAAAGGCCCAAGCTCAGCTCTCGTTTGCCCGGCCAGGTGGTGAACATGCCTGTTGCCCAGGAATTGGTACGACCTGACTGCCAGACCCATTACCTGTTCTCCTCTGGGTCTGACCCACACTCCACCTTGCTTGGCTTCTGTTCCATTCACTTCAATTCCATCCAGGATGCCCTCCAGCACGCCAAGAGACTGGGGTGGGCACAAGGGCCCCCCCGGCACGCCCACAGGCCACCCACCCCCTGCCACCCAGGCCCTAGGGCACAGCACCCATGGTGCCCGCCTCAGCACTTGGCCTTTCACACCATGCCCTGTGCCCCAAGGGGGGCGGGCGGTGAGAGGGGCCAGGGAGTGGCAGGTGGTAGGGCTGAGGGCAAGCTGGGTCCGAAGGGGGGGGGTCTTGGACTGGGGGAGTAGCTTTAGAGTCTTGTCCTGTCCAGAAGTCCCTGCAAAGAGAGGAGAGAGGCAGGGATAAGGCGGCGCCATGGTGGGTGTGGGTAGGTAGGATTCCTTTGCTGGCAACATTTTGGGCTCTTGGGGACTCATGACAAGATGGTGGCGGGCATGGAGGGCAAGTACAGAAAGGGGAGCAGGACAACCTGTCAGATCAACAGGTGCAACAGGCAACACCGGAGATACACAGACCGGGAAAGGTATGGAGGAAAAGAAGGAGGTAATCATGTACCAAGTCTCAAGCCTGACATTGAGTCAAAGGGCTGGCCCTTGATAAGCGGCCATTAATCGTTGGCTATTGTTACCACCCCTCTAGCTGAGTTTTTGTTAAGACGTATCAGTATTATAGGGCAAGAGGGGACCCAAGATGAGCAAATTTCAGCCCACGCCTGGGGGGTACTTGAGAAGGAAGGGTGGGGTGTGGGGGCAGCACGGAGGGATCAGGAATGCCCACCTGAGTGCCTTTATGGAGAGGGGTGCCGAAAACAGTGAGGAGCTGACCTTCCCCCTACTGCTGACCAAATTGTGCCTCCCCAGTCCTAGCCCCCTCAGGACTCCAGAACTTTCTGTACAAGGTCCCAAATCACACTTCCCAGTCTCTGGGCCAGATTTCCCAGTTGGTTTAGCTGGGCTGCCACCCACCAGGACAGCAAGGGAAAGGGAAAAGGAAACTACCATGCCACCTGAATGATAATATGCGCCCCTCCGAAGTGGGCATCAGAACTCTACAGAAGAACGTGTAGGCTCCGATAGCCCGATCACTCGTTCCCATTCACACAGCTCACAAGCAGGTGGCTCAGGGCTTAGAACCTCACAGCCTGTCTCAAATGCTAGCATAGTCCGCTAGCTGGGGTCCAGGGCAGTGCCAGCCTGGGCCCACCATCCCCTCTACACTGCTCCTCTGACCACAGGCTACACACCGCAGGCGTACTGTCTGCACACACCGGCAGGTGTGAGCATGGGAGAGGGGGACAAAGGGTGCAGTTCCCCACACACAGCCTTGATCACGTGGCTGCTGTACCAGAGACCTCGCCCCTGGGCCCCCTGCCCCACCCCCTGGAACTGATAAGGAGCCAGGGTGGGAGGGGAGACAGAGATAAGTCAGGTCATTGGGCAGGGCAGGGCAACAGGACAGGGCCTCTGCACCCGGGCGAACCCCCTGCGTGAGGAACACGGCAGGAGCACAAAAGGGTGGCCCATGGTGCCTCTGCTACCCCCTTAGACCAGGACCGGGCACTGGGGGCTGGACAGGAGACTGGGGTTGGGGGGGGGCAATGAGCAGGGAGCCTTAGCCCAAGGAGCCGTCAAGAAAGTAGGTCAAGTTTTTCTTGGCTTGTGAAGAAATTCCTGTTATAAATTTATAATGGCGTAGCCAGCCCTAAGGGGTGGGGAGGTAGGGGGAGGAGAAGGAGTGGGTGGGGATGCCCAGGGACTGGGCACTGGGGCCTGCCACTCTTAGCCAGAGCACTGAGGGGTAGGGGGCCAGGGAAGTCATGGGGGTTGGGCTGGACAATAGAGGGCTATTTTCTGTCGCCTCTGTTTCCACTTCTCTCTGTGCCCAGCGAGGCTTCCTTTGGTCCGTCTGTCTGCATCTGAATGTCTCTCTCTCTCTCTGGGTCTGGGTGTCTCCCTGTCTCCCCCCTGAGGCTGTGCCTCGGTGCTTGGCACACCCTGGCTGCGGTGCTGCCCCCGCCTGTCTCCTGCCCACCTGGCACCCTGCCACCACTTGTTTACAGAAGCTGGAAAAATCCACTCGCCAGCCGGAGGCCCAAGCGCCCCCAGGGATGGGAGGAGGCAAGCACAGGAGTGGGCACGCTGAGAGAGGGGCAGCCCTGGGGAGCAGGCCCTGGGGGCAGGCACAGAGGGCCAGGGTGTATGGGCACGGGTATTAGCAGCTGGGGGCCAGGCCAGGCAGGGAACACCAGCGGCAGCCACATGGCCTGGGCAGCTCCTGCCCCGGGGCCATCGCCCTGAAGGACCCCCTCCTCCCGCACGCCCTGCCACTGCCAGTTGCTACAGGGCACACCTGGGGTAGTGCCAACCTAAGCCACCATGTTTGTTTTCCCTTCCCCCTCCCCGGCCCAGCCTTAACTCCAAATGTGTCTGGGCACTGCCAAGGGCTTGCACGTGCCTGCTGGGGGGGGAGGGGCGAGCTCCCTCTCTGCCCCACCTCTGTGCCCAGCTGAATGGCGCTCCGGTGCCCATCCGTGCAACCAGGCCACCCTGACCCCTGGCAATAGGCAGAGGAGCAAAGTGCTGCCCTCGTGCTCGGGGCACCCTCACGTGGCACCAAGAGCCCGGAGAACCCCTGGGGACCACTGGTCTCTAGGGACATACCTGGGCCTCTGAGGCAACACAGAGCAAGCAGAAGGCCCAGTATGCAGGGAGGCATAGACCCTGCGAGCCTCTGTTAGCTGTGGGCACGAAAAGGGCAGTGGGGAAGGGGGGGGAGTGAGGTAGGGATGCTCACCCCAAAGGGCAGCCTCTCTCCCCTCTTCCTGGAGCCCAGCTTAACTCCCCAAGCTCCTTCCTGGCACAGGCCCCTCAGAGCTGGAGGCTCCGCCTGAAGAAGGGGAGGGAGAGCTGTGGGGTTCTGAGACTAGATGGGACAGCCGGATGGCAAGACCCACCTGTCGGGTGGGCTGGCCACCCACTCCCTCTTCGTCAGATAAGAGCTGTTGGGTGGCAGTATGGGCAAGGTGCCCACGGAGGGGGAAGCATTTCATTACGCTTAAGTGCTTCTGCAATGGGGGGGGGCAGAGACAAGAGGCCAATGCGGCATCCGTGGGCACCATGCCAGGTTCCCACTGCTGGACTGCCCCACTCTGCAGTCCTGTAGGCCCAAGGGGATTCTCTGCCCCCAGAATCTAGCCCCGAATTCTACACACACTACTCCTCTGAGTGTCTGCTCCTCGCTTTGGCCCCATCTGTCTGGGGCCCCTGGACTTTGTCCTTAATGCTCTAAGGAAAGCCCAGCCCTCCTCCTTGCCAACCACAGAGGAAAAGACGCACACGTATAGAGGGGGCTGAGAAAAGTGGAGAAAGAGGAGCAGAAGGAGGAGAGGGGCAAAAGGGATGATGGAGGAAGAGGGGGAGAAAGATGAGGAGGGGCAAGAACAAAGAGATGGGCAGGGATGGGGGGGTAGAGCTGGGATGACAGTGAGGTAGAGGGAAAGGCAGAGATGAGATGGGGGATGGGGGACAGAAGGGGTGAGGTAGGGAGGAGAGACAAATGAAGGAGAGGGGAGACAAAGAGAGAAAGGTAACAAAGAAAGATGGGTGGGGGGTGCTTCATGCCCCGCCTAAGTCCCACCCCATGGAGGCTGGGGGAGGGGGGAGTAGAAATGGTTTCCACGGTGACAGCTGGTTCTTGGTGGCCTGGCATGTGGGCTATTAATAGTGCTGTGGGTAGGTTCACGCCTCCCTTTCCCCTTCCCCTTTGCCTGATGCTAGGGTGTGGGGGGAAGACACTCCCCCTCCCCCAATAACCTGGCACTGAGGCCCTGACTCCACACCACGGGCGCCAAGAAGGGTGATGCTAAGGGGCCCGGGTGGCCACTGCAGCCCAAATATACACAGGGGCATGCACAGGCAAACACAAGCATCTGTGTGCACACTACGGCCGGTGCCAACATGGGCTCCCACGGGCAGCCACAAACACCAACAGCCCCTGGGAGTCTGGTGAGAGCGAAGGCTGCAGCACAACACAGGCCCCCTCGCAGAGGGGTAGGTCCCTCTCAGGGCTGGGACCTCTCTCTCCTTTCCCAGGTCAGCCTGTTCTATGCTCAGGTATGGACTGAGTAGGACAGCCCCACCCAACTCACTGTTATCCTAGTGCCAGGGAAGAAAGGAGTGAAGGCGGGAAGGAAGGTACTATTTGGCAGGTATGAGATGGCAGAGGCATACACAAAAGCAGGCACCAGCTTGGCAAGCAAGAGGGAGGAGAAGAGGGAGGCAGCACTCCTTGGTGGGCTCTCACTGGGCCCTGGGAGATGAGATTCTGGAACTTAAGGGCAGTGACCCTTAAGTCTGATCTCCTAGTTCACCAAGGGGCCCTGGAGGCTAGAGAACGGGAGATGAGGGGTGGGGGATAGGACATGGGGGTGAATGGTTACTTAAACAAAAGATCTTCTCCCCCCAAAGAATATAACAGGAAACTCCCCCCTGCAGATCAGAGACAGAAAGACATAAACAGCAGCCTCGACTTGGGCCAGATGCCCAGTATTAACATCAAAGACTGGAAAGACTGTGCATCCCACACCCCCCCCNCCCCCCCCCCCCCCCCCCATAACCTTAACCACCTGCTGCTCTCCTCTCCCTCTTCCCACCCCAGGCCAGCACCAGTCAGGCATCAAGGTGGGTGTCCAGGTCCAGAGGTCAATTCCATCCCCCACGCCCACACCCACACTCAAGAGCTCAGCCTCTTCCCTGCCAACCCACAGAACTTCTTGCCTCTGCCCCAGTTCCCCTCAGGAACGGAAGCGGGAGATCCAAGGAGCCAAGAAGGCAGCTAGGAGCACCCCCAAGCTGGGCATGGCACATTTTCCCCACCCTCCCCCCCCCCAGCAGCCAGCCGGGTAGGGTAATCGGAGCTGGGAGCTAGGGCAGCTGAATGCTGGAGGCATGAATGTCACGGGGCCAAGGCACTCGCTGCAGATGGCACCATGGGCACAGGGCTTGGGGTCCTCCCTTCCCCACTCCCTTCTTCCCAGGAGGCCACAGAGAGGAGTTGTCTGCAAGCCCCCAGGGAGCATCGCCCAGGAGGGAAGGGAATGGTGCAGGCAAAAAGAAAGGCAGGGATGTTCTCCCAGGCACCCCAGGGACTCGGGAGTTAGCCCCCACCCAAGCAGAACTGGCAAAGGCAGAAAGAGGGGGCGGGGAGAGGGAGAGAGAGGGAGGGAGAGTGAAAGAGGGAGAGAGGGAGGGAGAAGGGGGGGAGGGAGAGAGGGAGGGAGAAGGGGGGGAGAGAGAGCGAGAGCGCGCGAGTGCTAGAGAAGGGGGAGAGGGGGAGGGAGGGAATGGGAAGAGAGAGATTGAAAATTGTGTGTGAGTACGTGTGCGCGCGCGAAAGAGACAGCAGGAGAGAGCGAGAGAGAGAGCGCGCACGAGCAAGTGAATGCAGCTGAGTCTCCGGCACACACACGGACACGTGCAGACACACACACTCACCCCGCATGCGCAGAGCCGAGAGCTCTGGGTGCCGGGTTCCAGCAGATATTCAGAGCCCTCCCCAACCCACACATGCATAAAACACGCACACATGGATGCGCGCACAACACACCCACTCACTGATGTGTACAAAAACGCCGATAGCCACCAATAGCCGATAGCCTCGGCTCCG
>NC_048230.1:24202724-24460514 GCF_002007445.2 Ailuropoda melanoleuca | reverse complement strand
CCCCCCGCCCACGCGCCTGGGTAAAAGAGAAAATGAAACAGACAGTTCAGGCTCGGGGAGCCAAGAACTCGGCTCTTCCTTACAAGAGGAAGACAGGAGGAAGAAGGGGAGGTGGGCTGGGAACTGCTCTTTGCCAGGCTGGGGTGAGCTGGCTGTGCCTTTGGCTCTAACCTTTAACCCCAGTCCCTAGTCCCCCAGACTAAGTGCTCATCCTCAAAGCAGGGGAGCAACCATAGCATTTCCTGGGCACCAGTACGTTCCACCTTGCTTTCCTTGTCTACCCAGAGAACTTCTGACCCCTCCCTCTGGACCACCTCATGCAAAGGCATGTAAGACGGAGGCGCCCTTTGTTACCCCAACCTTGGCCTGCCAGGGAGGAGGGCAGACAACACGGAATGCCTGAAAACCATATGCCCCCCCCCACACACACCAGCCCCAGATGCCTCTGTGAGAGATTGGGAACTGTCTCTGGTTCCAGGGGGCCTGTGGATGCCCACCCTGGAGCATGCCAGGCCCTGGAAGAACAGAAGAATCCACAGGCATTGTTTACCAAGCCAGGATGTGACCGGGATAGAACACACAGGTGTCAGGCCATATTATGTTATTTACCCTCCACTCGGAGTGAGGTGGGCATCATTGTCTCCAGATGAGGAAAACCCAGGCCAAAGTCAGCAACCAGTGAATGGCAAAAACCCAGCCTCCAGTTTCCAGCCAGTGCTCTTTCCACTATAGGCATACCTGCCTCCCTCCCCAAGAGGCACAAGTCCCCTTGCAACAGTGAGAACTCGTTAGGATTAGCTTCCCACCCCAGAGGCTCCCCAGTGGCCCACCACAGCGCATCCCTCCACTGTCCTTGCTGCACCTTGAAGGGGAGGGGCTGAAGAAAATGGAGCTGGGGGAGAGAGGAATCTTATCACCAGACTCACAGGGGAACAGAGACAACCCAGGACAGACCCTGGCCCTCAAGGTGCCACACCCACCCACTGGTCCTTACTCAGTGCCACCACCCTTCCTGTGAATGCCCCCTCAGTGCAGGGATGGGGAANTGCCACACCCACCCACTGGTCCTTACTCAGTGCCACCACCCTTCCTGTGAATGCCCCCTCAGTGCAGGGATGGGGAATCTGGTATCTATCTGCCAGAGCTAGGTCCTGGGTGATTGACTCATGGTAGGCGACTGGCATGCTGGGTCCCTAGCAGACAGGTGGGGGGCTGTACTCTACATGTGGGCAGAGGGGCTCCAGGTTGCAAAAACTTGTGGGGAGAGAGATGTGACGTGAAAGGTGAGGAGGCTGGAGATTAGGGACCCACTGTCCTCCCCAACCCCCATCCCATTCCTGTGACATCTGGAGATCCAATTCTCTACCCAGCTTCTCCAAGAAATCCCAGGGACCCCAGACCCACAGCCTTCCCCATTCTCACAGCTAACACACAGGGTGCTTCTTAATACACCAGGCACTTTGAAAAGCATTTTATATATCCTATCTCCTCTAATCCTCAAAAAACTGAATAAAATAGGTATTCTCATCCTCAATTTACCAATAAGGCAAGAGAGAGGTTACATCGATTGCCCAAGGTTATACAAACAGCAAGTGGCAGAGCTGGGATTCAAACCCAGGCCTTCCAGCTCCAAAAAAAAAAAAGAAGAAGAAGAAGAAGAAGAGGAAAAGAAAAAAAAAATCCCTCCTCTTAACCATGCGAGTATACCATCTGCTAAAGGAACCATACCTTGTTCTTTGCTCCAGCTGTCTCCCCTGCCACTGAGCCTCAACTGCCCCTTCTGTAGCAGCCTAGGGATTAACTAGAGTAGACTCACCTCGGTGCCTCCTCATCCAGAGAAGTCACGGCTGGAGCGGAGCGTGGCCAGAAAGGCTCGGTGCCCCCCTGGGCTCTGGGCCCCCTGCCCCACTGCCCCCTGCTCAAATTCCCCACTCTGGGCTGGAGCCTACACCCCCGAGGCAGGGCCTCGCTCAGCCCCCCACATGATGTGGGCAGCTGTAGCTTCGGAAGCAGGCCCTGAGGCTGGGCAGAGGGCACAGCTGTTGGGCATCTCCGAGGTGGATCTCAGCTGCCAGGGGTGC
This sequence comes from Ailuropoda melanoleuca, assembly GCF_002007445.2. Taxonomy (NCBI): domain Eukaryota; kingdom Metazoa; phylum Chordata; class Mammalia; order Carnivora; family Ursidae; genus Ailuropoda; species Ailuropoda melanoleuca. Next base: position 24,458,433 of record NC_048230.1, on the reverse strand, counting down.
GGAGAAAGGCCATTGTGAGTACTGCCACTGACCCTGCTGGCCGGGCCCTGCCAACTCCCGCCACTGCCCACGGGGGCGGCTATTTGCCAGCGGGTCAGCGTGGCGGGGAGCCTCCTCGCCGGCTTGGTTAGGAGCTCGCTGGCTGTAGCCCCCACACCCGGGCCTTCCACCCAGCTGGTGTGCCCTGGCTGAGCGTGCGGGGCCGCAGAGGTCAGCGGGAGCCGGAGCCGACCCCCGTCCCTTCCCCCCATTCTCAGCCCCCAAAACTTGCAGCTGCAGCGCTGAGGAAGCGCAGGATGTCCTGAGCAGCCAGCTGAGCCCCCTGCCCCCCCACCCCAACCTCTTGTTGACCCCAGAGGCAGGGCAGGCGGGCCGAGGGGCGGGGTTTGAGCATTAACAACTGGAAAAGTATGAAGCTCATCACTGCCAGTTCCCAGCTCTGAGAAAGGAGGTTGTGGCAGCGACAGAGACAAGAACAGGGGTAGACAGGGGCAGCGACCCGGGTGAGAGTTCCAGACTGTCAGAGAAACAAGGAGAGGGAGAATCAGACACAGCAAGACAGAGCAAAAGGGAGACAGCGTTAGAGAGAAATTCCAAGTCAAAAATACACATCACTCACCCAGACACTCACCAGCATAGGGCCTCCTAAGGAAGGCTTCCAAGTTTAGACAGGAGGGCAGAGGTGGGAAAAGGGGCCAGACTCATGGTGGGAGGCAGGAACTCCTCTGGGGGGGGGGGGCGAGTCCATGGCCCCAGGAAAGGCTCAAAGGACCCTGGCAGGAGCAGCTAGATCCCGGGTTTGCTTTCAAGGTGGCTGGTGAGAGGGACCGCTCCCTAGGAGCTGGCTCTCCCCAACTCCCCCCCCACCCCAGCAGCTAGGATAATCTCAGCTGCTGGAAGTCACTGGACATTGCTTCAGCCCCATGACTCGGCCCTCCGGAACCCCCCTGCCCCTGCTCTCTTTGCTCATGTTTCTCTGTCCCTCAAAAAAAAAAAAAAAAAAGCTGAGCCTAGAGGAAGACAGGAGGAAGCTTGAGGGGAAAAAAATCTACAACTGTGTGTGCATCTAGGGGTGTGCCTGACCGCACAGCTACAGGATACAGTGTGCACGCCTGCGGATGTCTGGACGTATGGACCTGTGACTGCGTAGACCTGAGCCTTCTGCACCTGAGTCCCTGGGACTGTGTGCAAATGAGTACACCTGTGTGTCTGGAGTTCTCAGTCAATCAATTAACAAGTATTTACAGAGCACTTCCTGGGCTAGGCTCTGGGTGGGATCCAGAGCTCTTCCAGTGATTCTCCCAGGTCTCAAAGAGCTCACCCTCCCATGGGGGGTGGGGAATGACGAGCGACAGAGACTGAGAATATTATCGTGAATGCATGCCTTGCACCATTATGCAGGAAAGTCTTTTCAGAGACAAATTTGATTTTCCTTGGAGTAGAGGTTTTGTTGTACACAGAACCTTAGAGATCCACTAAGAGTCCAGGAAAATACTTGTTGCTAAGTTGTGTATACATGTGTTGATGTGTAACTGCGTTTGCGTTTGACTGAGTGACAGTCACTGTCAAGGCAGGCGATGATGCCTGTGTGACTGGGCTCATGCTAGCACGTGTGTGCCTGTGAGTGACAGGGTCTTTTGTAATGTGCGGCTGTGTGCAATTGCTCTGTGTTCATGCATGCGTTCGATAGTGACTTTTTCTGTGTGGGTGACAGCGACTCCTCCTTGCCCCTGTGTGTGACAGCATCTCCGTGTGACCCCGTGCGTGGGTATGTGCATGGATCGGTCTCCTTGCTCTTGGTCTCCCGTGGGTGTGTCCCACCCCTTAGAGCTCCCCGGTGCAGCAGCAGCCTGCCTCTTCCCTTGTCCCTATGTGGGTGTGTCCAGCAGCTCCTGTCCTTGAGTCTGCCTGGGTGTCCCTGGGTGTGCATGCATGTGGCTGTCTGTGTGGGCATATCTCTGTGTCTGCATGTCACATTTGCTTCCCCTCCCTCGTCGGGGACAACAGCCCCCTTCATCCCTTCCCCTTCCTGGGGCCAGAGCCAGCATTGAGGGGCAGGCTCCTATCCCACTGGCTTTCCTTCTGCGACCTCCACCCTTGTAAACGGTGGCTCTCTCCATTGGCCCTACCATCCCTGCCCCCCGCCCCAGGCCTTTCTTTCACACCGGACAAGGGAGGGCCCCAGGCACAGAAGGGGCACCAGAGACACGTTGCAAGGGGAGGGAAGCGGGGGGGGGGGCACACCACACAGGTCCCTTCCTCCCTCTCTTCCCTAACCACACTAGCTTGCAACTCTCCTGATCAGATATCTAGGGACCCTCACGTACACTCCCCTCTACACACACACTCCCTCCCCTCCAAGCCGCGTTTTTGCAATTAGGAGTGTTGCAACCAGAGAGCCAAGCTCAAATGGGGAGGCGGGTGGAATGGCGGGGGGAGACTTCCCTCTCCAGGGGCCCGTGCAAGCCCACCCCCCACCCCACTCATGCAGCCCTCCGCAGCTGGAGGCGGCTTTGCAAAGGCCTCGGCCTCTGCCTCGGAGGCTAGGGGGTGGGGGCTGGGGGGGGGGCAGGCCTCCGGCGCACCGTAAACAAACCGCGGCAGGCGGGGGAGCTCCGGCGGCCGGCAGCGGGGCCGGGCCCGGGAGTGCGCAGCAGACGGGCCGGACAGAGGCCGGGCGGGCCCTCGAGGGGGAGGCCTGGACGCCATCTCTGCCGGCGAACCCCGGGGCCCACCGACCTCCTAGCAACACCTCCCTTCCCCAGGGCGTAAGTTGCGAGCTCCCGGACTGTGACAGGGTGACCGGGGCGCCGGGGAAAGCTGAGGCTGGCAGCTGGTACCCCCGGGCGCCCCCAGCCCGCCAGGGAGCTGGCCCTAGAGCCCCACGGCTTTGCATAATCAATCGCGAGGCATTTGCATATTAATGCCCCCTCGCTCCCTCCCCCTTACCTCGGCGTGGCGCGCTGGACAGGGCTGGGCAGCGACGCGGGGTCTCAGCGCCCCGTGCCGGGGGCGTCCATGGGGGGCCGGTGGGGCCCGGGCCGCCCGCCTCCAGCGCCCGGGTATGAGTGCGAGTGAGCGCGGGGGGGGCGGGGGGCGAGTGTGGCGGCCCCGCGGCTCCTCCGGCAGAGGCGGCGGCCGCTCTTGGCTCCTCCCTCCCCCGCCCCGCTCNTTGGAAGAATCGGAGGTTTTTGGGTTTGCACCATGGGATGGAGAAGGGAGTATCGACGGGCCGCCTGCACCTTATAAGTCGGCGAGAAAGTCTAAATACCAAACCCTAAGGAGGTTTAGAATTTGTTTCTGAGTTCGGGGCCCTTCTTTGCCAGTAACTCACTGTGTGACCTTGAGAGAATCACCACCGCTTTCGGGGACAGAGCTTCCTCAACCTTAAAATGTGAGAGTTGGGCAAGTGACCCCTGCGGTCCTTTTCACCTCAATCATCCCACGTTTTTAATCCTTTTGGAAGGTTTGCTTCCTTTTACCTCCCTTTCCCTCTCCTTTCTCACATTATTACCTGATCCACTGCCTCCTCTTTCAAATGTCACTCTCTTCCAGTATAGGCTTTCTGTTCACCATCACCAGCTATTTCCTCAACAATCTGGTCCCCCTTGGTGAGCTGGGGAGGGGGCAAGGCTTGCCCTACCTCCTCAAGTCGCACTTCACAGTGGTGATATTTCCTCCTGTGTCTGCCCTCACCAAAATCCAAATGGTACCGGTTCCAATCTAAGGAGGAGGGCAGGCTGCGTAAAAATGGATCTCCTTCCCCAAAGGAGAGGCCATGCCAGCCCCACCCCCCATGTACACACACACACACCTGCATTCATGGACATAAAACCATCTCAGTGACGCCAGAGCCCCTTTCATCTCGGGATCTCCCAGCGCCAGGCAGAACCCTAATTACCCGAGCACCCCCCCTGGCCCCGCCGGTTCCCCCACTGTCATTAGCCCAGTTTTACCAGCGGGGGCCACAGCCTTTCCTTGGCTCCCAGGGTGGGGCCCTGTCTCCACAGTCTGCTCCTGAGGAGGTGTGTGTGCTTGTGTGTGTGTGTGTGTGTGTGTGTGTGTGTGTGTGTGTGTGTGAAGGGGAACTGCTCTATCAATTGCCTGGTGTATACTGGTCAGACTCACTTGCGGTGTGTGGGGTTCTAAGTCTCTGAGTAAGGCTGCCCTTGTTCATGGCAGGCTCAGGCTCTTGCATCCTCAGCTCTGTCCGGGTTGGGGGGTGGAGCATAACTGGGGTCTGCAATGCATAGGGGAGGGGAGGGTACCTCTCTTGGGACCCCTGGGAATGGCAGGTGGGATGAAACCCACGGGAGGCAGAGGGGGCAGAGATGAGGGGTATGCAGTGGGAGAAGGGAGCCTGCAGGGCGCAGTGGCAGCTGCACTGGAGAATCGAGGCTGCAGTGTGCAGAGTCAGCACGCAGTAAGTGAACCTGTGGGTTCAGCCTGGGCTTGCAGTGCACATGCCACAGTGGCAGTGTGGGGCAGGAGACTGCACCTCGCAGAGTCAGCCCGTGTGCAGTGCGAGGTGCCCTGAGGGTGGCTGTCTGCCAGTCGATGCCACGTCCTCGGTGATCATGTTTGGCTGAAACCCAGGGAAGCAAGGCTGTGATGTGCAGTGCTTCGGGTGCATGCTCTACCCTGTACGGGAATAGTCTCTTGGGATTGGGCTGCCCGAGGACTTGAGATAGAAGCCCTGTGCGTGGGACATTTATGCGATGAGCTACGTTTATACTCTGCACCCATCAGGCAGAACGAGGAGGCCATGGGGAAGTCTAGCACGAATCTGGATTAGTCCAGAGGGGGAACACCAAAGTGCTATGGTTTTGTCTCCCTTTCACTCTGGCTTCCTCCATGTTTCTCTGACGAAAGGCCTGAAAGATACCTGGTGAGGGAGACTTTTTGAAATCCTAGACCCACAGCCTTAGAAGATGAAGTGCCTCCTGACCCACCTCCCCCCCCCCACCCACACACACCAGGGACAGAGTGGGGCACCTTGAACTCAAAGGTAAGAGTTTACCATTCCTTTTTTTTTTTTTTTTAAGATTTTATTTATTTATTTGACAGAGAGAGAGAGACAGCCAGCGAGAGAGGGAACACAAGCAGGGGGAGTGGGAGAGGAAGAAGCAGGCTCTTAGCGGAGGAGCCTGATGTGGGGCTTGATCCCAGGACCCTGGGATCACGCCCTGAGCCGAAGGCAGACGCTTAACAATTGAGCCACCCAGGCGCCCCAGGAGTTTACCATTCCCATCTTCTCCTTACCTCTCTTTCTTGGCTCCTGATATGGGCTGGTAACAGACCTGGGCAAGGGCAAAGTGAAGGGCACAAGGCCTCCAAAGCAGGCATCCCGCCGGATGCCAGGATCCAGCCCAGGTCTGGGCTTATAGCCCCTGCCCAGTGTTGCATCAGCCCCCTTTCCACCCCACTCATCCTGCCTACCCCCATTTCTTGAAGCTTCTAGCTTCTCTCAGAGTCATTTCAGCCCCAGCTTCTGTTGTCTCCTTGCCAGGAAACCCCCACTCAGGCTGTCTCCTCCCATCCCCCCCACCTCTGCTTCAGGACTGAATCCCTGGGGAGAGCAGGAGGGGTGGGGCACAAGTAAGGATGGATAGAGACCCTCCAACAGGATCTGCCTGATGGCCCCCTCCCTCTCAGATTTTGGTTGCCAAGGAGGCAGCAGGAGCAGCCTGTTCTCTGGGCTCCCATTGGAGCAGCTCTGCCTGAGCCCCGCCCTCTCTCCCTTCCTCCTTCCTTCCCTCCCAGACTGTTGCTAGGAAGCACCCCAAGATTTCTCAGGGTCCCACCCCTAGAAACCAGGGGATCCAGATATCTTTCTGAAGAGCTTCCCTAAAAGCCTGGAAGCCAAGACCCCACACCACTGCCAAGAAGCCACAAACAGTTGAGGTGGGGGTGGGGGGTGGAAACAAGGGACAGGCCCTCTACCAGCCTGCCCTGGAACTACCTCCAAGGCCTGGGCCTCAGTAATCCCACCCCTCCCCCATCTCGAGCTCCTGGGCTCTGGGTGATGTCAGCAAGTGATGAGGTATCCAGCAGACACCCCTTGATTCTGCAGACACAGCCCCACTTATTGGGGAGTTCTGGAAAGACGCAGGGGAAACCTGCTAAGAGGACCTAAACCTCAGATGTTTCTCCCCCTTAGTGATCTTTCACTCAAGAAAAGGTAGTGGAAATGGAGAAAAGAAAGGGGGAGACAGTTTATGGGAGTTGGGGATCAGAGATGAGAGACTGCGAAATTCACCAACAATTGACTGCTAAGGGTAAAGGGACCACTTAATGTCCCCCTCCCAATCATCTTTGTCCCATCGGGTACCAGAGGACCAGGGAAGGGACTCAGGCCTGGCTGAACCTTGCTCTTGGTAGCTTAGGCAAGAAGTGTGGGAAAAAAAACTGACACCTTCTCTGGGTTGTTTTTCAAGGGGTTCTTCTACTCTCATTCATTCTTTTGATACCTTAAAAAAAAAACACCATTTAATATATGCCAGATATTGGACCCCCTAAATTTTCCAGCTTCTGGTTTCACTCTTGTGTAGAGCCCCCTCATCTTGCCTTTGGCAGGAGAGGGGGGAGAGGGGTAGGGGCACAGTGTCCTTTACCATAGAGTTTGAGCCTTACCATACTACAGCCCTCCCCCCTCCAATGAAAGGAGATGGGACAAGCTGGTGTGGAGGCCAGGAGTATAGAGGGTTCTCAGGGCCTGGAAGGAGGAGGGGTGCAAAGGAAATGGCAGGCTGGTTTCCTTTCCCTGCCACTGTCCAGGCCTCGGGAATCACAGGACGTCTCTTCTCTGAGCTGGGAGTGTGGAGAGGGAAGGCATCCTTCAGGGTGCTGGAGAGGAAACCACTCCAATTGTTAGTTCAAATTCTGCCTTTCATTGTCCCGGCTGATCTCTTTCTGGACCTCTGTGGGGCAGTGGGAAGTCAGACACAGGGAACCATGGGAGATCCAGGAACTGTCCTGAGGTGGGTCCACCTTGTAAGCTTCTCCCCCACCCCCCCCACCTCCTCTCCCCCAGAGAGATAGAAAGTGGGGACTGGTCAGGGAAGGAACTGGTTTGGAAGCAGCTGTGTATGAGTGTGTGGGAACAACTCTTCCTTTCTCCATGTACCTGCTGCCAACGAACTCCCAGAGTGGGGGGGCCCAGGCAAGCTTCCAAAGAAAATGTTCCAGCTAGGGGAGGGGAATTACTCAGTTTCCCTGTGGAGAGAAGGGACGCTGAAACCCTTCGTGCCTTGTACGCTTACCAAGTATTTCAATGTTTCTGGGTCTAGGCTCTTGCTACTTTTCCTTACACTTCTTTCTAGCCTAGATAAGGAATGTCCCCATACCTTTGGGTACCAAAAAGCCCTATTTCCCATAGCCTCTTACCCAGCCCCAAGCCCCCTCCTCTGGCACACCAGTTCCTTTTCTGCCACTGCTCCAATGTTGCCATGTCACTCCACCTGGGTGACTTCCGTCTGCCCCACTTTTCTGCGTGGACCCCTTCCCCCGCCAGACCAACCAACAAGATGAAGAGGTTGGGGCTTGGAACTGAGGGAGCAGAGGTGGGTGCTCAGCCTTTATCAGCGCTGAGGGGGAAGAAATGGACAGCCAAAGAAAGTGGGGGGTAAGAAGGGTTTTTGAGAGGGGCTGTGTGGATGGAGGGTTTCCTTTCTATCCAGACGGGATGCCGGTATTTCTTCTCTTACCCACAGGAGGATTTTCAGAGAGTCCCAACTTTGGGAAGAGAGGATCCAGCCAGGGAGCCGGTGGGTCCTAGGAAGCTAACGTGGTGTGGAGGGAAGAGGTGGTGGCGTGTGGAAAGCCTGTCTCTGATATTGACAGACCAGAGAAGCAGGACAGTCAATGTAGAGAAATTGAAGGTGGCCCATGTCCAGAGCTAAGGGAGTCCTCACAGTCCCTTAGGAGTCCAGTCCTTGGGGGAACCCTGCCAAGCCTAGAAAAGGAGCTGCTGGTGAGAAGTGGGGGGACAGGGAAGGCAGATGGCCTGACTACAAAAGCCGCCTCCCTGCCGCTGTGAAGTGGGAAGGAGGCACCCCTCCATCCCCCAGAGATCTGCCAGGCTTCCTGCCAGAGAGGGATGGTTTAAGCTCAGAATATCACTATCCTCAAGGCCCAGATATTCCCCCAAATGTACCCAACACCCACTAACTCAGTCAAGAGCAGTCACAAAGTTGACAGCTTCTCTCTAAGAGGGGCAGTCTGGGCTATGAGGGATGAGAAAGGAGCTATAGGATCCAGGAATGGCTCAAGGCGAGGGGCCTTGGGCTGGTGTAACCAGGAAGGAATGAGCGGAGGGAGCAGGCAAAGGTAGATAGGGGCCTGGGAGAAGACGGGAGGCCGAGGAATAGGGTTTGTGGTCCTCTCAAGTGTGAGTGAGCGTGGGGTTTGTGGTTGTCTCAAGTGTGGCCGGGGGCAGTTTGGAAGTTAAGTGTGAGGAGTCTGGGCTCTCCCTCCTTCCTGCTTTGGAAGCTTTGGCTCCGCACATTTGGCAGCTGCTTTGGAGAAATACTATTTCCCAGTGGAGTCACTTGGGTAGGCACGAAGGGGAACAGAATAGAAGCGATGTGGATGGGTGCATGGGGAGGGAGAAAGGCCATAGGCAATAATGACCTTAGAGGGATGTGATCAGCTCCACTCTACCTCTCAGAATAGGGGTCCTTGTCTCCCTGTTGTGATTCTGCTCCCACACCCAGGATCCTGTTATTTTCTGCCCCAAGGGCCAACAAGTTTGCTTCCAGAGCTTAAGCGGGCTGCACTCCCAGACTCATCCCCTGATGACTGATTTTACCAGTGAAAGGGTGGCCAAAGAATGGTTGCTGGGGAATATGGTTGGAACTTGGCCTCATGGACTGGGATATCAGACTTAGGGTATGGGATGGGGGAGCTGAAAGTAGGGAGTGGCAGAACACTGGCTGGGGCCTCCATGTGTATCTTGTCTTCGGTTATAAATGTTAGGGACAATCTGTCCCCAGGATAGGGCAGGGATAAGGGCTGTATATAGAGAAGGCTCAAGACATTGGAGCCAGAGGCGAATAGCATTTGCTTCTGAGCTTCTGACTGGAGGGGGAAAAAAGGGCTAATGTCTAAAGCCCTGAATATAATTATGCACAATTTGATTCCATAGGATAAGCAAGACATCATATTGTTTTTAATAAACTTTCAAAAAAAGAATAGTTTTATTTATTTATTTTTAAAATATTTTATTTATTGGGGCGCCTGGGTGGCACAGCGGTTAAGCGTCTGCCTTCGGCTCAGGGCGTGATCCCGGCGTTATGGGATTGAGCCCCACATCAGGCTCCTCCGCTATGAGCCTGCTTCTTCTTCTCCCACTCCCCCTGCTTGTGTTCCCTCTCTCGCTGGCTGTCTCTATCTCTGTCAAATAAATAAATAAAATCTTTAAAAAAATATTTTATTTATTTATTTGACAGAGGGAGAGAGAGAGAGAGAGGGAGACAGCGCACAAGCAGGGGGAGGGGCAGAGGGAAAGGGAGAAACAGACTCCCTGCTGAGGAGGGAGCCGGATGCAGGCTCCATCCTAGGACCTTGGCTCAATCCTAGGACCTTGGGATCAGGACCAGAGCCAAAGGCAGAGGCTTAACCAACTGAGCCACCCAGGCGCCCCCCAAAAAGAATAGTTTTAGGTTTACAGGAAAAGATTTGAAGATAGTAGGGGTCCCCCCACATACACCATAGCCAATTTCTCCTTTTATTAGCCTCTTACATTAGTACAATATTTTTTACAGCTACTTAACTAGTATTGATACGTCATTATTAACTAATGTCTATGCTTTACTCATATTCCTTAGTTTTCACCCAATGTTCTTCTGTTCCAGGATGACATCTGGAATGCCAAGTTACATTTAATAATTACGTCCCCTTAAGTCCTCTTGGCTATGACAGTTTCTTAGACTCTCCTTATTTTTGATAACCTTAACCTCAGTTTCCCCCTTACTTTCCTCCTTTCTTCTCCCCATATTCAAGCACTATGCAGGGCCAGGAGATTCTGGGAGGACTGCCAAATTTGGGGGTTAAATGGTGATGTGTGTGCAACTGATCAAGCCCCAGTGTAGCCTTTGGAATACAGATGTGGAAATAAGAGCTCTGGTGCACCCAGGGGTGTAGGAGCACCACACACACACACACACACACACACACACACACACGTGGGGGGGGGAGGAAAAAAGAAAAAAAAAAAGGTTAAGAAAGAGGACCAGGTGTTGCTGAACGAATGCCACACCCCTGCTGTGCCTAGTAACCAGCACGTAATGAAAGGGTGTCAGAATATCATGTAAATGCTTGGTGGACAGTGACGTCTTTGGGCGACGCCTGCTAGCCAACGTTCTTTCCAGAGCTCTCCTCTCCCTCTGCCCCCTGAGTCTCTGATGCTTCAGCTCATACAGGTGCTTCTCCAAAGGAGAGAAACAATGCGGGCTGGCTAGCTTAGTCCCTTAGCTTTCTCGCTAGCTCACTCCACCGAACTACAATTCCCAGAAGACATCGCGGAGCGGCCTGTCTCTTGGTGCATTCTTATTGAATCATGTTTGTTACTCCCAGCCAATAGAAGTTAAGCTCTTTGATAAGTGTCAAGATGGCGATACCTAGGATCTAGAACTAGCTTGTACGGTAGGCTTAAAATTGGGGAGGTGGTGGATGAAAAGGAAACAGAGAATTACAGTTTCAAGGTTGGGGAAGGTGGAGGAAATGGAGAAAAAAATTCTGGATTTGGGGTGGTAGGGGCTGAGGGACGCGGCCAGAGCTGAGGGCTTAATTAGGCAATCGGAATAGGCTTAACCCCTTGCCACCCTCTCCAGTTGAAGGGAGGATGATTCAGGAGGAAGGAACCTGACAGAATCCCTTCCTTGTCCTCTTCCCCATTTTTTTCTTTCTACTTCCTCAGCCCCCCGTAAATTTTCCTATATCCGTTTCATTCAACTCGGCCCTCCTCTGTTCTTTCCTTCAGAATCTCCTCTCCCCTTTTCTTAGCTTAGTTTTTTCCACCTCAGAGCTGACCGCCACCGGCCCCTTCTCAGAGTGAAATCATGAAGGTAGTGAACTTGAAGCAAGCCATTTTGCAAGCCTGGAAGGAGCGATGGAGTGACTACCAGTGGGCAATCAACATGAAGAAATTCTTTCCCAAAGGAGCCACCTGGGACATTCTCAACCTAGCAGGTCTTGAGTGAGGAAGGAAGGAAGGATGGGAGGGCTAAACCCAGAAAAGTTGTAACCACTCAGTCTTCCTTTGTTATTCCCCTTGCAGAAGCACTCCTGGAGCAAGCCATGATTGGACCTTCCCCCAATCCTCTCATCCTGTCCTACCTGAAGTATGCCATTAGTTCCCAGGTAAACTGCCCCACCTATTCCAGAGAGTGAGGATTTGAAGGTAAAAGACTTGGAGTACAGTTGTCAGCTCACACTTGCTAGGTGAATTTGTTTGAACACAACACTTCTCTGAGCCTCAGTTTTCTTGTGAAAATAATAATACTTCATTGGTTGTGATGAATGTTACATTAACTTAGTCTATCAATAAATATTCATGAATGTGTCAGATAGTGGTGTAGACCCCGGGGATATAGCTGTGAGAAAGACCTGATCCCAGCACACAAGGAATTTAGTGGGTAATAACAGATATGAAAATAAGCAGTCGGTCACAGGATGGGTTTATGATGTAGGTTAAGACAGTACTAGGGGAGTACATGAGAGAGGCACGTAATTCAGTCTTGAGCAATCAGGGAAGGCTTTCTGGAGAAAGTGATGTTTAAACCAAGACCTTATTGTTAACAGGAGTTAGCCAGGCAAATTGGTGAGAGGGTACAAAGCAGAAAGAAAAGCATATGTAAAGGCTGGGAGGCAAAAATCACATGTTGTTTAGGAACTGAAAATAATTTGTACGGCTAGAGCAGTAGTTTTGGTCTCAGGATACTTTTATGCTCTTAAAAACTATTGAGACTCCCACAAAGCTTTTGTTTATATGTGTTACATCTATCCATATTTACCATTTTAGAAACGAAAACTGAGAAATTTAAAAAATATTTATGAACTTATTTATTTAACAGTAACAAAAAGTAAAGTCTATTAAAGCCTGTTATATTACATGTTAATATAAATAACATTTTAATGAAAACCATATTTTCCAAAACAAAAAAGCTAGTGAGGAAAGTGGCATTGTTTTACGTTTTTGCAAATCTCTTTAATGCTTTAATAGAAGACAGCTGAATTCTCTTATCTGCTTCTGCACTCACTTGTTGCAGTAGGCTATTTTGGTTGAAGTGTGTGAAGAAAATCTGTCCTCACACATCAGGTTTTTAGTTTGAAAAGGGCCGAGAATGTTAATAAGCTTTTCAGGTAACTGGATATTCATTGACACACATATTCAACAGGTGATTGGAACTACATCAATGAACTTAAAAAAATTAATTGGTTAATTAATTTTTTTAAGTAAGCTCTACACCCAACGTGGGGCTTGAACTCACGACCCTGAGATCAAGAGTCACATGCTCTACCGACTGAGCCAGCCAGGCTCCCCTCAATGAACTTCTTATACTCTGTTACATTAAAATCCATTGGTCTCTCTCTTGCACTTGAACAGATCTTTTACTCATGCATGATTTTATAATATCATGAATTGGTCATGTGGAAAATATCTGTTACTGAGTTACACGGATATTCCAATTGTTGACACATTTAATTATATGATTCACATGTCATGGAGCCTCTGGGACATTCCACATACTGTTGTGGGAGAATGAGAGTAGAAAAGGCAAATAACATCTTAGCAGTATTGAAAAAAGAGTTTTAACCTCACAGACACCAGGGGTTCCTGGACCATATTTCGAGAACTGCTGGGCTAGCACTTCAAAAAGGAGACTGGTTTAGAGAGAGATAGGGAGGCCTGTGGGTGATGCTAGAGTTTGGACTTTATCCTAGGGTGACGAGTAATCGTTTAAAGAGTTTTAAGTGGAGGAATGGTGTGGTAGGATTTATGTGTGTGTGTATAGATATTTAACATGCAATAAAATGTAGAGATCTTAAGATAATTTCAGTGAGTTTTAGCAGTTGTATATACCCATGTCACTCACATTCAAAATAAGATACAGAACATTTCTATTCTCCCAGAAAGTTCTCTTGTGCCCCTTTCTAGCCCATCCTCCTATAACCACTAAATGTTTTCTGTCACTGGAGATTAGTCTTGACTATATTTGGATTTCATAGAAATGGAATCATATAGCAAACACTGTATACTCTGTCTTCTTTTGTTTAACATAAATGTTTTTGAGGCACGTCTGGGTGGTGCAGTTGGTTAAGCATCCGACTCTTGGTGTTGACTAGGTCATGGTCTCAGGGTCGTGGGATGGAGCCCCGTGTCGGGCTCTGGGCTCAGTGCAGAGTCTGCTTGGGACTCTCTCTCCCTCTGCCCCTCCCTGCTGTGCTCTCATTCTCTCTCTCTCAAATAAATAAATAGGTCTTTAAAAAAATAAATGGTTTTCAGATTTATCTATGTGGTTGTGTATGTCATCAGTTCATTCTCTTTACATCGCTGAGTAGTATCCCTCAAGTGGCATGTAGTTCTTGTACTTCCTCTTTCCTCTTGGCTTATGTCCGCTTCCCATGTGAGCACATATTCATCTACTTTGTTCTTTTTAACTGCTGCATAATGTTCCATATGTACTGTCATGTAGGTTTTTAGTTTTTTATTGTTATACTCATTGTTTTAGTTGACTTTTTTTTTTGAAGATTTTATTTATTTATTTGAGAGAGAGAGCACAATCGGGGAGGGGCAGAGGGACCAGCAGATTCCCGCTGAGTGGGTAGCCCAACGTGGGATTCAATCCCAGGACCCTGAGATCATGACCTGACCCAAAGTCAGACGTTTAACTGACCGAGCCACCCAGGCGCCCCTCATTGAATGTTCTTATACTTGCTTGTCTGCACTTCTGGGAATGTTTCCCTAGTATAGATACCTAGAAGTGGAATTGCTAATTTAAAGAATTCCCACATATTTGGGGCGCCTGGGTGGCTCAGTCAGTTAAGCATCTGACTCGATTTTGGCCCAGGTCATGATCTCAAGGTTGGGAGATCGTGCCTGAAATCAGGCTCCACACTGGGCGTGGAGCCTGCTTAAGATTCTCTCTCCTTGTCCTTCTGCCCCTTCCCCTTCCTCTCTAAAAAAACTATAAAGAAAGAATTCCCACATACTCAATTGCAATACATCCTGCGAATTGCCCTCCAGAAAGGATGCTATTAGTTTACACCCCCCTCCATGGTGTTTGACAATGTTTCCCAACACCTTTTGAATGCTGGATAGAATTTTTTAAAATTCCTTTCCAGAAGGCAAAAAATTATATCACATTATAATTTGTACTTCTATAACTGTGATCTTGAGCATTTTTTTAAATGTTTATTTGTTCTCTGTATATCTTCTGGGAATTGCTTACGCGTATCATTTGCCCGTTTTTCCTTTTTTTTTTTTTTTAAAGATTTTATTTATTTATTCAACAGAGATAGAGACAGCTAGCGAAAGAGGGAACACAAGCAGGGGGAGTGGGAGAGGAAGAAGCAGGCTCATAGCGGAGGAGCCTGATATGGGGCTCGATCCCACAACACTGGGACCACGCCCTGAGCAGAAGGCAGACGCTTAACCGCTGTGCCACCCAGGCGCCCCTCTTTTTTTTTTTTTTATTGTAAAAGCTTTATTGAGATATAAATCACATACTATACAATTTACCCATTTCAAGTATACATTTTACTGAATTGTAGTATTTTCAGAGTTGTGCAACCACTACCACAGTCAACCGAGAACATTTTCATCACCCCAAGAAAAATTCTTACTGATTTTTAAGTGTCTTAATATAATTGATCTTGTAATCCTTATCTGTTATTTATATTTGAAATGTTTGGTCACTTTTTTTTAACTTTTTGATTTTCTTTTCTTTTTTTTAAAAAAAAATTTTATTTGTTTGAGAGAGAGAGAGCATGCACAAGCAGGGGGAGTGGCAGGCAGAGGGAGAGGGAAAGCAGGCTCCCCGCTGATCAAGGAGTCCGACTAGGGGCTGGATCCCAGGACCCTGGGGTTATGACCCGAGCGGAAGGCAGATGCTTAACCCACTGAGCCACCCAGGCACCCCGGGTGTTATTTCTTAGCATGCAGATATTTTTTAATGTTTTTGTTGTCAGATTTAACCATTTTTTCCTATATGGCTTTTGTCTTGCTTAAGGGCTTCCCTGCTCCATGGATCAAAATATGTTCTCCAATTTCTGCCAACACTTCACTTTTATTTTTTGCATTTATTTTGCTTCATCCATTTAGAATTTATTGCGGTGTGAGGAAGAGATCCAAATTTATTTATTTTTTCCAAATAGATGGACAGTTGCCTCAGCTGCCTTTATTGAATAGGCCATTCATCTGTGTCCTAAATTCTCTTACAGACAAAGGTCTATTTCTTGGTATTTTAGTTTAGTTCATTGATACATTTGTCTCTACTTACACTAGTGCTTTACTGTTTTATTACTTTACTTTTATAGTATATTTGGTGTCTGGTTAGGCAAGTCTTCCCTTAGTTGTTTTATTTTTCAAAAATTTCTTGGCTGTTTTCAGGTGTTTTCTTTTCCAAATTTTAGAATCAACTTGTCAGATTCTTTTTAAAAATCCAATTGTATTTTGATGGAGATTTCCTTGACTTTGTGCATTTGGGGAATTTGTGGATTAATTTTAGAAAGATCACTCTGGTGGTAGTTTGAGGAATGAGTTGGAGGCTGGTAAGACAGAAGGCATATATATATTTTTAAAGTTGATTTATTTATTTATTTATTTAAGTAATCTGCACACCCATCGTGGGGCTCAAGCTCATGACCCTGAGATGAAGAGTCACATGCTTTTCTACTGAGCCAGCTTCTCACCCCAGGCTTTTTTTTTTTTTTTTTTTTGCCAAGGATCAGATAATAAATACTTTCCATTTTCCAGGCCATGTGGTCTCTGTCACCATGTTATTCTGTCATTATAGTTTGAAAGCAGATACAGATAGTATATAAGTAAATGGACATGCCTGTGTTCTGATGAAACTTGATTATTAAACAAAAAAAGATTTTATTTGTTTGAGAGATTGAAAGTGAGCAAGAGAGAGGGAGACAAGGAGCAGGGGGAGGGGCAGAGGGAGAGGGAGAAGCAGATTCCTTACTAAGCAGGGAGCCTGCTAAGCAGGGAGCCCAATATGGGGCTTGATCCCAGGACCAGGATCATGACCTGAGCTGAAGGCAGATGCTTAACTGACTGAGCCACCCAGGTGCCCCCTGATGAAACTTTTTTTTTTTTTTAAAGATTTTATTTATTTATTCGACAGAGAGAGAGACAGCTAGGGAGAGAGGGAACACAAGCAGGGGGAGTGGGAGAGGAAGAAGCAGGCTCATTGCAGAGGAGCCTGATGTGGGGCTAGATCCCATAACACCGGGATCACGCCCTGAGCTGAAGGCAGACGCTTAACCGCTGTGCCACCCAGGTGCCCCCCCCCCCCGATGAAACTTTATTTACAAAAAAGGTGATGGGTCCAATTTGGCTTGTGAGCCATGGTTTTCCAACCCCTGATTTAGGCTGTTGCAGTGATTCAGGTAAGAGACGATATTAGCATAAGCATGGGAAGTGGCAGCAGAGAAGAAGATGAATTCCAGAACTGTTCAGGAGGTGGCAAATGTGAGGGTTTGGTGGTTACCAGGATGAGGGGCATGGGCTAGAGAAAGTAATCATGGCTGATGGGATGATAAGGAGACAGTGGGAGAAGGGTAGGGCTGTTGTTAACAGTTGGAGTGCAGCTGAGGGGTGGAGAGGACATTGATTTCGGCCATTTTTTTTTCTTTTAAGATTTATTTATTTATTTGAGAGAGAGAGCAAGCATGGTGGGGAGCGGCAGAGGGAGAGGGAAAGAGAGTTCCAAGGTGACTCCATGCCAAGCGTGGAGCCTGACGCAGGGCTCCATCTCATGACCCTGAGATCATGACCTGAGCCAAAAGCAAGAGTCTGACACTCAACCAACAGCACCACCCAGGTGCCCCTGGCCTTTTTTTTAGAGTGAGAGCTAGAGCACTCGCAGGGGGAGGGCCAGAAGGAGGAGAGAGAGAATCTCAAGCAGACTCCCAGCTGAGCACAGAGCCCAATGTGGGCCCGATCCCACGACCATGAGATCATGACCTTAGCTGAAATCAGGGGTTGGATGCTCGACCAACTGAGCCACCCAGGCGCCCCGGAGTTTGGCCTTGTTAAGTAAGGTGCCTGTGTGAGCTATCAAAGAGAAGACACTGGATAGGCAGTTGAACATATGTGTCCGAACTTAGAAGAAGAGGTGTAGACTGGTGCTGTTGATTTCGGAGTTGTCGACTGCGGATGGTAATGGAAGCTGTTGGCATGGATGAGAGTGTCTGGAGAGGGTGGAGAGTGAGCAAAAGAAATGACCCAAGCCAAATCCCCCAGGAGCCAATCACATGTAGGGAACACACGTATGAAAAGGATTCCTCATAAGAGCGTGAAAAGAAGAGGTCAGTGAGGCGGGAAGAGGAGCAAGAGAGAGTGGTATCGAGAGCAGCCGGGGGAGGAGAGGACGGAAGAATGAGGAAGCGTTTCCTGGTGTTGGGTGCTGCTGAGAGGTCCGTGAGATGGGAACTGAGAAGTATCCGTAGGGTTTAACAAGCAGTTTGTTGATGAGCTTACCCAGGAGATTCCTGCATTGGTAAGGATACAAGTGATTGGAGTGGGTTGAATTGTGAACGGAAGGTGGGGAGGTAGAGACAACGAGTGCACAGAAGGCATGTCTGTGAGAGCAAGAGAGAGAGCGTGGTGGTTAATTGGAAATGGGGGGGGGTCTGCGGGAAGTTCTCTTAAAGATAGAAGATCTCGAGATGTGTAAACACTGATGGGAAGGCAAGGGGGAGAGCAAGGCTGAAGTAACAGAGGGAGAGAACTAAATGTATATGCAGGAGCTTCTGTGCTTGCAAAGTGCTATGCAAAATTAGTCACTGCTTCTCCCTTCAGAGTCAAGAGGCTCTTCGGTCCAGTGCTTGCACATAGAGGGCACTTAGGAGAGTCGGGGGTGTTGCATATCAAGGGAGAGGAGAGGAGAGAGCAGCCACAGGTCAGTCTGGGCTAGCCAGGTGTGCAGTGGGCCACATAGAGGGGCTCCAGCCTCAGGAGCTGGTGGTAGCTTAGAACTCCTGTGTTGATAGATATATTAAGAGTGAAATAGGTTAAATCCTGCCGTGAAAAACAGTTCAAACGGTTTGCCATGTGGAAAGTATTTTTAGGTCTCAAGAGTAGCAGTGCTTTATTGATACTGTTAGCAAAAACTTACTGGACGGAATTCTGAATTTGGAGATCAGAAATACATTAGAACATACAGCATCCCTCAGAACAGACAGAATTGGGGTGGGGGGTTCTGTTCTGGTAGTTTGGGGTCAGTTTCAGTGGGAGCATCCAGCTCCCCCTTCAGGTTGGTATCCAGCAAGGTTCAGCTCTCTCCAAGCTCTTGCTATGGGGACATCAGTTATAAATAAACAAACACTCGCCTGGAACGTTATGGTCATCCTGCCCAGGCAGGCTCCCAACTTTCTGATCACCATCAGACACCAGCTATGGCTTCACAGAACATCTTGCTGAGCATGGCGCTAAACACTAATTGTGTATTTAAGTCCTCTGTGTGTTTTGCTCTTGTTTATTCAAGAATACTAGTTAAAGGTGTCTGAACAGAGAGCACTCTGTTCACATGATGGAGAAATTATACACAGAAGACATTGCCATGCGTGTAAAATTCACCCTGACTTCGCTTTCTCCTGAAATCTTTGGAAATCTTTGTTCCTCTAAGGAAGACAACCCACGAGGCTGGTGATTATCCTGACAGTTTCTATCATTGTATTCTACTTTTTTATTTTGGTGTATTTTGCCACTGATGCTGAGTATATAAATGTAACTACTTTCTGAGGTATTATTCATATTTTATCAGCATGCTGTATTTATTTTTTTAAAAATATGACAACTCAAGAGACTTTCCATAGGTTTTAATTTCATTTAGGACACCTTAGTTATTTCTTTTGAACTACATCTCCAATCTTATGGTGGTGATGAATATGTTTTACTAATAGAGATTTATTTTTAAAGTTCAATTTTTTCAGAATGCTAGTTCCGAGAATTCATCAATCCAAAGCAGTAAAGACTTACCGAGGACCTACTATGTGCTAGGCCCAGGCTAGGTTCTAGAGAAATAGATATAAATTCACCACTGTTTCTTTTCCCAGGGAGCTCACAGTTCAGGTAGGATTTCCCTTAGTCAAATAAGCTTGAAAAGTATTGCTACTCTGTCTCCATTTATCTTAGAGGTTTTCATTGTACACATGCATATTATGATTTAGAGATACCCTAGAGTAAAGAAAACTCTATATTTATTCTGTGGTTTCTCAAATTCATATCACACAGAAGCTGTGTGTGTGTGTGTGTAAAATTTCTTAACATCTTGGGGCATCTTTGGAATAACATCATGCAATAGAAGTTGCTACAATAACAGAAATGCTCTGTGTCTGTGCTGTCCGATACAGTAGCCACTAGCCACATGTAGCTGTTGAGCACCGGCGGTGTGGCTAGTCTGACGAAGGAACTGAATTTTAAATTTTATTTAATTTAAATTTAAACAGCCACATGGGGCTAATGGCTTCCCTATCGAACAGTGCAACCTTGGAAGCTACTTTGAGAAATGCTGATCCAGGGTGTGTCTTTCCTTACTCATTCTACAGACATTCTCAGCAAGTTCGCGGTGGTCACCGAGTAAAAGCATCCTTGTCCTCAAGGAGCTCCTAGCTTGACGGGGGCAACAGGCACCCACTGTATTGTGATGGGTATAAGGCGATTACTTGGAGCACATGGGGAAGAATTTTGGCTTTGGGTGGGAGGTTGGGGTTGATCAGAGAAGGTGTCCTGGAGAAGTCCTAGAGAGTAAGTCCTAGAGAATCAGTGAGAGTGTATAATGAAATTCCCTACCTATTTCTTTCTTTTTTTTTTTTTTAAAGATTTTATTTATTTACTTGACAGAGAGACAGCCAGCTAGAAAGGGAACACAAGCAGGGGGAGTGGGAGAGGAAGAAGCAGGCTCCCAGTGGAGGAGCCCGATATGGTCCTCGATCCCATAACACCGGGATCACACCCTGAGCCGAAGGCAGACGCTTAACGACTGTGCCACCCAGGCGCCCCTTCCTACCTATTTCAAGGGGCAGCTGCTCCCTGTTCATTGCAGGGAATGTTTGTTCGTCTCCATTTCTTGTCCAAATAAAAGTACCCTTTATAGACCTTGTAGGAGTAAAACAACATAACCTTATTCCTGTCCGTCCGTCTGCCGAGTAGCAGTATTTGAACCTTGAATATGGTGGACAGTGAGTGGCATGTGAACATGGAACTCGGCACCTTTGAATGCCCACCCTCATCTTCTCAGTGGGCGTGTGCTGATGATGTCATTTTGGGTGATTCTGATAGGAGCAGGAATGGGGACAATGCCTCTCTTTTAATGGGCTGAGGAAGGCCTCTTGAAAGGGTTGAGGTTTTTGGAGAGCTGCAAAAACTTTAAGTGTCAGTTTTCGATCCTGTCAGCTGTGCGACACTAGTCTGAACTCTGTCTTTCTTCTTTCCCTCCAGATGGTGTCCTACTCCTCTGTCCTCACAGCAATCAGTAAGGTATGACCATAGCTACTCACGAGCTAGGTGGAGGGCAGGGGGGCAGAGAGTTGGTAGTTACAGATGGGACCCCACCTCCTTGCCTGCTCTGATCCTGCGAACTCTGAGGCTGGACAGGCAGCACGTGATGCCTCTAGCTGGCATTGCTGCATTCCGTTGGAGGGAGGGGGATCCCGGGAAGTAGGGGCTGGCAGTGAGGAGCCAGTTTCCAACGTTGAAAGAATGCCGAGTCTGAAACCTGAGGTTGGAGGAAAGATGAGCAGGTGTCCTGACTACGCCATCGGCCTCATGTGGGAGACCAGAGGTCGACTGGGATGTTCCGTAGCTTTGTCACTGTTCTTTCCACAGTTTGATGACTTTTCCCGGGACTTGTGTGTCCAGGCTTTGCTGGACATCATGGACATGTTTTGTGACCGACTGAGGTAATGGCGGGGCTCCTAACCTGGCAGCATTATCTTAGCATAAGGGAGAAGCTCCTAGCCCACAGACTGACACCAGCTCAGTGGGTTCCTGCGCTTCTTCCCACTTGCTCATCTGCACCCACCCACCCCCATCCTTTTCTCCTTGGTCCCCTAGGACAAAAGGCCTTTTCTCTTTGGAGTGGCTTTTTTGAAATCTTGTCCGGTGGAAGCCGATCGGGCTGTCTTCCCTAGGACTTTGCTAGCTTCCCAGCTCTCTTCCCTAGTAGGGGCGTGCCAGGCACTCTGGGGAACGTTGGTGTGGGTCATATTTCAGCCTTTGGAGCCAAGACAGATTTTGCATCCTTTCCCGGTAGCTGTCACGGCAAAGCCGAGGAGTGCATCGGGCTGTGCCGGGCCCTTCTCAGCGCCCTCCACTGGCTACTGCGCTGTACTGCAGCCTCTGCAGAGCGGCTGCGGGAGGGGCTGGAGGCCGGCACTCCAGCTGCTGGGGAGAAGCAGCTTGCCATGTGCCTGCTGCGCCTCGAGAAGACCCTCAGCAGCACCAAGAACCGGGCCCTGCTCCACATCGCCAAACTAGAGGAGGCCTGTATGTCCCCCTGGTTCCCCTGAGCCCCACCTGCCACTGTTCCCATAGTCGGTTCTTTAATTGAGAGGGGAGAGGCAGGATGCCATCCCACTTCTTTCCAGGAGGATCTGAAATCATCCCACTTCCTTTTTTTTCTCCCCATAAGCATTGCATACATCCCAGGGACTTGGGCAGGGTGGCACCCGAGCCAATCAACCAACAGGTATTTACTGAGCATTATTGTATGCCCAGCACTGTGCCAGGTGCTGGGGGAGGGGGGTGGGGGGCTACAAAAGGAGCATGTGGCAGGGTCCCTGCTCTCAACAAGCATACATGCTAGTGGGGAGCAAGACCAGTATGTAATATACATGGAAGAAATTAGAGGACGAGAGAAGTACACCACCCATCCTTGTGTTTGTCTCCACACTCCTCATCTGAAAGCACATGACTCCTGTGTTTGAGTGTTGCCTAACACGTCCCTTTAAACATGGTACCTGTCTGCTGTCAGGCCTGTTGGATCATGCATCCCTTGACTCAAGTGCAGATGTGAAATATTGGAACCCTCCAGAGCCTGAGAGGAGACAGATCACCCGGTGGGAGGGGAGACTCTGGTGTTTCTGGACGTGGGGCCCAAGGCCACAGTCTTGTAGTGGCTTGAGACTGCCTAAGGATCTCTTATTCTGTGGTAACAAGAATGCTAGAATGGGTCACATCCAGGTCTTCAGGACCTGTTTGGAGAATTTATTATTAGGATTAGTATATTAGTTACTTCCCAAAGTATGTTTTTTTTTTTTTATAAAGATTTTATTTATTTATTCGACAGAGATAGAGACAGCCAGGGAGAGAGGGAACACAAGCGGGGAGTGGGAGAGGAAGAAGCAGGCTCATAGCAGAGGAGCCCGATGTGGGGCTCGATCCCATAACACCGGGATCACGCCCTGAGCTGAAGGCAGACGCTTAACCGCTGTGCCACCCAGGCGCCCCCCCAAAGTATGTTTTATTGCCTGTCAAAAGTCCAGAGAAATGACCCGTCTGTAAAAATGGGCTATGTTGACAGCATCTTTACTTATCTCAAGCCCCTGACAAATGTTTAGTGGCTTGAAAAGTAAATGGATATTTAACTTAATTTTAATGGATCTCAGGTCTTGTCTTTTTGTTTCTTCCCCATGGCACATGGAGGTTAACGGGCTAGTTGGTGCCAGTATTCATCATTTGACCCTCTGGAGTTGTAACTAGGATAAGTGACTCATAATTAAGTGCACAATAATGCAGTATAAACCATAGGTTCAAGCATTTAGGAGGAGAGGTCAGTGGGTTGGACCAGTTGGGTGAGTTGTCGAAGGATCTGGGCTTGAACAAAGGCTTGAGGAGAGTGAGTTTGAAAGGTGGAGATGAATGAGCCAAGTGGGGGCGCCTGTGGAGGGGGTGGGCGGTGAGAGCAGAGGCCTCGGCAGGGCGAGGCAGGGGTGAGCCCAGGAGGCTGGTTAGGAATCTAGCTTGACAGCCGTAAAGACTGGTGGCCACTTGCAAGGCTGACCACTCCTGATGCGATTTGTGGCCGCCTCCCCATTCCCGCCACTGGACTCCACCCTGCTGTGCCTCTGTCTGCCACTGCCTGTGTTGGGTTGCACCTGGGCTCTGAAATCGGCTACGTGCATCCCCTAGAAGGCAGGTCTGTGGGGATAGTTTCTAGGGCCTTCACTGTTAGTGCTCACCCCCCTTATAGAAACAGTGCATGCTGCCCTCAGGCCCCTGGCCTCCATGTCATCCTCAGGGGAAGCCTTCATATGTGGTTTTGAGGGCCCAGGGGGAGCCAAAGCTGAGGAGCTCAGGGCCAGTGTCTTCCTCTCCTCTGTTTCCCATTGTGTGTCTGCATTTCCTCTTCTCCACCAGCCTCCTGGACTGCCATTGAGCATTCTCTCTTGAAGCTTGGGGAGACCCTGGCCAGTCTCAGCAACCCCCAGCTCCGGAGCCAGGCTGAGCAGTGTGGCACGCTCATCAGGAGGTACAGGGCTCTCAGGCTGAGGGGGCTGGTGGAAGAGAGGATAGGCTCTGCGTGTGGCTGGGGAGTTGTGGCCCCTGGCCTCCGCCCCTCTGCTCTCACCTGCCCTCCACTTCCTGGCGCCCCACACTGTGCCCTGCGTGTCTGTTCCCTGCAGCATCCCCACAATGCTGGCTGTGCACTCGGAGCAGCTGCACAAGACCGGCTACCCCACAGTCCACGCGGTGGTCCTGCTCGAGGGCACCATGAACCTGACAGGCGAGACACAGCCCCTGGTGGAGCAGTTGATGATGGTGAAGCGCATGCAGGTGGGGGCCCAGAGCGGCTGCTCTGCCCACATGGCGGCCTGGCCACGTGGGGTAGTGGGAGGATTCTTCTGGTACTTCTTGGGAGAAAGGGGGATTCTCCTGATTCGCAGTGGAAAGTGGATCCCTGTCATGCAGGGTGGTGCCATTTCACATGTCCCTGCTTCTCACCTGTCCTGCACCGTCTCTGAGCTCGCCCGGCCGCCCCCGCCTTCCCCCCACCCTGGGACCTTCAAAAGATGCAGGGGGATGGGCACCCTCTTAGGCTTCACTCTCCGATCATCCCACAGCATATTCCCACCCCACTTTTTGTCCTGGAGATCTGGAAAGCTTGCTTCGTGGGGCTTATCGAGTCTCCCGAGGGTACGGAGGAGCTCAAGTGGACAGCTTTCACCTTCCTCAAGGTACCCGGGACATGGGAGCAACAGAGCACCCAGTCTAGCAATGGTTCTCAAGAAAAGCAGCGACACCCAGGATCTTTGTCCCGCATTTCTCCCCACCGGCATCGTCCGCAGCCTGCCAGGTCCCCCAGCGCAAGTTCCCATCGAGTCTTTTCTCTGAAAGTCCCAGGGCTATATTTAGCCGACTTGGCAGGCGCCTGCCATCTCTTAGCACACAGGTGCCGTTTAGCTCAGTCATCAGCCAGATTGGCGCAGGGCAGTTATGGGAGCCGGGGAAGTGGCCCTGGTCCTCGAATCAGGGTTCCTTTGGCTTATGGCTCCTTGTGGAGCCAGCAGAAGTGAGGGATCCCTGTGTCCTGTAGGCATCAGGCACTGGACACTCGGATGCCTGCCAGCTTTCTAATTTGGCCCTGAGAGTGCTTTTGTTTCCAGGGTGGGAGGGTTCCTGTCTCTCTGCTCGGAGCAGGGAGATGGAGGGGATGCCTTCAGTTCTGGGTGAAAGAGAGAAGAAATTGATCTTCCTGTTTCTCCTCTTGCCTCACTTTCTAGATCCCACAGGTTCTGGTGAAGTTAAAGAAATACTGTCATGGGGACAAGGTAATTTGGAGAGATGACATTGGGGGAGTGCATGGGAGTTGGCGAATCCTTGTTTCCACAGGGGCGAGGGAGACAGGGGCAGGGGAAGGGTCAGCCTTGCGTCCTTGCACCTGGGTGCAGGCTGGAAATGTGAGCGCACCTGAACATCCGCGTGCGTCCACGCTTGCACACCTGTTCTCTGGATAGAGGCGGCTAGGCCACGCAGGACGCGAGGTGGCCCAAGGTGACCAGGGCCCGTGTAGAGCACCAGTCCTCTACACTCCTCCCCGTCATGTCCCTGGAAGCCAGTGGTGGGTGTGAGTGGCTCGTCGGGGTTTATATCCGGTGGGGTGTCCTTGTGAGCCGGCGTCACAAGCTATGGGAGGAGTGGAGGGCCTAGAAGCCAGAGGGCAGCTCCTGGTTCTTTGTAGGATTTCACCGAGGACGTCAGCTGTGCTTTCGAGTTCCTGCTGAAGCTCACACCCTTGCTGGACAAAGCTGACCAGCGCTGCAAGTACGAACTGCCCCTCTCGCCCTCGCTCTACTGGAAGGTGTTCTGGGCTCTTGCCCTGCTCTTCCGTGCTAGACAGACTTCGGGGGCCTGTCACCTGGTTCGTTCCCCTTGGCAGGGGCAGGAGGCAGCAGCCCTGTCGTTGCCGAGTGCCCAAGCCCGTCTACCATCCCTCAGGCACTCAAAACATTCTTCGTCCTGAAGGAGGGACCAGGCAGGGGCCTATTGTTCCCATCCCCCAATAATCCCTGCCGTGTGCCCAGGCCCCTCATTATCTTTTTCCCTCACAGCTGTGACTGTACAAAATTCCTACTCCAAGAATGTAGCAAGCAGGGGCTTCTGTCCGAAGCCAGTGTGACCAACCTCATGGCCAAGCGGTAAGCGTGAGCTCCCTTGGGCTGGCCGAGGGGCCGCTTGCCCTCCTTCCCTCGTGTCTGGTCTGGACCGCTGGGTGCCTTCTCCCCCCCCCCCCGCCCCCCCATCCAGGTGCCTGGGGCCAAGCCTGGGGTTATCAGGAACCGCAGACACCAGGGTTCTGCACCCTTAGGTGCTGCACTTGAATTCCCACCCTCCTTTGTGAGCCAAGTAAAAATGCTAAATCTTCCTTTAATCTCAAGTGAACTTTCAAAATCGAGGTAACGATCAGTGAGAAACTGGAGCAATAGCGACCGTGGCTGTGCTTTCATAAATGTCACCCCAACCCCAGAGGTTCTCCTGCGCTCCCCACCTTCACTGGGCCTCTGCTTCTGAGGCTGGACTAGGGAGCACGGCAGGAACTAATCTCTGTTTCTTTTCCCTTCTCTTGGCCAACGGCTTCTGGCCACAGCTCAGCGGACCGGGAGCACGCCCCGCAGCTGAAATCAGGAGAAAATGCCAACATCCAGCCCAACCCTGGGCTGATCCTTCGGGCGGAGCCCACTGTCACAAACATCCTCAAGGTGAGCGTGCCCTTCCCTTGCCTCCAGCGCCATCTCTTCCTCTTCTCCACTTTTGCCTGAACTTCCAGGTAAATAAACCGAGGCCGTAGAGCTCTGTCTTCTGGCTCTTATAGGTAGTTCCTTTGGAAGTAGAGAAACAGGCAAGGCAGGGAAGCTGCCATTGAAAACTCACAGTTGTTGAGCATTACTTGGAAGGCAGGCACTGAGGTAGGGCCTTTCACCTGCTCCCACAGAAGCAGGGGAGAGTCTCACGCCCCTCCCCCCCAACTGCCATGATCGCAGTTTAGTTGAGAGGGATGGATCAGAGAGCAAGGATAGATTTTGGGAATGTTTTTCCAGATGAGAGTCAGAAAAATATAGATTACATTGTAGGTTGTGGTATGCCATTTAATGGGGACATGCGGAAAGGGAAGCTGCAGTTAGGCTGTATCTGGGGGGGTCTTCAGTTGTTCTTCAGGACTTGATTTCCTGTTGTGTTCCCAGACGATGGATGCAGACCACTCCAAGTCCCCAGAGGGCCTGCTAGGAGTCCTGGGCCACATGCTGTCCGGAAAGAGTCTGGATCTGCTGCTGGCTGCTGCTGCTGCCACTGGGAAGCTTAAATCCTTTGCCCGGAAATTCATCAAGTAAGGAAGGCTGAGCCCCTGTCCAGGGCCAGGGAGGCAGGTCTGAAGGAGGAGGTAGCAGAATAGGGGCAAGGCACTGGGGTCTGGGTCTCCCTGGAGACACCCAGGGCAAGCCAGAGCATCCCAGTTGGAGAAGCTGGGGGAAGGGTCAGGTCTCTGGATGTCCAGCGCTCATGAAGTGGAGCTGTTTGATGAGATGAGAGGCATTGAATGGTGGATGTGGGGGGATTTGGGTTCGTCCAGTTGTCAATAAGGGGCTCTCAAACACTGTTGACTTTTTTGGTTGACCTGGAACCTGATATATAGAACTTTGTTCCATCCAGTGAGGCATTCTCTGGGCCTTGGAAATCTTTTTCTTTTTTTTTTAAGATTTTATTTATTTATTTGTCAGAGAGAGAGAGCTCAAGCAGGGGGAGCAGCAGGCAGAGGGAGAAGCAGGCGTCCCACTGAGCAAGGAGCCTGATGTGGGACTTGATCCGAGGATCCTGAGATCACGACCCAAGCCAAAGGCAGACGCTTTCCAGGCGTCCCTGTCTTGGAAATCTTTTAAAAATAGAAAGCATTGTCTTCTGTGTAGCGGTGGTGTTCATTTTAAGTTTAACCCCTAATTCAGACTCTAGTGACTGCCTTTCTGGACAAGTGTAGCCCCCTGACCCCTTGCCCTGCTTGCTGTGACCTGTCTCCATTCCTCCCCCAGTCTGAATGAATTCACGACACACGGCAATGAAGAACTCGGTGAGTCAGCTCTGTGCACCAGTAGACCCAGCACTGCAGGCAGGGTGGTGGAGGGAGAGAACAGGGGAGGGCAGAGGGCCTGTTGCTTCTCCTGGGGAGGCTGTTTTCTCCCCTGAGCAATGACTGACTGAAGCTTTTGGGGAGCCTTGAAAGAGGGGAATGCTAGGAAAAGGATTCTTCCAAAGCCACCTCTGTCTCTTACCCTCGCCCTTTATGGTTTGGTTGGGTACTGGGAAGAAGGAGGGTATGAGGAGTCTTTGATCCCACGGAAGGAATGATGTTCCAACTGAGACTCAAGAAAAGGATTCTGAGCCTTAGAGCTTTGAAGGAGCCACTTGGTCACTGACCTTCCTTGAGGCAAATCCTGATCCCCTCCCGATTCAGAGCAAGGGCTCTGGGCCCTGTTCGGGGCCGTGGGGTCAGCCTCCTTGTTTTCCGTAGCCAAAGCAGCCTCCGTTCGCGCCTTGCTCTTCGACATCTCCTTTCTCATGTTGTGCCACGTGGCCCAGACCTATGGCTCAGAGGTGAGTGAGAGGAGAGCAGTCAGGATTAGGGGCACCAGCATTAGGGGCGGGGAGAAGGGGAAAGAAATGACCAGTGGTCTCCTAAGCCAGTTAGTTCTGCTAGTTGCAGAACGCATGTGCCCCCACCCCTGGCCAGTGCATAGATGCCCCCTGGGTCATATCCGAATCCTTCAGTGCCACATCCACACTCACCACTAGGTGGCAGCATAGCCCCCGTTTTTCTCCCTTTGACCACTTTGTCTTTAGTCTTCAGGCTGGAAAGCAGAAGCAGTGGGGTGGGAAACTGAGGCACAGGGCACTGGCTGCTGACACTCCCTTCCTTTCCTAGGTGATTCTGTCTGAGTCAAGCACAGGAGCACAGGTGCCCTTCTTTGAGACGTGGATGCAGACTTGCATGCCCGAGGAGGGCAAAATCCTGAACCCTGACCACCCCTGCTTCTGGCCTGACTCCACCAAAGTGGAGTCCTTGGTGGCCTTGCTCAACAACTCCTCGGAGATGAAGCTGGTGTCAGTGGCCGTGTGTCCGCTCCAAGGGTGGCGGTGGGGGCAGACCAAGACCCTCTGTCTCAGCCCATCCCACACTGCCCCCTGGTGATTTTTCTCCTACCCCCACCCCCTCGTAGGCAGATGAAGTGGCATGAAGCCTGTCTCAGCATTTCAGCGGCCATCTTGGAGATCCTCAATGCCTGGGAGAATGGGGTCCTGGCCTTCGAGTCCATCCAGGTAGCCCACTTTTCCAGCAGCCTTCTCTCTTCCCTGAAACACAGAGCCAATGTTTGATAGCTAATTACGCTTTCTAAGAATGAGAAGACCCTTAAATCCAGGAGCTCAGGCTCGGTTGTTGATCTTCCTTGTGATCATAGGCTTAGCCACTCCCTGCCACCCAGGTGACTTTGGGCAAAGCATATTTGCGGTGGAAAGAGGTATGGGATGTGGTCCAGGATGCCACCTGCTAAACTTAGCTGCCCACGGAGGCCGGGAAAGTGATGGGCGGGGAGGGGGAGATAGTAGCCTCAGTCACCCTTTCCCCTCCCCCCAGAAAATCACAGATAACATCAAGGGGAAGGTGTGCAGTCTGGCGGTGTGTGCGGTGGCTTGGCTTGTGGCCCATGTGCGGATGCTGGGGCTGGATGAGCGTGAGAAGTCCCTGCAGATGATCCGCCAGCTGGCTGGGCCGCTGTATAGTGAGAACACTCTGCAGTTCTACAATGAGAGGTCAGTAACCCACCCCCTCCCTTCTGGAACGCTGTCGGCCTGTTGTGAGGAGGCAGCGCCTCCAGTAACCAGTATCCCCCTCTTCTCTTAACATTTCCCAGACATGCTGCTCGCTCACTCACTCACATTCTTATTTACGTGTTCACACACTGACTCAGCAACATGGAGTGTCTGTTCTGTGCCAGGAATGTTTAGGACCCAGCACCTGCTGTGTCCCAGAAACACAGACCCCGAATTGCTCTGATGCCTGTCTTCAAAGAGCTCAAGTTCTGGAGGACTAGCTCACCAGAAGAGCAGAGTGGCTGTCTTAGCTGTGGCACGGTCTAGGCACGGAGCCCATCCGTAGAACTCTGAACCTTGGGCCTTCCCACCCTCGTCATCCTCCCACCTGCCTCTCTCTCTCTCGGGACATTTTGCTGCCTTGGTTTTTCAGAGACTTGGAGGACCTCCCTGGCGACTTCTGTGTTGAGTTCACTGGTGTCGGTTCATTCCCCGCATCCACTAACTTTCTTTTTTAAATTGTGGTAAAAAAGACATAGCATTTACTGTCTTAACTGTTTCTAAGCATATAGCTCAGCGGTGTGAGGTATTCCTATGGTTGTGGAACAGATCTCCAGAACCTTTTCATCTTGTAAATCTGAGGCTTCGTACCCATTAAGTAACAACTCACCCCTTTTTCCCTCCCTTAACTTCTGGTAACCACCATTCTACTTTCTGTTTCTATGAATTTGACTACTTTAGGTAGCCCGCATAAGTGGAACCCTACAGCGTTTGTCTCTGTGCCTGGCGTGTTTCACTCAGCGTGATGTTCCCAAGGTTCATCCATGGCCTAGCCTGTGTTGGAATTCCCTTCAGAATCATATTCCATTGTGTGCTGCCATTTTTTGTTTATCCGGTCATCGGTTGATGGGCACTTGGGTAGTTTCTGCCTCTTGGGTGCTGTGAACAGCACTGCTAGGCAGTGAGCATGCACGACCAGTGAGCTGGGAGAGAAGGCTCCCCAGCGAGGTTCGCTAGAGGGCCGAAGTGGGAACATTGTCCCAAGACGTGGTCGGATAGGGTCTGTGAGGTTGTGACCTTTTTCCTCGCCTCCTTCTCTCTTCTTCCCTCACGTCCTTCCGCCCACAAGTACCGGAGGGTTTGCTCTGACAGAATCCATGCTTAGCACCCTGACTCCTCCCTGGGTGAGGAATGGTGGGAGTCTGCAGGTGGACAGAGCGACACTGAAAGTCTCCGCGGCTTTCCCAGAGCCACCCAGCATGCCAGGAACAGTGAGCACTCACACCCGGGTCTGAGTGCTAACTCAGTCAAACACTGTTCGGGAGAAAATTCCTGGATATACGCTTCTGTTTGCCCAGCTACCAAAGGCCGGGAAGAGTTTTGTGGGGCAGCCCTTGGGCCCCTGTCCTGGAAGTAACAGTTTACTTTGGGAGGAGGCCAGGGCTGGGCGGGGACCCCCCACCCCCAGCACTCAGCCCAGAGGGAAGTGATTATATTTATTTACATCCAGGGATTGGCAGGGCTAGGTCTGGGGGATGGGGGAAGTTGGAGACAGAGAGAAAAATATGAATATATCGCTGGAATAACCTGGGGCGGGAGGGGAGCAAACTGCTTCCCCCCCTGCCCCCCCTCCTGGCCTTAGGCTTTGTGCCCAACAGGTGAGCAGCCTGCCAGAAGCAGGACTGGTGGGGTCAGGTCTGCTAGGGGGTTGTGACTTCCTCTTGTGTCCTCCCTCAGCCTAGAATGGGGTTAATTCCCCAGGAAGATTTCCGTAACCCAAGTCCTGGGAAAAGTCTGGCCTGGATGTTTGCTCCACTCTTGCCTGAACCTGAACGTCAGGTGCTCTCCCCGTCCCCCAGGGTGGTGATCATGAGCTCGATCCTGGAGCACATGTGCGCTGACGTGCTGCAGCAGACAGCCACCCAGATCAAGTTCCCGTCCACGGGCGTGGACACCATGCCCTACTGGAACCTGCTGCCCCCCAAGCGACCCATCAAGGAGGTGCTGACGGACATGTTTGCCAAGGTGCTGGAGAAGGGATGGGTGGACAGCCGCTCCATCCACATCTTCGACACCTTGCTGCACATGGGCGGCGTCTACTGGTTCTGCAACAACCTGATAAAGGTACCTGGGGTGCGTTGGTGGGGGCAGACCCCCACCCAGACCTAGGCTGGGGGAGCAGGTGTCCTCAGACTCAGGGAGACAGCAGAGAAAAGACCAGGTAGGACCAAAGTCCTGCACGCAGCCTGGTCAGCAGGGCTTGGTCTTGGGGTCCCTGGGCTCTGGGGGGAGCCACCTCTTCAGGGAGCGGTGGCCAGACGCTGATGCCGAGTGAGGGATGGAACCGCACCTGGGGCTGCCCCATGTGCCCACCCAGGGAACCCCGTGTTGGGAGCCCACAGCCCCTAAATGTGCCTGCGCTGCGCACACAGGAGCTGTTGAAGGAGACGCGGAAGGAGCACACACAGCGGGCGGTGGAGCTGCTCTACTCCATCTTCTGTCTGGACATGCAGCAAGTGACTTTGGTCCTGCTGGGCCACATCCTGCCGGGGCTGCTCACCGATTCCTCCAAGTGGCACAGCCTCATGGACCCCCCCGGCACCGCTCTTGCCAAGTAGGGTTCTCTCAGAGCCTCGGGTCCCCACAGTGCGGTGCCGGGTGCCGCTCGCTGACCGAGGGCCGCGCAGGGAGGCCGGGCTGTGGGGGAAGCCCTGTCAGCTGGGGCCCAGTCAGCGTCGGCCCAGAACCTTCTCCGGGGCCTTCTGAATTTACCCTCTTTTCCTGGAACCCTTTGCCAGGCTAGCCGTCTGGTGTGCCCTGAGTTCCTATTCCTCCCATAAGGGACAGGCGTCTTCCCGCCAAAAGAAGAGACACCGTGAAGACATCGAGGTAGGGGTGCCCTCCGTTCACTTGTTCTTGTGCTCAGCAGGCATTTACTGAGCCTTTTGGGCAAAGAGGCACCTTCCCAGGCACAGGCCATGGCTCTGGGCGGCTGTGTCACGGCTCCGCTGGCCCAGCGTCTGCAGGGTGACTGTGCGAGGGGGTCTCTCACGGGCTGTGGGAGGCTGAGGGAAGCTGGCCGCGCGGGGATGCCGGCAGAGGCGTGTGGGGAGCCGACTCTGCCTCACTCCTGTGTGAACTCCAGCGTTCTTCCCTGGTAACCGGAAATTCGGGGGCCCGGGGTGGGTAACAGTGACCCTCTCGTCCTCCAGGATTACATCAGTCTCTTCCCCTTGGATGACATGCAGCCCTCAAAGCTGATGCGACTGCTAAGCTCCAACGAGGAGGACGCCAACATCCTCTCAAGTCCCAGTGAGCGTGCAGAGTGGGCTGGGCGGTTCCTCCTTCCCTGGGAACTCACTCCTGCCTGGGAAAGCTGCTCGGCGTAGAACCTAGCCACCGCCGGCAGCTTTGCTGGTCAGAGGGCGTGTGGTGGGAGTTTGTCCCGTTCTGCCTCCCACTGCTGCTCTGTTTTCTGCCTGCGGAGAGACCAGAGAGGTTGCTGGGGATCCCTCTCAAAAGACAAGCTCTTCTGTCCAGACCCCAGCCCATCCCCGGACACACCACTGTCCCTTCCCTACCCTTTACTCACCACAAGTGAGTTCACTACCTTGGGCACAGTCTGTGCCATTGACTCACTAGCTCTGGCCTTCCTGCCCCTGAATCAGGCCCCGAGGCCTGGGCTGCTGCTGCTCCCCACTCTTCCTGCCTGAAGAGCACCCCTCCCCCTCAGGCTCCTCTTGATGTTATTACCTCTCCCTGCCAAGGGCTTCTTCTATGGCATTTAATTTTTCCTGTTTCCAGAAATTTCTTTTGAGTCTAGAAGTTTCTCTAAGGCCTTTTAGGCATTAGGGCACCAACTGTGCAGTTGAATAGAGGAAAGATGCTACGTCTGCCACCCGTAAACCTTACGACCTTGGGCTGGTTACTCAGCAAATCTGAGTCTCAGTTTCTTTGTCTGTGAAGTGAGGGTGTGAGGCTTATGTGGCCTGATCTGTGTGTAGCCTGCAGATTGGCACCTGGCAGTGCTCACCAAATGTTCTCTCTTACCTCCCTGAGATCTCTGTATTCAGGGACCCTCTGTGACTCTGGATCCAGGACCTTCCTGGGCAGCCCTCAATGCTTGATGGGTGAGGGCGTCCCCTGGGCAGGGGGGTTTTGAGGGTAGGGGGCCTTTGCCTCAGGTTCCATCTGCTTGGCCCCACAGCTGACCGCTCCATGAGCAGCTCCCTGTCAGCCTCCCAGCTGCACACAGTTAACATGAGAGACCCGCTGAACCGAGTCCTGGGTGAGTCCTCCCACTGCCCTCCAGCCAGGGTGGGGGGGTGGGGGGCGCTGAGGCCTTGCCTGTTAGTGTCCCCATCTCGCTTCTCCAGCCGCTGGCCCTCCTGTCGCCCCAGGTCCCCATTCAGTCCCTCTCCCCGCTGGCTCACTTTCCTTTCACACTTCGTCTTTTTGACACCCCCCTCCTTGGGGGGCACTCTGAGCACTAATTTCTTTTTGCTTTTCGATGCCACCACCTCCCAGCCTAACGGCTTCTCAGACCCTTCTCTTGGGAGTGCTCATTGTCCCCCGTTCCGCACAGCCAACCTGTTCCTGCTCATTTCCTCCATCCTGGGCTCGCGGACCGCCGGCCCGCACACGCAGTTTGTGCAGTGGTTCATGGAGGAGTGTGTGGACTGTCTGGAGCAGGGCAGCCGAGGCAGCATCCTGCAGTTCATGCCCTTTACCACCGTGAGTGCTTCACCCCCGGGCGCGGCAGTCCCCACTTCTCGCTCAGGTGGGGGCAGCCAGTCTTAGCAGAGCCTGGGGTTCAGGGACAGCCCTCAGAGTAGGAGGGCCTCCTTCCTCCCGGGATGTGGCAGCCACCACCCGGCAGCCCCAGCGAGCAGCTGTCTGTCTGTCTGTGGCAGGTGTCAGAACTGGTGAAGGTGTCAGCCATGTCCAGCCCCAAGGTGGTTCTGGCCATCACGGACCTCAGCCTGTCCCTGGGCCGCCAGGTGGCTGCCAAGGCCATTGCTGCGCTCTGACAGGCTTGGAGTGGCCGCAGGGGCCATCTGGGGGACCGCAGCCCCAGGCGCCTCCGAAGGGAACAGTGAGGAAAGATGAGACATCATTGCTCATATCCACGTGATGTAAGAGCCCTATGTCATTTCCAGATCATTCCCCTATCCTGACATCTGACCTCTAAGACGTCTCCCAGTTTCTTTCATAATTTCCTCTGCCCTCTGCCAGCACCTAAAGAGTGTGCGCGGCCTGGCTCGTAGCCCAGGGCCCTCCGCACGGGCCCTCGCGCCCCACAGCGCTGCCTTGCCCGCCTCCCCCTCCAGCAGTAGATGTACCTCTGGGAACTTTGCAGGTGCGGAGTGTGTATGTTTGTATTTTTGTAACACGTGAGGGAAGTTCCCCTCAGCTCATTTGTAAATAAAGATCTTTGTGGGTCCCCGTGAGTCCAAGTGGTGTCAGTGCCCGAGTCCCTCGGAGGCAGGGAACGGCATGTTCTCCTTGGAATCCCATGTGCGGTGGCCCGGGAAGGGCTCAGTCCTGTGCCGAGGAGGGCCGGGCTCAGGTTCCTGTGTTTGTCCACCCAGCAGGGGCAGGGCTTCCCTTCCTCAGCCTCGCGCTGGGCGATAAGGAGTCAACGCGCCGCCTACCCCCACAGCCCAGAGCAGACTTAACTCAGAGAAGGGAGAGGTTTTGGCTAAAGGCCCCGCTGGTGCTGGGGTAGGGTATCCTGTCCTTCCGATGCTCTCCCACTAGACCCAACCCCACCCAGCAACTGGCCCGAGTCTGATCTGCGAGTCTGATCTGCGTGTCTCCAGAGGAGGACTGGGCGATGAGGGGCAGGATCTGTTTAACCCTTGCTTGCCTTCGCCACACGTGTCCGAGCCCCAGCTTCTTCAGGACCGAGCCGAGAGCGAGGGCGCTGAGCCACGCAGCTGGGGTTTCTGGCCCCGCTCAGCCAGACCTTCCTTTCTGAGGAGCCAGATGGAGACGGGAAGTGGGAGGTGCCTGAGGAGCCCAGGGGACACCTCAAGATGGGGGACTGGGGACCGGTGGGCCATCTGGACTTTCCCGGGTTGGGTGGCGGCACCCTGGAACCACAGGTGCGTCTTCGGCTGAGGACTCAGAGGGGAGAGCTTCCAGCCTGTGGTGTGAAGCCGCCCCTCCGTCTCTGCTTCTCTCTCATGCGCACCTGCCCTTCCGCCCTCAGCAGCCCGAGACCAGCGGGAAGGCGGCAGCTGCTCCCTGCTCCGTCCGAGGCAGAGCCCGGGGGAGAGAGGTGCAGGGCCGGGAATTGGAGTTTTGACCCAAGTGGTCACCTTGAACTCAGATCCTGATCTGTAAAGGGCACGTACTCTATCTCTGTAGCTGTGAGCGCGGATGGGCTGGAGTGTATGGAAGGGGGCAAACAGTAAATCCTCCCTTGCTTCAGGGTCTCTCTGCGTCTGGCTGTGAAGACGCTTCGCCGCCCCCAGCCCCACGTTCTCTCCCAGTATGGGGGCCCATCTGCCTGTGTCTTCCCGCTAGGCTGCGTCTCTGTGAGGGCAGGGCCCATGCCTGCCTTGTCCCCCGGCCGTGTCCCTAACACTCGGCCCGGTGCCCGCGCAGAGTAGGTACCAGAGAGAGCCGTGCTGAAGGCGTCATACTGATGAGCTGGAGGACTGCCCCCTTCCTCCCTGCACTTCCCCTCTCCCTCCCTCTGGCCTCATTCGCCATTTAACACCCCGCCCCCCAACCCCTGGCTGGGCACCAGCTGGACTCAAGAAGGAGGAAAAGACATTTACTGGAGACAAGCAAAATATTTTATTATCACAAAGTTTGGCTACAGTGAGAAAGTGGGGGCAGAGGCGGAGGGTGAAGAGCTGAGCATTCCTCTCACATACCCCATCAGATAACCCCCCACATCTTCCCTCCCACACTCCCTGTCCCGCCCCCTTGAAGAGTCAGAATCCTGACCCTGGTGAGGGTGGGGCAGGCGGCAGGAGCCTGTGGTCGGCGCTCTAGGGCGTCCAGAAAGATGAGGAACACCGGCGATGCCCAGGCTCCTCATACTGGAAGTCAAAATATTCCCGAACACATCTTAAAAACTAGATTCCCCAGCAAATTCGTGGGACCCCAGGGTCAAGCCTCCCTGCTCTGGCCGCCTCCTGTGGGGCCTAATGCCAGTGGGGAAGGGGATGTGAGGTGAAGCAAGAGCTGGCCCACTGGGAATGCGCAGGCCAAGCTGGGGTGGCCAGAGCGAGGGGGACCCAGGAGGGGAACACTGCTGTTTAAATATTAAACAGGGTTGTCTTGTCTCCCACATGGGAGACTTCCTGATGCTTCCAGGGGCCTCAAGGTGGGTACCCTTGGGGTAAGGAGTTCACTGGGGTTCTTCCCAGTGCCCACCACAGAGCCAGGCCGGGGAGCAGTCACAGGAGTCAATACGCGGTATTTACGTAGCTACCTCCCAGTCCAGGGGACAGGAAGACAGGGGCTTTTCTCCCTGCCACGAGCAGGAGAATGAAACTCGGAGATGGCAGGAAGGACCCGAGAGTCCGGGGCTCCTTGCTGCTCTTCCATCTTTAAATATTAGATTTAAATAAGCATAAATATTAAATAAAGATAAATACACTGGTTGGGGAGGGCTGTGCTCAGGGTTTGGCAAAGGAGCGCAGGGCGCGGTAGGCCAGCTCCAGGAAGCTCTGCAGGTCGGAGGCCACCAGGACCCCTCCCGCCCGGCGCTGGAAGGCCGAGGTGAAGGTTGGCATGGTTCCCTGGGTGGGCGGCACTGCCGGGGCCACCCCCAGCTCTTCCATCTGCGGGGGGGGAGGAAAGAGGAGGTCAGCACTCAGCCCTCAGCACCCTGCTGAGTGGGGTGATTACCTAAGGAAACATGCAGGGCTGCCGGGCTGGGGCTGGGCACCGGCACACCACCCGGTTGATGGCGGAGCCAGGCCTTGAACCCAGGTCTGCGTCAGGGTCCAGTGACCTGGCTCCTGCCCTTGTCTAGGGAAAGTGGGGAAGGGCCGGCAGCAAGAGGGCCCTGAGAAGGCTCCCACCCTGGCCCTAAAGAACTGGGATCCCCAGGCTTGCACCCTGACCTTGGGGGACCAGCTCAGCCCAGGCCCCTAACACTTGTGCTCACTCCCAGGGAGGCTCACCTGCTGCCAGATGTTGACGGCAAAGTCGCTGATGTCCAGCTGCAGCGTGTCCAAGGCGGGGGCCAGCTCGGGGGATACCCCCGCCAGAGCCTGCAGGAGGCCCTGGTACAGGAAGAGGCCGCCATGGAGTTGGCGCAGGCAGCCCGTCTGGGGGACAGAGTAGGGAAGTTAGGCGGTGCTGCCCGGGGTGCTCCTCTCAGGGCCTGGAGGTCCAGAGAGACTTCAGACCATTCTTCCCACCCCTCCGCCCCCTCCTCCCCTCCAGAAGCTCACCAGCTGCAGGGCCTGGCTAGAGCAGCTGCTCAGCGGAGGCTGGGGGATGCCCAGAGCGTGTCCCAGCAGCACCAGCTCCTCGGGGTGGCACAGCTTGTAGGTGGCACACTGGGGACAGGAGGGATGTTGAGTGGGGGGGACCTGATGGGGCCCAGTTGCTTCTGTTCCCCAAGAGCTCCCCGTTTCTCCGAGGTCTTCCTCTCCCTCCCAGTCCTGCCAGGCTGCTCAGCCCCATCCCGCCCTCCACTGCCATCCTGGCCGTGCTGGCCATCCGGGCGCTGTCCCTGAGACACTCTCTTCCCCCCATTCCCAGCCAGCCTTCCACGGCTCCACCTCTCCTGATTTTCTTCCCCTTCCCCCTGGGTCTCTCCTCTCCCACGCCCCTCCCCGATGATGTCTTTCTCACCATTCCCTTCTGTCCCTCAGCCCTGACCCCTTCCTCCACCCCTCTCCAGCATCAGAGTCCCGAGTCCCCGCAGTGCTGCTCACTCACCAGCCTCTCCTGCAGTGCTGTGCCGTCAGCCTGGACCTTCCTCATTTGCTCTAAACACTTGAGCAGGAAGCTCTGGGGCAGGGAGCTGCCCGGGCCCGGGGGGCTGGCTTCTTGCACTAGCCAGAGCGCGCTTTGCCACAGCAACAGCTGCAGGGCTGAGGGCACCCAGGGGCTCAGCAGAGCAGCGGTTCACCCCCACCTGGGGCCCAGTCCAGGGCCCCCCCAGCCCACGGCCCCCCAGGCCACGGCCCCCCAGCCCTTCTGCCACTCCAGCCTCCCTCCCCGGGGTGGGGGCAGGACACTCACCCGTCAGCTTCATGGGGCTCTGGGCGGCAGGCTTAGCCGAAGGTCCGGGTGGGTCTGCAGGCTCTGGGCTCTGGTAGGGACTGGCTCGAGGGCCTTTATACAAAAGCCCATGGAGGCCGGGGAGGAAATTACCTGGTGCCACGACTGAGGCTTAGTAATAACTTCCCAGGATTTATGCAAATTTGGTGTCCAGGACAATGCGGGGGGCTGGGACAAGAAGCTGTTTGCGAAAGTTTTGTGAAATTGTGGAATCCCTGAACGTTCATTGACGTCTGGTCCCCCTCAAACTCTCTTCCTCCCCTCAGCCCCACCCAGGCCTGAAATTGCCCCAGGGTGTTTGATCAGAACTGCTGAACCAAGGCCGAGCCACTGATAAAAGCCATGGAGGCTGGATGCTGGTCGACTGACCCAAGAGGCAGGCCTCCGGGCGGCCCCTCCCTCCCTCCCCCCCAGATTAGCCCGAGCAGGCCCCCTGCACTCTCCCTTGGGAGTCACAAGCTACCTGCCCCCCAGATCCCCAATCTGAGAGGGAAGAAGCTTGTCGTCCCCAGACTCCTAGGAGCCTGCCTTCCCAGGTCCCCTCCTGAGGGGCTAGGGGCCTGAGGTTGGGACATTACGGTCTTGCCTCCTGTCTCCACCCCACACTTCGATGGGCATCATCCCAGGTTCCTGTCCTGAACTGGTTAGCTGGGAACTCCCCAATCCCCCCGGTGACTCATTCCTTTAAGCCCCCAGAATCCTGGCAGAAACCAGAGGAAACCGGATGTCTGTCCCAAATGAAGCAAGACCCTTGAGGTTCTGGGTCTCTTGGTTCACCTGACCTTGCCCTTCCTCCTCCTCCCGGGGTTCCCCTCCCTCCAGTGGTGTCCCAGCGCTTTGGAGCTGGGGGAGGGTCCGTGACACGTGGCTTTCCGGGCCAGGTTTGCTGCCTGCCAGAGTGTGTGCTGTCCTGAGGTGGAGAAGGGCTGGGGTGAGAAAGAAGAAACTGCTCCAGCCTCAAATCCTAGAACCATGCAAGTCTTGGACCCCGTGAACTGGGCTAGAGAGGGAAGTGCCTTGCCCAAGGTCATGGATAGCAGGCTCAGAGTTACAGCCCGGTCCTTCGCCCCGGGCTTGAGGGTTTCCTACAGGCCTTGGGGCCTGCCCAGCAGTCTGACCGACCGCACCCAAGGCTGTCACTTTCTGTCCGGATTTACCTCTGCACGAGCCAAGGAACAGACACCTTTTGACGAGGAGTGGGTGTGTCTGCCTGGGTGAGGCCATCTTTGGGGTGGGGATGCCCCCTGGTGGCCACAGCTGGCAGGGACGTCACCTGCAGGTCTGGTCACATCCTGCCTCCAGTAACCTCTGTCCTACTGGGCGGTGGGGCATGCTGGCTGGCCACCGTGCACGGACTGAGGCCAGCGCTGTGCAGCTCTGCGGGAGCAGAGGAGTGGATTTAGAACTGTGGAGGGCAGAAGATTCACTTTCACAAACATGTCCCTTCACCCTTCCCCAAAGAAGCTCCAGAGGACTCAGCCGACCCCAGACATGGTGCTGAGCACACTCCATACACGAACGAGTGTTCGCCTTTTAGTAAATCTCTGGGGGAAGACACTAGAACCATTTCCCCTTTTTACAGAAGATGAATCTGACCTCAAAGAGGTTAAGTAACTTGCCCAAGTAGCAGAACCAAGGTCTGCCCTGTGCTGCAGTCTTAAACTCTTTTTTTTAAAGATTTATTTATTTTAGGGGGGGAAGGGCAGAGGGAGAGGGAGGGAGAATCCCAAGCAGATTCCCCACAAGCAGGGAGCCGATGTGGGGCCTGATTCCACCACCCTGAGATCAGGGCCTGAGCCCATATCAAGAGTTGGACGCTTAACCGACTGAGCCACCCAGGTGCCCCTTAACCATCAAATATATATATATATATTTTTTATAGATTTTATTTATTTATTTAAAGATTTTATTTATTTATTCGACAGAGATAGAGACAGCCAGCGAGAGAGGGAACACAAGCAGGGGGAGTGAGAGGAAGAAGCAGGCTCATAGCGGAGGAAGCCTGATGTGGGGCTCGATCCCATAACGCCGGGATCACGCCCTGAGCCGAAGGCAGATGCCCAACCGCTGTGCCACGCAGGCGCCCCTATTTATTTATTTGACAGAGAGAGAGACAGCCAGAGAAAGAGGGAACACAAGCAGGGGGAGTGGGAGAGGGAGAAGCAGGCTCCCAGCAGAGCAGGGAGCCCGATGCAGGGCTCGATCCCAGGACCCTGGGATCAGGCCCTGAGCCAAAGGCAGATGCTTAAGGACTGAGCCACCCAGGCGCCCCGTAACCACCGAATGTATTAACCAACGTTTGGCCTTCCTCGCCCGTGGCCAGGCAGACCTTGACCCGGACTCTTATCTTCACCTACAGTTCAAGTGTGTAGGATGTGTGGCTGAGAAAATACGCTCGTTCTACCGAGGTGGCCAGAACGGCGAGAGGGCTCAAGATCACAGTTTGATCACACAGGCTGTTCTGACTGGGGAAGCGAAGGAGGGGGTTGTTGTCTGGTCTCAGGGGCTGGAAGCCACAGCCAGCGAGTTTTCAGCGCAGCAGAAGGAAAGAGCTTTCCAGCCGTCAGAAGTGGTGGAAGATGAGCGGACTGCTTCCAGGGGAAGTGAGCTGCCGGCTGGGGCGGCGTTCGGGCATCCGTCCCACAGGGAGAAAATCCCAGTGTCGACTGGCGATTATTGGACACCTCTTAGATGTTAGGCACGTTCCATTACACTTCTGTCATCTCGTCCCACAAACCCAGGGGAAGGATGGGGATTACTCCCGTTAGAGACAAGCGGCAGCGGCAGAGAAGCGAAGGCCTCGCCTCGGATCCCAGAAGGAGTCGGCGGTGCAGCCGGGCAGGACGGGCGCCGTGTCCGCTACACCACCTTCCTGTTCAGACAGCTGTTCTCGGAGGGCGGCTCGATCCCGACTTCAGCCCCACCCGTGGGACGACGAAGACCAAGTATAAAGGGGCTTGTTACTGGCCGTGTCACGCAGGTTGAGCTGGACCAGAATGATCTTCTGGCAAAGGGCCGGGCTCCGGAGACCCCCGGCTGTCAATCCGCTTTCCAGCTTCCCAAGGGCTTTCCCAGGAGTTTCTGAAAGGCCAGAACCGGCCAGCGGTTCCCCTCATGCTTCCTGTTTTCATCTGGTACTGGACTCGGAGCATCTTTCTAAGGGCTCGGGGGTGACTCGTTTGCGGCAGACTCGGCCTGCGAGCCAAGAGATGGACACCTCGAGTCAAGAATGGGTTTTACATTTTTAAGTGGTTGGGGGAAAAACATCAAAAGGATATTTCCTAACATGTAAACATCATACGAAATTGAAACCCCAGTGTTCTTCAGTAATTTGTTTACGTATTGTCTAGAGGCGCCTTCAAGAAGAGCAGAACTGAACAGTTGCAACAGACCATAGGGCTCACGAGCCCCAAAAATGTGCAATCTGGCCGTTTGGGAAAAGTCCCTGCGTACGAGGAGACACACGGAGCTGTCCTCTGGGGCACTGATCGTCAGAGCAAGTCGGCGTGCACCGGTCAGGAAAGGGCGAAAGAAATCGTGGTCCGTTCATGCCACGTACGCCTCCCCCGCCACACCCTTGCGGAATTTGCTGTATTCGTGCTGTTTCAAAGTGCCCAGGACAGTGCCAGGCATGATGGCAACACGACCAGATCCCAAAACCAAGATTGAGTGAAGACAGCAAGTTACATTCACGTGATACATCATTTAAAAGATTTAAAAACGCAACACACTCCTCTGTTTTGCATAACGTAAGGTATAAAAACATAAACTGGAAGGCTACCCACCGAATGCATTGGAGGGGCTGGCTCTCTGGAGGGTAGGGAAAGGCCTGGGAAAGGAACAAGATGTGCTTCCAACTGATCCGTAATGGTTTTCCTCAGTTGAGAAAACTTGAAATGATAACCGAAGGTCACCATTTACGGAACTTGGGTGGAAATTCATGGCTATTCGTCATGTTATTCTTCATGCTTCTCTGTAGCTCTCTAATTAAAAAACAAAACAAAAAACCAGAAAGTGGAGAACACAGTGAACTCTCCAAGCATAAAAAGGACACTAAGCTTCTCCAGGAAGAGAAAACCAAGCCAATGGGAATGAA
Source organism: Ailuropoda melanoleuca (assembly GCF_002007445.2). Taxonomy (NCBI): domain Eukaryota; kingdom Metazoa; phylum Chordata; class Mammalia; order Carnivora; family Ursidae; genus Ailuropoda; species Ailuropoda melanoleuca. Next base: position 24,415,546 of record NC_048230.1, on the reverse strand, counting down.
TTACAAGAAACTTCCAGACAGCGAGCTGACAGAAAAATAGTCCATAGACTCAAGGTGGGCGAGAACCAGGAAATCATGGCAAACGACCCCAACTCTCTGGACCGGGGTGACACACTCTCCAATCTGTCACCAACCAGGGGAGGGTCTGAGGCACTTTGGGTCAGGTGCTGACTTTAAGATTTATAACCGTGGGGCGCCTGGCTGGCTGTCGGTACCGCACGTGACACTTGATCTCAGGGATGTACGTTCATGCCCTACATTGGGTGTAGGGATTACTTAAAAATAGTCTTTTTTTTTTTTTTTTTGAGGAACGGGGGGGGGGCCCCGGGGGGGGGGGGGGGGGGGGGGAGCTGTNGGGGGGGGGTGCCGAGGGAATCCTCAGTGGGCTCCACACCCAGTGCAGAGCCCGATGTATGACGTGCGGCTTGATCTCACAACCCCGAGATCATGACCCCAGCCGAAATCAAGAAATCAGATGCTTGGGGCGCCTGGGTGGCACAGCGGTTAAGCGTCTGCCTTCGGCTCAGGGCGTGATCCCGGGGTTCTGGGATCAAGCCCCACGTCAGGCTCCTCTGCTATGAGCCTGCTTTTTCCTCTCCCACTCCCCCTGCTTGTGTTCCCTCTCTCACTGGCTGTCTCTATCTCTGTCGAATAAATAAATAAAATCTTTAAAAAAAAAAGAGTAAAAAATGAAAAAAAAAGAAATCAGATGCTTGACCAACTGAGCCCCCAGGTGCCCCCGAAATAAAATCCTTTTTTTTTTTTTTAAGAGTTTCATTACACAGAGGGGTGGGGGCAGCTTGCTCAAGGAAGTGGGAGATGCCAGATCGCTGTGACCAAGGCTGGGATGGGATCAGGAACCAGAGCAAGGCCTTTAAGGGCAATTAGGGATACTGGGGGATGAAAATCTTCAATTGGCGATGAACAGAACGTACCTTTCCTGACAAACAAGACTTCGTCAGACCCAGTGTGCCAGGCCCTGAGCAAAACCCCCGGAGGACACAGATGCCTCTTGCTCTCTGAGAACCTACAAGCTGGTCAGGAAGATAAGACTTTCACATCACTGCCTGAGTGTTCCAGAAGCCACAGGGATAAATCACCGTGAGGCAGGAAGCCTGGAGGAGGTGTCGAAATCCATGGGGTGGAGAGCCAGAGCATGGCAGGAGAGGGAGCACGGTTAAGCAGAGGCAGAAGCCACAGCCGTGTTCAGATAACAGAGCGCTTGGCAGAAGCAGAGAACGTGCGCAGGAACGTCCCCGGGGTGCCCGGGGACACAGCAACAGTTCAGTGACCCACGACAGGGAGCAGTGTCTGGGAGACTTCAAGACCTAGCAGACCCGCCCCCCCCATCCGCAGCGGGGGTGGGGGGGTGGGGGGGTAAGCGGGCGGGGCCACAGGGAGCCTCCTGCCTGACCCAGCTCTGTTCTCCCTGCCGTTCCTAAGGGCCAAATGGGCCAAGCCCTGCCCTCCACCTCCGGGGGCAGAGCCGTCAGCGCCCCTTCTCTCCGCAAACCTGAGGGCCAGACCCCCACCTGAGGGCCAGACCCCCACCTTTCCTTTGATCCTCTAGATTTCTAACTTCAAAGCCAGGTCACGGAGTCTCATCCTTTATTGGACAGATGTGGGGCAGGAGGCTAAGAGGTTTCATGGCTTGCCCAACACCGGCCAGCCAGTTAGAGAGGAAGGAGGCCCTTCACCCTGCCCTTGGCTTCATCCTCACCCAGTCACACTGGGCTAGTCCTCCCAAGACCAGGAGAGAAAAATCTGGTTGTGTGGGACGATGCCGGGGTGGCTCAGTCCGTTAAGCGGCTGCCTTCAGCTCGGTTCATGATCCCAGGGTCCTGGGATCAAGTCCCACATCAGGCTCCCTGCTCAGCAGGGAGTCTGCTTCTCCCTCCCCCTGCTTGTGCTCTTTCTCCCTGACAAATAAATAAATAAATAAATAAATAAATAAATAAATACAAACAAAACAAAACACTACAGGTTTGAGAGCAAAGTACAGTTACTAAATGATACACAAAGAACTTTGGAGAACTTTTTATTGTTTAAAAATCATAACTGAAGCTTCAAAAAACATACAACCCAACACATGTCCCAGTTCCAGTCCCCGACTCCCTGGAGAGCACAGGGCTGCTCCCCCCCATCTTGCTGCCCACACCACTAGCCAGGACCCTGCCCTGGGGAGGCCGCCTGCTCACCTTCCTGCCCACCGTGCGCTATGTCCCTGGCTGGGGAGGGGTCCTGGGGTGAGGTGGGGGTGGCTGGCTCCCTGCACCCCTCACCCCCTGCACATACGCAGTCTGTGAGACATGTATGGGAAAGGGGCCAGTTCCCTGGGCAGGGGACCCCAAGGGGGAAAGATAAAGAGCCAGTCCCCACTCACCCCACCCCTCCCCAGCCCCCCAGCTCAAGGGAAGCTGTCATCATCATCTTCTGCCATCTCCTTGGCGAACTCCAAGTCTTGCTGTTCTCGTTCACGCCGTTCCTGGGGCAAGAGGTGGGGTGAGGGCTGGGCTGCTGGGGACCAGCTCTCACACAGAGCTTACCCAGGCCAACCCACCCCAAGGTCAGGGACTGCCAAAGCTTCAGAGCTGCTCCCAGCCCTTCCAGAAACCGCCTCCCTCTTCCATCTCTGTAGGGAAGTTTGACCTTTCAGTCTTACCTAAACAGAAGCACCTTACCTCTGCTGACTCCAAGTCCTTGTTGTACGATTTGGGAGGAAACCTCATGGCCTGAAGCACAGTAGAGAGAGGGGCAAGATGAAGAGAAGGCATGCACTTAACATAACGTTTATTGTGCTCCTTCTGCGTACCAGGCACCATGACATGCATAAGGTTATTCTCTCCCCAGTTTAGTCTAGGGGGAGCTAGGCATGCAAGCGAATCACTACTATACTGCGTGCTAACAGCTCAGAAGAGAATCAGCAGACCCCAGGGGTATAAGTGACTAACGCTCCTGAATGGCAGGGAGGGGGATCGGCAATGAGGAGGGAAAGGAGGAAAGGAACAGACTGGTGCGGCAACGGAGGAAAGGCACTCCACACAGAAGTTTCAATGTGTGAACAGGCCTGGCCGGAGCTCAGTGGGGCCAGCTGGGGTGGGGAGGGGGAAGGGGAAGGAAGGAAAAGCTGGGAGAGAGAGCTGGAGAAAGGGAGGGAGCGCCAGGGGGAGGGGACCAGGTCGCGAAGGGCCTTTCCTGTCTCCCTGAGCACAGCATTTACCTGATTTTAGGCAAGGCAACAACATCCCTAGTCTCTTGGGGCAAGAAGAGACCAGGAAAAATCACACACAGTCCCAGCACCCAGGTCAGTGCCTGCCACAGGATAAAGGCTCAACAGCCTTCTGTGCAACTGGACTCCCCCTCCCGCCGCGCCTTCTCCACAGCTGAGCCTTCGCTAAGTGCCTCAAGACAGTGAGTGCATTTAATGTCATCAACCCTGAGGCAGGTAGGGCAGGTCATCTCACCGTCAGCTACACAGATGGAGAAACAGGCTCAGAGAAGGTCAATGACTCAAATTTGGAAGCAAATCTGGAACCTACACTCTGAATCCGTCCGGTCCTCCCTGGCAACCAGACCCTTAGAAGCCGTCGAAGGTCTTATGGGCCCACATGCCGAGTCCTTTGCTCCCTCCGGGCCCCCTGCCCCGCCATTCAGCGGCTTTACGGAGGATGGGAACGAGGCTATGCTCCCCTGAGGAGCCCTGGGTGCTGCCAACCCCCTCTGCAGCTCCGGCTTCTCACCTTGACGGACATGTTGTGGATATCGAGGCAGAAGGAGATGCGCTGGTGGAAGGCCAGCTGGGGCTCACGGGTAGAATAGATATCAATCATCTCCTTGGACTGGACGTAGCCCTTCTCGTGGTTGATGCTGGCCTCAATGACACCATCCCGGATGGCCTGCAGGCCCCCAAAGGGACGCAGAGTCACCAGGAAGCCCATCTTCTAAATCCGAGAACCCCTGTCCTGTCCCTTTCCTCCTTACACTCTCACACGCTCACTCGCGTACACATTCTCTCTAGAAACCTGCTGGCCTCACTCTAGGACCCGCACTCCCTGACAAGACCATGCCACCCGCTCCTTGACCCTTCCTATCCCCTGAAATGCAGCAGGAGCGCGGCGACTGCCGTCCCCGAGCCAGGCCCACCTTGGCAACAATGAACTCCGCGTCCTCTGGGCTATCCAGCTGCAGCTTCTGGGCGATGTCGGCCAGGGAGATTCGGGAATAGGAGAGGCTGATCATGCGCACACCTGGGACAGGAAGGAGCTCTGGGGTGGGCACGGGGGACACAGCCCCTACACCCAGCCACGGACACCCCAGCGCTGTCCCCACCCCTTGCAGAAGCCTTGTCTGGGCCCTGCTCTTCCAGTGGCCCCTCAGACTCCGATCCACACCTGTCTTAATGACGTTGTGCCGCAGTCGGATGATTAGGGTATAGGTCCCATCTGCCTGAAACTTCTCCCCAAACTGGTCCAGGACCTGGTTGAACTTGGCTAGGTTTCCGGTCCTGACAGCTGGAGGGAGGGAGGAGTGATCAGGAAACGCAAATGGGCAAACCCACCAGGGAGGCCACCGCGCCAGGGGTCTGGCCGGCTCTGCGGGCGGGACGAGCCCTACCTTGAGTCAGAAGGAAGTAGGGCATGAGCGAGCGCTTGAGGGACGGCTGACGGAACTGGAGCCGGTCCGGGATCTCCCCGAGCAGCAACTCCACCACAATCAGAAGCTTGTGCACCTGGCAGTGTGGGACCCAGGAACACAATGGGCAGGGAGCCCCAGCAGGAGGGAGGACAGAGGGGAGCGGGGCTTCAGTGCGGTCAGACACACCGCGAAATGGGGAAAATGGCCCCATATGAGGCCCATGTAGAGCTGGGCAAGCGCCTGGGGACTGGGAAGAGCTGCCCCTTGGTCACACCGAGCCCCCAATTCCACGTGCACACCATGCTGCAAAGACAGCGCTCTGAAGTACAGGCCAGATGGGCGGGTTCTGTGGCTCTGGAACAGTGAGGGGACAGGACCCAGAGGCCTAGGGAACAGGACAAGCGTCAGCCAAAGACGCTGGTTAGCGAGGTGGACTATTACTGAGGAGAACTCGGGACCTGCGCAGAGGCAGAACCGTGGGAGGGGGACTGGCAGAACCTCAGCGAATGGGCCTGCCCAGCCGGATGGACGGGACCACAGACGGCTAAATCACGTGACAGCAAGAGTCGTGAGGGAAGGAAGGGGTGAAGATGGGTGGTGGGGTGGGGCGCCTGCGTGGCTCAGTCCTTAAGCGTCTGCCCCTTCAGCTCGGGTCATGATCCCATGCCCCTCGCTTAGCAGCACTGCTCCCACATGGGCACGTGAGGGACCAGGAAAGAGCCCGGGGTCTCTCGACACAACCCAGGCACATGCCTGGGATGACTGTAAGGAGCGCCCAGGAACCAGGACAATTTGAAACCCATCCACCAAGGAGAACGCCCTGAACGCAAACCACGGGAGGTGCAGGTCGTGTCTGCTTCGTGCGCTGACCAGTGCTATGCGCAAAGGGACACGGTGTGGGGGTGAGAGCTGCCGCTCACCGTCTGTTTGAAGCCCACAGCCGTGTGCTGGGGGGCCTTGCGAAGGGCATTGGTCATTGTTCTCCGGGCCTCTGAGTACTCCAGCTGAATGGCTTTGATCCGCCCTGGGTGGGGAGGAGAGAGCGGACCGAGAGAACGGCGTCGCCCGAAGCCCCCCGCACACCGGGGTGCCAGCCGGGCCTCTCGGGCGCCCAGTGCACCGGTGCCCTGCGCTCCGCGCCACGGGGCCGTGGGGCCGTGGGGCCCGGGCTCACCTGTGTAGTAGAGGTACCTGGCCCACTCGTTGTTGCTGGCCTGCTCGGGGAACACGGACTTGGACACCAGCTTCTCGGCCTGCTCGTACAGGCTGTAGTGCAGGTAGTTCCGCAGCAGGAGGTTCAGCAGGGTGGCCTGGCCGTCCGCGTCGTGCCGCAGCGTGGCCGTCCGCAGCCGCGCGTGCAGGAAGCTTCAAGGAGGCAACGAGAAGCACGTCAGGCGCCTCCAAGAGCAGCGCTCTGAGCGGCTTTGACCTCTCTAGTCTCTCAACTGCAACGAAAAGTGACACCGACTGCCTTTCTGGTTATTCACTGAAGCTTCGGCTATCGCGCGCCTGCGGTGACGCACTCTTCCGGGGGCACGAGGGAGGCCACGACTCTGCATTCTCACGGGCGAGACAGACAAGGACGGTGATAAATAAGTGTCGGAGACAGCATGACAGAAGGAGACCGGGGCTATGGAGACACCAGCGTAAGTGCAGCGGGGAGCGCAGGAGGCGAGGATGGGGTTGCAATTTTAAAGATTTTTTTTTTATTTATTTATTTGACAGAGATAGAGACAGCCAGCGAGAGAGGGAACAAAAGCAGGGGGAGTGGGAGAGGAAGAAGCAGGCTCATAACGGAGGAGCCTGATGTGGGGCTCGATCCCAGAACGCCGGGATCACGCCCTGAGCCGAAGGCAGACGCTCAACCGCTGTGCCACCCAGGCGCCCCTGGGGTTGCAATTTTATTTATTTATTATTATTATTTTTTAAACTTTTTTTATTTTTGACAGAGAGAGACAGCCAGAGAGAGAGGGAACAGAAGGAGGGGGAGTAGGAGAAGAAGAAGCAGGCTCCCAGAGGAGGAGCCTGACGTGGGGCTCGATCCCATAACGCCGGGATCACACCCTGAGCCGAAGGCAGACGCTTAACGACTGAGCCACCCAGGCGCCCCTACAATTTTAAATAGCTTCATCGGGGAGGATGCACTTCTGAAAAGGTAACGACTCAACCAAGGCTGGAAGGAAGCAGGGGAAGAGCGTGCCTGGCACGCCCCAGGAAGAGCAGGGAGGCCAGTGTGGCAGGAGTGAGTCAGGGGAGCAGGGGAGGCAGAGTCAAGAAGGCAGTTGGCAGGGGCCAGAGCACGTCAGGACTTACGCGCTACTGTGACAACGTCAGCTCTTCCCTCAGGAACACAGGGAGCCACCCCAAGTTTTAAGCAGAGGAGTGAAACGTTTGGTAGGTCTGCCAGCCCGCTTTTCTACCCCTGACCTACCCATCAGTCCTCCCCTGATGTGGAGTGTTGGGAAGAGCCCGGGGGCCAGTTCTTAACCTTGGGGTCAGACCCTGGCCACCCGTACCTGCGCACCACGTCCAGCTTATCCAGAAACTCGTAGACGCGCGCATGATAGTAGTAACACTTGGCGGCCACGAGGTCCAGGGCCCGGCGGTTCTGACTGCTGAGTTTCTGCATCAGGTCGTCGGAGATCTGCTGGGCCTGGGGGGGGCGGCCAGAAGAGAATCACGTGGGAGTTCCTCAAAAAGTTAAACAGGAAGCTATCCCGTGAGCCAGCAACTCCCCTCCTAGGCATGAATCCAGGAGAACGGGAAACGTATGTTCACATGAGAGCTTGTGCACAAATGTTCACAGCAGCGTTATTCGTAATTATCCATGGAATGGAATAGCATTCATCCGTAAAAAGGGCTGGAATACAGATAACACTACAGCATGGACAAACCTAGAAAACACGGTGCTACGTCAAAGAAGCCAGACGCAAAAGGCCATGTGTTACAGAATTCCCTTTATAGGAAATGAACAGAATAGGAAAATCCATGAGCCAGAAAACGTAGATGAGTAGTTGCCAGAGGCTGGGGTGAGGGGAGACCAGGAAGCAACTACTAGCAGTGATGGGGTTGCTTTTTGGGGTGATGAAATCATTCTGGAATTAGACAGTGATGATGCTTGCACAACCCTGTGAACACCAAAACCCACTGAACTGTACCTTTAGTTTTTAAAATGTATTTAATTTAATTAATTAATTTACTTAAGTAATCTCTGCACCCAATGTTGGGCTCGAACTCAGGACCCGGAGATCAGGAGTCGGATGCTCGCTGACTGAGCCAGGCAGGCACCCCTGAACCATACACTTTAAAGGGGGTAAATTATATCTAAAAACAAAAACCAACTCATGGCGAGGCAAGGAAAAAACAAAACAGGGAATGGAGCAGAGGGAACTGTCGTTTCTTCCTTCTTTTTTTTTTGTAAGTTTTACTTGTTTGAGAGAGCGAGCGAGTGCTTGGGTGGGCACACGCACACACTCAAGAGCAGGGGGTGGGGGGGAACGGCAGGGGGACAGAGAGAGAATCTCAGGCAGACCCCGCTGATCATGGAGCCCAACTCAGGGCTCGATCCCACGACTCTGAGCTCATGACCTGAGCCAAAATCAAGAATCGGATGCTTAACCAACTGAGCCACCCAGCTGCCCCGGACCCGTCATTTCTTGAGCGTGTTCTCTGGACAGTGGCTGTGACTGACAAAGAAGCTGGCCCGGGCCGGAGGGGCGGCGGCAGTGCAGTGACCACGAAGCTGTTCAGTCCCGCGCTCAGCTCTGCCACTTACTCAAATACCGTGAAAGCTTCCCATTCGCAGATCACTGTGCTTGTGTTTTATTTCATGCCCACAATGACCTTGGGAGGTGGGCACCCCATTTGACATAAAGCCAGGAGAAATTAATCTGCCCAAGGTACAGCTAGGATCTGAACTCAGGATTGTCTCCAAATCTCCTTTTCCTAATAGACTCGGTTCCGTGCCACAGAGAAGCACAGAATGGCGGCTGCCAGCCCTTTCCCACAGTGTCCCAACGGGAGCGAAGGGGGCTTCCCTAGATGTGGGGGTAGGTACGTTCCCACATGGGGGAGAGAGTCTGGCAAGACGATGAAGAAGCCAGTGATTCTCTCCAATTCGTCACCAGAGACCATCTCTCCCGCAAGCCCCGTGCACTGCCTGGGGCATGCGACCCTCTCACACTGGTCTGGGTACCTCTTTGTAGCGTTTGCTGTTCATCAGGAAGATGACCACAAGCAGCTGTAGGTAGGCTTCCACTTCAGGCAGCAGTGGTGTGGACGCAGCTTTGCCCGTCCGGGGGCGGAACTGTAAATCAGCCTCAGTGTCCATGGGCTGGGGAAGACAGGGATTACTGGGAAAAGCTCAGTCAGGTCAACCAGTTAAGACTTTACTAAGCACTCCTGATGTATTTCAACAAATATTCACTGAGTGCCTATCATATGCAAGATTGTTTTAGGTCCTTGGGATATAAAAATAAAGATGGTACTGTCTCCTTCCAAAGGAAGTCAAGGAGGCTGGCAACAGAAATAAAAAAAAAGGCCGACAGGAGCATAACAGACTTCTTTACAGAATATAATGGGGATGGAAAGGATGATGTAAGGACCCCCTCAAAGAGCCTACAATCTAAGTAGAGAGATTAAACCACCACACCTGGAACCACTGCAAATTTTATCAGAGAGGGTTTAATAACGTAATATAATTCTAGAGATGAGATTAAGAAAAATGAGAGAGACTTTTTTTTTAGTGGGGACAAAGGAAATTTGGGGAAATTGACATATACGTCATACTTATCATCAGCTCTAGTCACCAAAACTGGAATAACGTGCAACAGCTCAAAAAGCAAACATATTGGGGTGAATTTAGAGATATACAGGTTAAAAAAATGTTTTCCAGGTCAAGTTGGGAGAGGGTGCTTTTCCCTGTTTCCAGACAATAAATTCCTCCTCATTCCACCTCAAGAGATTTTTTGAGTCTGTTCTATGGAACAGCCCATGAGCACACAGGGAGATGGCTGAAGGGACAATGAGGTTTCAGAAGAGGCAGGACCTGGACATAAGAGGGATTTTCCAGCCAGAAAGGAAAAGGAGAGGTCTTTCCTGACACGGAGTCCACTGCCAGCACCAAATAAGCTTCATGAGCATTCGCTGTGTGCCAGGCACGGTTCTAAGAGTTTTACACATATTCCTTTCCTCCCCTTCATCCCCCCAAATCTGTTCGCCACATTTAACAAAGGACAAAATGAAGCATAAGGAGGTTAGATCACTGGTCCAAGTCCCACAGGTACCCAATGATCCAGCTGGGATTCAAATTCAACTTGACCTCCAGAAGCTGTGCTCTTAACCACTGTTTTATGCGTTCTCCATGGTGAGGCTTCGGAGGCAGAGAGGTCTCCACTCGGACAATGGAGACACTACCCAACTGGAGGAGAGTGTTGGTGCTGGGTATCAGCGGGAACCGAGTTTGGTTCGAAGGTCCTGATTCCCAGCTCTTTTCCCTGACCCAGAAGAATGATACTACAGGGCAGGACGGTTCCCTTGTTAGTGGGCAAGTGAGCATTTGTTTCACTAGTCAATTACAGCAGGTACTAAGACAGGTCTCGAGGGTGGGAAACAATTACAATTACAAAAACAGTCGAGAGGTGGGGGGATGGGGTGGGGTACGGTCTGAGGCCAAGCTCGTACCCTCGAAGCACCTGACTCACTTACTTCTTCCAGGAAGGGTAGCAAGAAGTCTCGAGTGGCATTATTTGAGGTGAAGAAGCCATGCACAGCCTTATACAGAACATAGTGGTTGAGGCGGCGTGACGTGGAAGGCAGCATCCGCAGGGCCCTCAGCACAAATCGAGGCTCCTTGCCCGAAACTGCCTTCTCCAGCTGTTTCACATGCTCCTTGATGTCTGCGAAGAAAAACATGTTACTTCTAACTCTTTGTATCCTCCCGCCACTCTAGGCAAGTAGTTCTAGGGAACCTCTTATAAAAGGCAAGATGTAGCCAGTGGTTTCTTTTGCCTAATATGGTTAAGCAATACTTATATACCATACAATGATTTTAAGACACAACAAGGAGACAATGAATAATAAAGCTGGGGTGAGGGAAAGGGTACAGGGTAACAGAAAGAGGAAGAACGGAAAAGCAACGATGAGAAACAAAAGACAAAATACATGGATTTATCAGTTCTCTAAATGGGGAAAGACTCTTTAAATGTAAACATTAGGAGAAATCACACACACACACGAATGAGGAACTCTACTCTGCAAAAAATCCTTCTGAATAATTGTGTAAACAGAAGAAAAATATTTGCAACAAATGTGACCAGAGACTCATATTACTCTACAAAGAGCCCACATAAATTAGGATAGGTAAAAATGAATACAGACAGACGATACAAAAAGTAGACAGACAGCTAACCGACATGAAAATATATTTCACTAGCATTTGAATAATAGCAAATTGAAATGTTTCAACTACCAAATTGGTAATATTTTAAAAATTGTAACACAGAAGGGTGGCTGGGTGGTGCAGTTGGCTGAGCGTCTGACTCTCGGTTTCGGCTCAGGTTGTGATCTCAGGGTTCTGGGATCAAGCCCTGTGTCAGGCTCCACACTCAGCATGGAGTCTGCTTGAGATTCTCTCTCCCTTTCCCTCTACCCTTCCCACTTATGTGCTTGTGCTTGTTCCAAAATAAACAATCTTCAAAAAAAAAAAAAATCGTTAACATTACTTTCAACTATTCTATGTCTTAATATTTATAAAGTTTGTGTCTTATAAAAAAAAATCATAACATAAGAGTCAGGGGTGAACAGGACATTTCTGTTGGTATAATGCAAATCAATACAGTTTCTCTGGACAATACCCACCCAAACTCTAAAAACATCTGCCTTCTCAACTCAGGCATATTGAGAATCTATACTAAAGAAAAAACCATAAAGGCAGATTAAAAACTTGGGTCACAAAAATGACTGTTGCAAAGCTATTTATAATGGTAAAAAATTGGAAACAACTGAAGTGTCCAGGAATAAAGGAACACACTGAATTGGTAGTTTCTTAGTTACCTTTGTGCACTTAGCATAGAATGCCTGGGTGCCCTAATGACATAATAATGATAACTGCTAACGTTACAGAGGGTTTACTATGTGTTCATCATGTGCTAGGCGCAGTTCCAAGTATTTTAATCTTTACATCGACTCAATGAAGTAGGTACTATTACTCTATTTACAGAGATGAGGAAACTAATCCCAGAGCTTGTATGCTTAGCCACTATATCGGGTATTCAATACACGTTTCTGGAATAAACTGAATGCTGTGTTTATGGATATGTTAGATGAAAGCACACAAAATTATCTGTATTTAGTTATGCCTTGTTCCAAACTGTCTATATAACTTGATCTCAATTACAGAAGAGCAGATCAAAAATTCATAGAAAAAAATGTTAACCATGGCTGATGTTATTCGTTACTTTAGACTTCTCATATTTTCCAAAATTTCTACAATGAAACATGAACTACTTCATAGTAACAAAACGAAGCGCTTTATAAGAGACATATGTATGTACCCTGTAGCACCTTTGCCACCGGCTATCACGATTTTAGGTCCAAGGGTCTTGATTAGATACTGAGGCCTGTTGCCCAACTTTAGGGGCTGATACAGTCAACATTACATCCTCAAAAACATCAACTGGGAGCATAACTTTGCTTATTTCGATGTTTTTGAGCAAGGTTCTCATGCAGTTAGAGAGAAAACCCAATAAATAGTCTGGTTCCACTTGATCCAGAACTGGGAAAATAGCATCAGGTTCACAGTGGGAAGCTCTCACTCTGCCCACTCTAAATGCAGACAGGATGCTCTGAGAAAAGTGAAATGAGAACTTGGAGGAACAAGAGGGCAGTAAGAAACTGGGAACAAGTACCCAGGAGAAAAGAAATAGAGGGATTGGTACATAGTTAAGGTCGCAGGTGAATATTAGGAACCCAAACAAAGACGACACCTAAAACTTTAAAGTCTGTAATGTGTTTAAACTCTTTAGGAACAGAAGTAAGGACTTGAAGGGAGAGGAAGAGCAATGGGATCGTCAGGGCATCTTAATTACAGAAACAAAGAAGCAGGATACCGAACAGAAAGGCTTCTTTCTCTTAGGGGAGTTTGCCAGAGGTAGCTAAGACAACAGAAAACTTTTGTATGGTCTTAAAATTCAGGGGCCAGTACTCTGCGTCACCCTGACCCCCTTTACACACATAGATACAAACACTGGTTTCTAGAGGGCCCAATCACATACTACGGGCGTTAGAAATCAGTTCGATGGATGTAAATAGAGTAGGTCGGAGAGGACTTACAAGAGGGGGGGAGTCCACAGGCCCAGTGAGACCTACTTCTAGATGCAACACAGTAAGAGGGGAGGAAATGTGTTGAGAGAAGTCCGGAGCCTGGAGAATAGGTTCATTACTGGGGCTAGGGTCAGGAGTGTCAGGGTGGTAGGGGGCGGGCACTGGGGGTGATCCTAAGGAATCGGGGTGGTGGAACCTGCGCTGGGGTCCCAAGAATAGGCTGGATCACTGGGGCACTGTCATCCGTGACCGCGGCAGGTCCCCGGCCCGGGCTCTCGTACCCTCCAAGGTGACGGTGTCCAGCTCTCGCTGGGAGTGCTCAGCCGCCGCTGCCGCTTTGCTATCAGGCTCCCCCGATGACCCGCCACCCGCCGCCGCCGCCTCCTCTTTCATCTCCACATCTTGGGGGGTCGGGGGAGGCGGTGGTTCTTGTTCCCCTCCGCCCGCCGGCGGCTTCGACTTTTCCGCGCCGCGGCGCCGCGCCGAGCCCTCCTGTTTCATGGCGCCCGGGGTCGCGGCCTACTCCGGGGACCGAGACCAGGGCCTCGCGTGAATCCTCGCACCAGAGACCAGGAACCGAGCCGGGCCTGCACACGAGCGCGGGCTCGCGACTGGCCGCACGATGACGGAGCAGCTGCAAACCCCTTCCCGGCGCTGGGCCTTCTGGGAAACGCCAGGCCCGGCAGGCCGAAGGCCGAATCCACAAAAGGAAAAGAAATCAACAGCCGAGGTGCAGGATGGAGGCGGATCTTCGAGGAGGGAGCAGGGAGGAGCTTGTATGGGTCAGTCCGGCGTTTGGAGCGCTTCAGTGTGTTGTTTTCTTCTACGTTCCTCTGGAGTGCATTTCCGTGCACGTCCACTAGATGTCCCCTCAGGCTCCCATGTGGGTTACGTCGGACTCCTAAGAGCGCCCTAACTCGAGCGGAGTGGTAAGTCCCATCGCAGCGCAGGGCGTGATGACGTCATGAGTTGCCGGGCAGTTTCGGGCCCCAACTCGCTCAGTCTGCGCCTCCCTGCCTGACCCCCCCCCGCCCTGTTTGGGGTCTCGGTCGAGATTCTCGAGGCTCGTGCTCAACCGCCGCCCAGTACATCCGGCGCGAGGGAAGAAGCTGCGAAAAGGGGGATGTGAGCACCGAACTGGGGAGTAGGAGAAACTCATTGGGATTCAGATTTCTTGTCAGATTTTAGCAGGTGCTGAAAAAAGGGCATAAAATCCCTGCAGCCTGGGAGTGCGGATGGGGGGAGAGTGCGTTTGTGTACAATTACTGCAGTATAAAATATACGGGTCCACTCTAGGTACGGCGCAGAGTTAGCACGTTCGGGGCGCGGAGTTATTAAAAACAGCTCCAGAATGTCGTCGGCTGGAGGCTGTGCTCTGCCGCGCGCGTTGTGAGGCCGGAGGAAAGCGGGTGGAAGCCCCTATTGGCAGAGACTTAAGGGAGTCCGTCGGGGCGCCTGTTTGCATCCAAACAGACGTTGTAGTGAAATGGGGAGCGCAATAATAGCGTACCTAAAGAGAATCTAAGAATCCCCAGGGGAAGGAAATCGAACCAGAAATCCTGTCCACTTATTTTTCAAAGGAATCCTCTAGTGATTCTGCAGGAGTTAGATAACAGGTTCCAACTTCTTAAGACACAAAACAAAAACTCCCTCCCTATCTTTGAACTTTTCTCTCTCTTGTAGATGGAAGTCCTAAGTTTTAAACCAGGTCAGACCCTACACGACAATGTAGTCCTGCTGTAAGGTCAAAGAGGGCAGAGAATATGTTTTGACCGTAGTTTTTATATTCATATAGAGAGAGGATATTCTTTGTCTCTCCTTTGTCATACTATTCCAGCAAATAGCCCCTTATGCTAAACAACTGCTTGCTGAAGGAAAAACATTTTGTCCGGTTTTAGGGAACGTGCCTTGACCAATTCCTCCCTAACTGTGTCTATGCCCTCTTGGGCTGCGGGATGGATAACAGGACTTTTGAATCATCACTGGAATAAACTCGTTAAAGCCTCTTCTTCATAACACCGTATCTCACTGAAGGTGGGCGGGAAGGGTAAAGGAAGAAAACAGAAAACAAGTGAGCTTTGTTGTTCATCCTTATGAAGTTACCCTTCTGGATAGTTAGGGTGTTAGCTCACTTCTTTATTACGTGTACATCACAAGAGAAAAACAACCAGGTCAGCAGATAATTACTCAGGATGTCTTTGAGCACTGTAGTGAGGCATTGGAAGATGCCCCAGAATGGGGGAGGATGGCTTAACACAGAGCTTTCGGCAGTTGGTCATGAATTCTTGTTGAGTGAGGGAACTAGACGGGGGAGGGGGTAGCCAAGAAAGGGGCGAGTCTGACTCCTGGGGCCAAAAACCTTGGAGAAAGTATTCCATCCATAAAAATACTTTAAAAGAAATTGGCGAAAGGTGTTAAAACCCAGCTTTAGGCAGAGAAGGATGGTATGAACCCACTAGTTTTATAACATTGCAATATCCATATTCGCGGGTCCATATGGCAAGCCCACGTTACCTCCTCCCACAACCACCCAGGATTGAGGATAGAAGAGGGAAAGGTGAAATAAGATCATATCACAATTTCTTTTTTAAAAGTTATGGGTCAGTCTTATTCTTGGGTAAATTTTTTTTTTGAAGATTTATCTGCATTTTCTTTTTGATATATTTGAAAGTTGTCTTACTCTTGTTTTGGGTTGTACCACAAATAAGCCTGTCCCAGTCCCTCAACCCCAGTCCAGGGGACCCTGAACCCTCCTCTTTGAAGACAAGCTGCTTTGATGATCTTCTCACTTTAGAATCTGGATTCTACATTCTACACCCTCAGAGTTCTCTGGGCGTTTTCCAGCTGGCCCGTGGACAGTATAATAGTACTCATGTAAACATGAGCTATATGTAGTATGATGGTCTATTTTTTTTTTCTGGCAGAAGTTAAGAAAAACACCAAAAGACATTTCATCCAAAGCAAAATAATATTTTCCATAAATTCCAGTAAAAATTGATTTGTGGAAGCATAAGCAGGAGGAATTAGGAGAGGAAATTAATTTTTTTTTGGTTTTGCTGAAATGGTTCATAGTTTTAAAATTTGAACTTTTCCACTTTTAAAGGCTTTAAGCACCAGCAGATAGGTTGTGGAGCTGAAGAGGTAGTGGGAGAGGTAGAGCTGGACAAGTGGAAATTGCTTATCTTGGGCGATCAGCTAGGGCTTCCATCATCTCCAGCCTAGTGTGTTAAGATCGCAGCACAGTGAGGTTGGGAAGGCACTAGGAGGCAGGAAGCAGGTGGAAAAAGCAAGTTAGGAGGCCTTGGTCAGCAGCTGCAGGAGGGAGAGGCCAGCGTAAAGGGCACAGAGGCGGGGGAGGGTGTCTGGGTCCCACGTGTACTGGGGGCCCGATCGCTGCACTTCGAGGCCACTCAGCCCCACTAGGGCCTCTGTGAGGGTCAGTTCCTCTTCCCCAAGGGAGGAGAGCAGGTCAGGCTGCAGGGGGAAAACACCCTCTTTATCCTGTAGGAAATTCTGTTCCATTGTGCTCTCCACCTGCAAGGAACCAAAATAGCATGAAAAGAAAGAACTGGAAACCTGTCCTCCTTTCTCCTAACTCATAAAAACCACGAAGAGGGCTACTTTTCTCTTATTATAACTCCTTTTATTACATTATAACTCCATGTGGGCCTTTTAACTAACTACCCTGTATGGTGGGCAGCACTTTTTTTTTTTTTAAGCCCTGTTTTACAGAGGAGTGAATTGAGACAGACTCAGAAACATGAAAAGATTTGCTCATATCATCTGGCTGTGAATTAGCAAAGCCAGGGTTTTCTGTCTTCTCAAAGCTGAAAAACCCAGATAACTGCCCAGAAATCCACTTTTCTACCTCTGGTTGCGAAATAGCATACAAGGGAGAGCACGGAGACACATGAGCCCTGGGCACGCGCCCCTGCCCTGCGACAGAGGCTCTCCAGGACAGTCTGTCGTTAGGCTAAGTCTGTATCTTCCCAGCTGACTCCCCCCCAGACTCTCCCCGGCACCTGCTGTTTTCTCTCACCAGCCTTAGCTGCACAGGTAGAATCTTTTTCTCCATCGATTTTATCAGCAGCTTCTGTTGGGCTTCACTTAGCTCTGGAGGGGAAAAAAAAAAAAAGCAGAGACATAGATGTATGGTGCTGGTGCAAAGGGGGCTCGAGACTCCAAAGAGATACACTTCCAGAATTTCAGCATTAATTAATCCACACAGTGATCCCAGGTTGAAAGCCTCTCTAAGCTGTAGGCACCTTTGCTGGGGGTGTCAGGTAGACATCCTACCCCTTGACTCAGGGAACTTGCAGGCTAGTGGAGAAGACAAAGCCGTGTGCAGGGACAGCACAGGGTGTTAAGGGAGCGAAAGCTGAGGGGTTTACTTAGGACCTGGCATTTGAGGGCAAGCTTTTTAAGGGGACAGACATCTCAGCTTACTCCTGAAGGACCAGAGAGTTTTTCTAAGGGGGGCAATGTTTCATGCAGAGGGAAGAAGAGAATTCATGGCAAGATGAGAAGGTGTTACGCTCTGAAATTAAAGCTAACAAATTTCCGTACACAAGTGATGAGCTTCGGGGCACCTGGGTGGCTCAGGTCATGATCCCGGGGTCCTGGGATAGAGCCCCAAGTCAGGCTTCCTGCTCAGCCGGGAGCCTGCTTCTCCCTCTCCCTCTGAACCCTCCCACTCCTGTTCTCTCTCACTCTGCTCTCTCTCTCTCAAATAAATAAATAAAATAATCTTTTAAAAAAATAATGAACTTAACTCTATGTAGAAATTTGAAATATGTGGCTGGTAAAACTAGGGTTACTTCCCAATCTCTATTAGCAAGACTCAGCCACCTTCTCAGGTTATCCAAGGTGCCCAGATGAATTCTTAGGAAGGTAAACAATTTTTTAAAAAATTTTTTGTTATTTTATTTTATTAAGGCAATTTCTGTTTCCAATGTGGGGCTTGAACTCACAACCCCTTGGTTGCTTGTTCTACCAACTGAGCCAGCTAGGTGGCCCTATAACCAATTTCTGTAAATATAAACTACTTTAACTGTGGTATAATTTGCCTGGCATGCACGCGTGCATTCATTCATTCATTCTTTCATATATCTGGGAATTCATCCAGTGATTCATTCCTATCACTGAATAGGTTTATAAATGAAGACCTTATTCTCTACTTACCTGTTAGGGCTCTGAGGAAATAGAGGATGCCACCCATAGCTTCCTTTGATACCAAGACATCTTTAGGGAGTGCCTCCAGGGTCACTTCATGTCCTTTGTCTAGAGCCCCTTCAAGCTGTGGGGAAAGGTGGGCAACTATTTAAGATAACATGGGTAAGGGGCCCAGCACAATGCCTGGCACGTCATAGTCCCTTGAGATGTGTTAACTATCTCTCATTTCCTTGTTTCTTTTTCAAGGTGTCAAGTTCTGAAAAGTACTGGGCTCCTAGATTTCTTGTTCCCTGAGCCTTGAATTCTGGGAAGGAAAGGTTCCAGTTCCCTTTCCAAGAAAGGGCCCCGCTGGCCTGCTGCCTACCTCTGTCCGTCATCAAGGAGCAGGTGCTTTGAGGGAGTCTGTCCTGTGTGCCCTTTTCCAGAGGCACGAGGAGGGCAGTGGTAGCGGGCAGGCTGGGGGGCACCTGGTCAGTCTCAAGGAAGACACCCACTATCTCCCAGCCGCTGACCCCCTTCTGTCGTGTCAGATCCCCTGCCAGTTGTGACACCCACGCACACATCCACCAACAACCTTCCTCTGGGACCTCACCGTGAGCTCCAGGTCCTGTAGCTCTTTTTTCTTTCCGAGAAGTTTGCTGAGGGAGGTGAGCAGGGAGCTTTGCCCTACCCGGCTTAGCTTTTTCACTTCTTGGATCTCTCTTTGAACTTCTTCTTTTAGTGTCTTGAAGTCTTCATGTTCCTCCCCTGTTGAGACAGTGAACATGGTAAGCCAAGAGCCCTCCATCTGGCAGCCTTCCCATTCAGCCCCCTCAGGGGCCGAGGTCCCTGTGTTCTGCTCCCAGCCTGAGCCTGGCCTCTCTTTCTTCTTGGCCAGGAAATGTGATTATGAAGTTTCCACAAGCCCTGACTTGAGGTGTTGTGGGGGACAGTCTAGGGCAAAGAGGTGGACCAGGACCCATATTATCATCTAAGTGGGCAATTGATTTTCCCCAGGCTCCCAAGCCCCATCCTGTGACAGTAGACAATTGACTTCCCTTTCTCTAAGACTCCAGCTTAAAGTTGAGAAGGTGAGTCTATTTCCCCTTCTTATGAGTTATTCGACAAAGAAGAAGGACTTTGGTGACTGAGTGAAGGCTAGGATGGGTGGGTCTTTATGAAGGATATGGGTGGATCAGGGTTAGCTGGAATCTTGGCCTGACCCTCTAGGGGCCCAGCATCCTAAGAATATGTCCAGGAAAGTAGCTTCTGGAAGCTCCTGGAAGTGGCTCCAATCGCCCGGACCTGGGACTCTGCATTTGTCTTTCCCTCCCTCCACTCCACTGCCTTCATGCCAAAGTCTTGGGAGATACTCAGAAAATTCCTTACCAGCCTCAGATGCCAGGATACCTGAGGGGGGAAAAGAAAAGACAAGAATGTACCCCTCCAAAACAGCAGCCATGCCCAGGGGATGAAACATTAATGGGGGTTAGGAAATACATCCTATCCCGGGATATCCCAGGTATCTTAAGGCTACACTTGCTCCATTCATAGGAGGCAGGAATGGGGCAGGAGAGAAGCTGATGCAACGTGAAAAGGGGCTCCTGGATTGATTGAGTTGGCATCACTGTGACTCAGTGACTCAACCATCCCGGATGCTGGGGAGCAGAGCAGCAGATGTGCGTGGGACAGGTTACAGCTAAGGAGGCCCTCCAGGACAGACCACCTGGGTGCCCTGTCCAAAGACTTCCCCCTGCCACCACTTTTCCCTAAGCTATTGGAATTTCTGCCATGTGTTGAGGACTGTTGTTTGCTGAGATCTGCTCTTCCATGTCCCCCGTCAGTCTTTCAGGGAAGAGGAGGAAAAGATTGGAGTTTTAAAATTCTGTGTCGAGGGGCACCTCGGTTAAGCATCGAACTCTTGGTTTTGGCTCAGGTCAAGATCTCAGGGTGGTGAGACTGAGCCCGCATTGAGCTCCCTGCTCAGTGGGAAGTCTGTTTCTCCTTCTCCCTCTGCTCCTCCCCCCTGCTCGTGCTCTCTTTCTCTCTTGCTCACTCTCAAGTGAATACATAAAATCCGTAAAATAAATAGATAAATAAAATTCTGCATCAAGAAAGTTGCAGTGAAAGGAGCGGAAACGGGCTCCTGGGTAGCGCAGTGGGTTAGGCACTCTTGGTTTTGGCTCTGGTCCTGATCTCAGGGTCGTGGGATGGAGCCCCACATCGGGCTCTGCTTGATAGTCTCTCTCCCTCTCCCTGCCCCTCTCACTTGTGCTCGCTCTCTCACTCTAAAATCAATCAATCAATCAATCAATCAATCAATCTTAAAAAAAAAAAGAAACGGGAGAAAACACTTACGGGTGAACTTCTCCTCTGGCTTTTCTGAAGACAGAAACAATGTACCTATGTCAGCATAAAACCTATTTGTGCCTTTTTATCTAGAGCGGATGTCAAGGCAGCTTTATCAGAGATCATTATAAAAACACACGGAGATTATGTTAGCTCACCCCCCCCCCCACTTTGGGAACACACAGTATCTCTGAGTCTTATTTCTGCTTCTGCTTCTGACTTCTGGTCTCTTTCTGCTTCTTTGTCTCTCTAGGGCAGTATTTATGTGCTTCTGTCTGCCTTTCCTCAAGTTGAGGACAGATATTTTTATAAAGGGACTTGGGAAACAAAAGGGGATCCTTGAGGGATTAGGGTATATGCTATTAGAGGGTGCAGGATTTTAGCAGCTAATGTCAGCGTTGGGCAAAAGATGGGGGAAGCAATTTCACTCACCTCCAGGAGGGAAGGTCTGCATGTTATCATTGCAGATGTGTGGAATATCTGTAAGGTGCAAGAGAGGCGAGAGCAGGAAAACCCTTAGCAGCCGCCCACCTTCCCTTCTCTCTTCTCAAGTCCATGTGCTCTGTTAAGGGCTAGCTCCCTGTCCCCACATGCCCCACCTCATCTCCTGCTCCACCTCTGTTGCTGAAAACTCTTTTCTTCGTCTGTAAACCCGAGTTCAACACTATTTCTGCCTTGCATCCTAGTGCCGGTATCTGGGTCTGTTTCCTCCGTTGGCCACGGACATCTCGAGAGCAGAAGCTGTGGTTATTCATCTCTGTGTCCCCTTCCCCCAGCTAACACAGTGCCCAGGGGTTCCTTCACTCCCTCTCCAGAGCAGCCCCAGCAGTTCGGTCCCTGGCATCTGGGCCGCAGTGTAGTACATTCCAGCACTCATTCCCAGGCTTGCCACCAGAGGGGACCAGGATGCTAATGAGGGTAACTCTTGTCTTGAGGGGAGAACATGCCAGTGTCTGCTCACCCCACTCATCTTTGCCTTTGACCATCAGTTGTCTCACTCGAAAGGCCAGGATGCAGCCCTTGGGGATGGTTACGGCCTCCTTGTGGTTTATGGATCCCTAGGATCAGACAATGAGGATTTATGAACCTGCAGAGATTCTGAGACATGGGGTGAGGGAGGGGCATGTGGAGGGGCAGGCCTGAGCACCTCTGGGGAGATAAGAAGTGGAAAACCCTACATTCATGTCCCTGACTCTCTTTCCGTCCGGTCTGGACTCCATGGAATGCACTTCGAAGCCCTTCTGCATCATCCCTCTAACAATGTGTATCTCTCTTCCTGGTTCAGACAGATGAAGGAACTGGGTGGACCCGCTCCATCACCTGCCTGGGCATCTCCATCCCACCTGAGAGTGTCCACAGGCCCCATTCCTTCTTCCTCTTTGCCCTCTGGCCCATGCTCATCTCCTCCCGGAAGCCTTCCATGACTAACCCTACTCAGTTCCAACTCACCCCTTGAATATTTATGCAAACTAGATTTAGGTATGTAGAGCATTACTTATCTAGATCGAATCCTCCGAGCCTGTGTTCTCGGGGCTTTAACCTGTGTGTCTCCTCCATGAGACCGAGAACTTTCTGAGAGCAGGGATGTCTCTCCTGTACACAGGGAACACCAGAAGGGGTCACCCACGACTATGAGTTTCCCCTTCCTTGATGGCTCCCTGTGGCATCTGGCACAGGGATCTGCCCACACGGGGCACTCTTGACCACAGAGAGGACTTGTGTCTGGCCGACAGGGGCCTGAATCTTGAAAAGCAGGAAGAAGGAGTGGGTCATTTTCAGTATCCTGGGTAGGCACCGATCGGGCAAAGTTAATGTGTTAATGCGGCTTCTGAGGAGAGGCTAAACGTAAGTGTGTGTGTGTGTGTGTGTATGTGTGTGTGTGCGCGCGCGTGTGTGCGCGAACCAAACCTGTAGCCCCAGTGGGGCGAAGAATGGGAGGGAGAAGCAGCCCTCGGCCTTGCCGGCTCTCTCCAGAGTGACCTCCTGCACGGTCTCCACCACCTCCATGACCACATACAGGTTCTCCCCTCGGTCTCGCATCTCCTTCAGGAATGGGTGCTCGGCTGACAGCTTCCTGGGGCAGGAGATACATGAAGGGATGGGTCAGAACCTCTCCCCACCTGGGTCATCATGCGTTCCTCTTTCCCTCGGTCATTCACAGGAGCTAGGCCTGGTGGCATTAGGGAGAGGCGTGAGGACTCTGGAGTAAGAGACCGAGGCTGAAGCCCAGATCTCCCACCTCCTGGCAAGGCAGCCACTCTGAGTCTGGGGTGCCCCATCTATAAAATGAGGATAATGACACCTCCCTCCAGGGGTGCTGAGAGCAAAACTAGGAAATCATCTGGCATGGCTCCTGGCCCGGAACAGGGCCCCGTGGTATCTCTTACCCCCTTTTGCCTTTGCCTCGGGATGCCTTCCCCTCTCTTTCCTCCTCCCTGTTCTTAGTCCTGTTCATCTCTCCTGGGGCCCCTTGTTCCCATCTCTTACCCTCTCTCTTGCTGTTAACATCACTTCCTCCTCCCCACTTGCTGGCATACAGAAACGCGTTCTTTGATCTTGCCACTCCTTCAAATTACCATTCTGTGTCTTTCCTTCGCTTCATTGGCAAGTATCTTGAAAGATGCGCCCACATGCACTGTCTTTCCTTCCTCACTGTCCACTCCTAAATTCTTTATCATTTGGCTTCTATTTCCACTCCTCGACTGAAATCCCGACGACCTCACACCCACCAAATACACATTCTGTCACTCTGCACTGACCCTCCTGGCCCAGGCCGGGCTCCTGGCTTCCAGTCCCTCTGTGCCACCATGCTTCTGCTCCCCGCTTTCAGCCTTCTAATTCCTATCCATTCTGTGTCTTCTGTGCTAGTTTCTTTGGTTCCTTAAAATTTTACGTTCTCTAAGATTCTGTTCTCAGTTCTCTGCTGTCTGGACTTCCTTGAACATCCCCTCCCCGCACCCCATTCCTATAGTTTTCAGTCTTTATATGGCCGACCACCCCACAGGGATCTTCACCTTGACTTCTCTCCTGAGCTCTGGGCCCTCATTTCCAGCTGCCTTAAAATTTTTCTTTTAAAATGTGATATAGTTGGGGCGCCTGGGTGGCTCATTCGGTTGGTTTTGGCTCGGGTCGTGATCTCAGGGTTGTGGGATTGGGCCCCATGTTGGCAGAGGGTGGGGGGAGCCTTCCTGCCTCCCTTCTTTCAACCACTACTTAACAACTTAAAAGTGGGTTCCCCTGGCAAGCCCAACATCTGAGGTGCCCAGCATCGACATGGCATCTGCCACACCCTTTGTGCTGCGGGGGCAGCATTCCCCAGGGCTGTCTGGTGTATGTATGGGACTGGGCAGGTGGCTTGATTTATGGGAAGAGAACCCTGTGCCCAAGCATCAGTGGGGAGCAGATAAGACCCTTTCCCTTTTATAGAGTCATAGTTCAGGAAGGAACCCTAGAGATTTTCAAGGAACCATGTCGTTTTTCAGGAAAGAAAACTGAGGTCCTGAGAGGAGAAGTGACTTTTCCAAGGTCACACAGCAAGTTAATGTAAACATGCTCTTTCTCGTGTGTGTGTGTGTGTGTGTGTGTGTGTGTGAGAGAGAGAGAGAGAGAGAGAGAGAGAGCGAGTGAGAGAGCGAGCAGGGGAGTGGTACTGGAAGTAGTGGAAAGATGGGGGGAGTGGTTAGGGGATGGCCCAGATGTACTCATGGGATAGAATGGTCATCTTTTTTTTTTTTTTTAAAGATTTTATTTATTTATTTATTTGACAGAGAGAGAGAGAGCGAGTAAGCACAACCAGGGGGAGCAGCAGGGGGAGAGGGAGAAGCAGACTCCCCACTGAGCAGGGAGCTGGATGCAGGGTTCCATCCCAGGACTCCGGGATCACAACCTGAGCCGAAGGCAGACGCTTCACTGACTGAGCCCCCAGGCGCCCCTAGAATGGTCATCTTTAAGAGCTCCCCTGTGATGACCTCATAGGGGAAGGTCAGTGTGAGGGTCCTGTCCTTTAACTCAGGGCCCAAAGCACCATTTCCCAGTACCGCCCACCCCATCCTGGGAGCGCCCCAGCCCTGCCACTCTCACCTGTCCTGGTGCAAGGTCTCCAGAGCCTTAGGAGCCACACTGAGTGTCTGGACCTCCAGGGTACTGCTCCTGGACAGCCCGGCAGTCCCCGTCACCTTGACTGTCCTAGGCACATCCACCTCTCCCTCCACTCGGGCATCCAGCATATTCTTAAAGCTAAAGTTGCCGGAGTCTGTTGGGTCTGCAGGAGCGAGAAGGCGAGAAGACGACAGGGGCCAGGCTGAGAGGCATCCCCGACTTCCCCTGCCTCCTGGGACAACTGTGGGCTACGTGACACCAAACCACATCTGGGCAGAGGGAGCTTTGGGCTCCTCCTCGCAGGCCAGGGCCTGGCCCCCAGCCCTCAGGACCCAACCCCACGCCGGCACTGACCTGAAGGCGAGCTGCCGGCTTCGAGCACATCCAGGAGAGTGTAGTCGGTGCGGACGTACCGGGCGCCCCAGAAGAGTGTGCTCTTTCTCTTCCGCAGCACCAGGCAGAAGGGGTGGAAGCGCTTGAAGTCTATGAGGCTGTCGAGGGGTGTCAGGTCCCCTCTGGGGTTTAGCTGTCTGGCCAGGGCTCGGGTGACATTTTCAAAGATGGTCATTTTTTCCGTGGGGGTGGGGGTGAGAGACAGGACAGTGACAACCTGGGGGACCAGGACATGGTAAGGGCCTCACAGAGAGACAGCACCTGGCTCTGGGGGAGGGGGTGCCTTTCAAGACGCCTGGACTCTCGGCGTGTCAGAGGTGAAAGCAGCCACAGGAGTCTCCACTGTGGCATGAGGACACACAGCCCCGAGAGCTGAGACAACTTGCCCGAAGCCACATGGCTGGTTCGAGAAGCCAGGCCTTCCCGGTCAAGGGCTCTTTGCTCAGCCCTCATTCATGTTGCTCACGGACTTGCAGCCTGGCTGGAGCATTTCGTTCATGAGGGAAGCATAGCTCCTGTCACACAGCTCTGCCCACCTTGTCTTCCCCAGAGAGCTCTGACGGCTGGGACCAGGGAGGCCAGGGAGGCGGGCAGCCCCCGCTGGTGCCAAGGGCCTGAGCAGGCAGATATGGCTTGCCTGCCCCAGTTGCCCTTTCTTTGGGTGGGGGTCACTTCCCTGTACGCTGTACTTCCCTTGTGCCCACCTCCTGGCTCCTGGCTCTGAGTAGACCCACTTCCCTCGGTGCCACCCAATACACCCGGGCATTTCAATCTTTGCCTCGGCTCCCTCTGCTTGTAATACACTCCCTCCCAAGCTAGAGAATCCCTAGTCATCCTCTAAGATTCAATTTGGGTCACCTCTTTTGTGACTCCCTTGTCACTCCCCTTCGGGCAGCTGGTGTGACTCTACCCTGTGTCCCCAGAGCACTTGGTACATGCCCTTCCGAAACACCTGCGGCCTCATGTGGCTCATGTTGTTATGATCTGTTCACCTGACTCTCGCCTACTCGACTGTGGCCTCCCAGAGGGCAGGAAATGGGTCTGAGTCATCTCTGCAGCGTCAGCACTGAGCACAGGGCCCGGTGCAAGCCGGGAGACGGGCAAATGTGTGTGGAAAGAATGAATGAAGAGATGAATGAATGAACGTGGCCCTGGGAGACATATACTGGGGGGAGAGGGCCCTGGAGACTGTGGGGTCTGCAAGAGCCTGAACTTCATAGCCTTTGAGGTTCGAGTCCAAGTGCTTTGGCTGGGTGGCCAGCTGGCACAGCCGTGGGTGGGAGAGGATACACCAGCTAGTCTGGAACTGTCTTGCCGCCCCCGTGGGCGCCTCACAAAGTCAGGGAAGCGGGAGCCACACACACAGGCGCATGGGCCCCCTGCCAATCACATGGCTTCAAGGTGCCTTTTGCACCCCTCATTCCCTGATGGGCCAGGATGTGACAGGACAACCTCGGGGGGCCAGGTAGAGGCCCGTGGGAAGGGATCAGGTGACTTCTGTCTCTTCCCTCCCTGAGAGGTGCTCACAGGACCCCTTCTCTCTTCTCCCCTCGAGGCTTACGAAGATACCTACTCCCCTGGGCTCTAGGGGACTCCTAGGCCCGTCTCCTCCCACCCATGTTCTTGTTCATCCCTAGAACACCCCCTCCTCCCCTGCTGTCATCAAGCTCTTACCAGAAAGCAGTTCCGGGTCCCGTGCAGCGGCCGGATCTGGGATAAGGGCCCAGGACTCACGCAGTCTGTAGGTTGAGAGAGCTACTGTCCCTCACGGGGACGGGCTACTGCTTTATGCCTCTCTGGAGGCAAGGATGTAGGCTTCCAGGGACCCCGCCTGCCCTGGTGACCCCACCCCTCTCCTGCTCCACTTCCAGGAGAACAGCATCAACCTGTTCCACGCGTGCCCTGCCCCAGGCCCTGGGCCCTGGCCTCCTGAGGGCTGAGGGGGCGGGGAGCTGCCAGGCAGGTGCTAGCGTGGGCGGAGCAAGCCAGACCAGGGAGAGGTGGCCACCGAAGGTTGGCTTGATGGGCTTAGTGGAGAGGAAGGAAGACAGTTTTGGGAGAGGGGCAACAGAGGCAGTGGGAGGGGTGTGTGTGTGCACGTCGACGTGTCATGAGGGAAGGCATCTCTGTTCTGTCATCATTGGGGTCATTAGGAAGCATCTAGGATTCATGACGAGACCTTGTGGGCATGATAAGGGGATAAGAAATCCTGTGTGTCTACAGATTCCAGCAGAAAGCAGAACGGCTGAAACATTGTCCTTCATCTTTCTGCTGGTCTGTCTGCCCATCCCTTCCTCCCTCTCTCCCTTTGTTTTAGCCACAAAGAAATATCAATGGCCCCGCTTGCCGCATATGTCCTTGTAGGCAGAGACAGACACACACCAAGTGGCTTTCTGTCGTGTCCCGCTCAGCGCGCCGCCTCTTCTTGTACTGTTGTGCCCACACAGACACGCGCACACAGAGGCCAAGCGGAGTGAGTGGCGAGGCTAATGGGCCTGTCTGCCTTGGGAGTTGTTCTGAAGTCCGTGCCTGGCGGGAATTTTAAGGGGGCTTTATGCACAAGGTTGGGTTTCTAGATGACAAATCAAGACATTTCCAAGCAAGACTCCTATAGTGTTGGGATATCTATCTATCCGTATACGCCTATGTCGCCTGAATCTGTCTTCGTGCTCGAACTTTGAGGCTCTCCTCAGTACCACTCATCGAAAAGGAAATGCAGCCTTGAAAACCGGGAAGAGGGGCGCCTGGGTGGCTCAATTGATTAAGTGTTTGACTCTTGATTTCAGCTCAGGTCATGATCTCAGGGTGGTGAGATTGAGCCCCGCATTGGGCTCCGTGCTGGCCGTGCAGCTTGCTTAGGATTCTCCTCCCTCCTTCTCCCTCTGTCCTCTCCCCACTCCATTCTCTCTCTTTTTCTATTTTTTTTTTTAAAGATTTTATTTATTTATTTGAGACAGAGTGAGCAAGAGAGAGAGCACAAGCCTGGGGAGAGGCAGAAGGAGAGGGAGAAGCAGACTCCCCGTTGAGCAGGGAGCCCTGCCGGGCTCAATCCCAGGACCCTAGGATCATGACCTGAACCGAAGGCAGATGCTCAACCGTCTGAGCCACCCAGCCCCCCCCCGCCCCCCTTCTCTCTTTCTGAAGAAGAAACCATGAGATGAAGAGCAGTTAGGTCTTCCCTGGAGGTTTTCTGAGGGGCTGGTGGTGAATGCCGAGATCAGACCACCCCATGCTCGGCACAACTTCCTAAAACCCGAATTAAACCTTTGCCTCCAAAGTGTCCTTCAATATGACAGATGCTCCCAGATCTCTCTTCTCTATGTCATAAAACAAAACCTCCCGGGGTCTGGTCCCTGACCTCTATCAGCTTCCTTCCTATCCCCCAGGCCCTTCCTGTGTGACTGTCTAGTACTTCCTCCTCCAATAGCTCCAGCCAAGGGCTTGGACGTGTGGGAAGGCTGTCGTTAGTCATTCGGCCCCTGTCACATGGGCGCAGGTATGCAGAAATAGGTGTATGTGCTGTATTCGTTCCATCTCTACCTGTCTCGTCCTTTCTGTATCTCTTAATCAGTGCTTTGATGCGATGCCACTGTCAACCAGCTCATCATCCTGGGCTGTGCACTCTCTCATCCTTTAATCAGCTCTAGAGAAGGTGGCCCCCCTCTCCACCCTCCCACTGGCCCACCATTGCCTCAGTGAGACTTTTGGGAGTTTCCCGCTGGCGTCTACCCTCTTTCCACTGGCTACAGGCCCACGTTTCCAGTCCAGGCCATCCTCCAAAGACCTGGAGACGGTGATTTTGAGAAGCCACATGTGTATCTGCTCTCTCTGAAGACCTCGAAAGTCCTTGTAGCCAGCTTTCTCTCCTCGGACCTGGAAGTTTTGCTCCTTTCCTTTCGGTTGCCTTCTTTCATTCACTCTGGACTCTACCAGGCCTGTCCTCGTTCTCCTTATGCCACCCCATCCCAACTCTGTCCCATTGCACCATTCCCCACACTGCCTAATGGCGTTCCAAGAAGGCTTTGAAGGTTCGAGGCAAAGAAGAAATAAGGGATTGCGGGGTCAGCCAAGTTGAAGATCCTGTGCTTTTGGAAGAAAAACATCCATGTCAGCCTTGTCACTGTGCTGCTCCTTCCACCCATCCAGGATACCCTGTCTTTTTGTCACTTCTCCAGTCCCCCTATCTAGGAGTCTTGGGGATAGGCCAGAGAATCCCTTTAGAGTCCCGAGGCTCCTTCTCCTCAGTGTCTTGGTTTACAATCAGGGGAATCTGGGATATAATTTAAATTGTGCTGGAAGTTATTTAATTTAGACTAATTTGTAAGAACTCTTTAGGTCAGTTAAAAGCGACTTACTGAAAACAGGAGGCTGGGTGGTGCATGGTGCCTTGTAGGTGGCGGGTTCTGCTCTCTATCTCCCTCTGGTGATCACTCAGGGGAGGTAATGCGATAATCACCTCTAATGTGGGCACCAAGCTTGTGATTTGGGTGTAGTTGCTAGAAAACGGGGATCAGGGAAGGGAGCTGACCTAGGGGAGGAAGCCACCTGTTCTCTGGGAACCTGAATGTCCTTCTGACCCATAGAGTGCACGCAGACTTTGGGACAGACTGTTATTTCCTTACCCATTTTCCTTTTATTATTGTTGATTTTCTGCTTAGGAAGGGGCCAAACAGGATAGAGAGGGGGTAGGCTAGTGGAGTTCAGAAGGGTGTAAGGTACTGATCCTGGCAAGAATGGGAAGAAGCTGGCACAGACATACTGCCAGACCTTCTCTGAGTAAAACATGGTGAATCAGCTGGGGGGAAGACAGGCCGGAGTGGAAGCCTGACTGTGGTAGAGGGGCAGGAAGAACATGCCCCAGGGGCATTGCGTTTTATATTTCCCATGGGAGGTGGGAAGTTTTGGGGTGCAGACTGCAGACTGTGAGCTATACTTCTATAAATTCTCCTTTCTGAACAAAATAAAACCCCCAGAATCCTTTCTTTCTTTTCTTTTCTTTTCTTTTCTTTTCTTTTCTTTTCTTTTCTTTTCTTTTCTTTTCTTTTCTTTTTTTAAAGGTTTATTTATTTGAGAGAGAGCAAGCAAGACAGCATGAGCAGAAGGCAGAGGCAGAGGGAGAGGGAGAAGCAGGCTCCCTACTGAGTAGGGAGCCCGATGCGGGGCTAGATCCCAGGACCCTGGGATCATGACCTGGGCCGAAGGCAGATGCTTCACTGACTGAGGTACTCAGGCACCCACCCCCCCGCTGCCAGAATCCTTTCTTATACCCTAAAATACTTTGAGGTTTCTTCCCAAATTCCCAAATCAGCCTTGGAGCCCAAGACACCTCCAAACTCTTGGCTGAGTAGACAAGTCTTGTGACACTTGTCACAAGTTCAGGGTCTTGTGACACTTATTCAAATCAAAGTTGTGCTGAAGAACTCAAGAAGTGTGTCAAACTTGAAGGCGTCGGCCCTCACTGCCCCCAGCCCTCCACTGCCAATCCCTCTACCCACAAGGCTGGTATGGGCAAGGAGTCCACTGCCAGTTCCAGCCCAAATCCAGAGATGCCTCCTCTGTCAGCTGATCCTCCCAGAACCCCAGCTCTTCCTGAGCCCCTGAAGATGCAGCTGGAACAGGTGTTGGAGCTCCTGTCCACTTCATGGTTGATGAAAGAGAAGCTTCCCTCCTTGGCTATGATTGCTAGGCCCCTCTTGATGGGACAGAGCCCCTAGATCCTTGTAAAAGATACTGGGTCCCAGATGTAGCCTTTGAAGGTCTGCCTCCAAGAGAACTTGGAGCCAAAGTGCCTCTCCATTTCACCAGCAGCCCTGGGTCTATACAAAGGCCCACTCTGCTTTCCCTAGTCCTGGTCAGGGAAAGTCAGGTGTTCTTGGCCAGCACCTGAAGAATGGAGGCGGTGGCATAGAGGGCACAGAGTGGTGACAAGGCACTGTGCTCCCTGGTATAGAGGAATCCATCCCCTGGTATGCCAGGGCCCAGGTCGCCTTCAGCTCTGACCTGAAAGTCCTTGAGTAGCTTGAAATGAAGACAGAAGAGCCCTACCCCTAGATGAAATTCTAGTCCAGGGACACCCCCTAGATGAAATTCTAGTCCAGGGACATCCCCATTTGCACAACAGAGAATAAATATCATGGGAGGATTTGCATTTGGGGCACCACCAGCTTCAGAGGTAGTCTGCAGTACAATTTTAAATTCCAGCCCCTGCCCCTACCCTTGAACTCCTCTGCCCATTAGTGCCAGAGTTGAGCAGAAATGGGCATAGATTAAGAGTCTGGAGACCTGAATACCATAGAGAGCTCTGCCAGGAACCTGCTGTGTGGCCCTGGAGAAGTTCCTTCCTGTCTCTGGGCCAGAGACATCATCTGTGACTGCAGGGGTGGAGCTGCATGAGCTCTTGCAACGCTTCTAGTGCTCAAACTCTGTTTTACCCTAGTTGTCACCCCTCATACCTGTCCTGCAAACGCAGGCCCCTCACCAGTTCTGTCCGTCAGGAAGGACCTCGTTCTGCACGGACACAGCTAGCGGAGTAATAATTCTTAATCATTTTAAGCAAGAACTCCTGTAGTTTTCATTTTGCACTGACACCCGTAAATTATGTAGCAGGCCTGGCTTGGTACCATTGGGTCTAAGCCAGGGGACCTGCCAGTCACATCAGGGAGGGACCCCAATCCCGCTCCAGACCCTCACCATACAGAGCCCTTAGTAGGTAGACCATGTACCCAGCCAGTATGGGGTTGGGTTTACTAGAAGTCTCCTGCAGTCTGCCCCTCGGATCCCCAGAATCTCTGGCTCACTAAGATCCAGGGCCCCATCCACCTGGGAGATTATGGGAAGTGATCAGCTAAGTACTCCTACAGGGAAGTCCCTGAGGTCGGGGAGAGTTCTCCCCGCTCAGAGAGAAGACTCCGTCAGGGCAGGGACCCAGTCCCTCGCTTAGCTCAAAGAAGCTTCCCTCCAGTGCGCTGAGATCTCCCTGGAGAAGCAGGCCCCTCACCCGCGTCGAGCCCACACGTGCCCTAGCCGCCCTTAGCTCCGCCCAGAGCACCAAGCCCCGCCTCTGCCCTATTTAGCCCCGCCCCTCCCCATCATCTCCACCCGGGTCCCGCCCCCGGCGCTCGCAGTCTGGCCCCAGGACTCCTGCCCGCTCCGGGTCTCCCTTATCACCCCGCCCCCGGCCTGACAAAGCCTGCTCGCCCCGCCCAAGCCCCGCCCCCGGCGCCTNAGGTACCCCTCCCCAGGGGAATACGATCAGGACAGGTCTAGTGTGGGGTGCCCGGGAGCTCAGCTCCTTACATTAGTTTCTGGTGGGCACTGAGGATCCTGCAGAGGGTGAGGGGGCACACCCCGTCACCATGGGTGGCTGCGATAGAGAAGCAGGAGAGTCCCACGCGGGGGGTGGGTGGGTGGGGGACAGCTGAAGACAGGGGAACCGGGCAGAGGGTGGAGCTGGGAGGGAAAGCCTCATCTTTGTATCTGCAGTGCTGGGCATGTAGTAGTAACTCAATAAATGTCGAATGAATGAATGGGCTTGTGGTGGCATCCCTTTTGGCAGCTCGAGGCCTCACCCAGCTTGGTTTTCTGTTTTCCTGGTTTGGGACACCGTTCCTCATAGGCAGTGAGGTTGCTGGCGACAAAGTCCCAGCAAGAGGAGGTGAAACTGTTTGTAGTCGGAACTCCTCTTAGTCTAATGGGGGAGGTGCAGCCCTCCCCTTGGAATAAGCTGTTGGGGAGCTTCTGGTTTTGAGGCTGATATGCCCTCCCGCTGTAGGAGAGCTCAGCGTTGCACTCGAAGTGTCTGCATGTGAGCCCAGGACAGGAAGGGTGGGGGCTGCGCCCCACCCAGTTCTCCTTAACTACCTCTCTCAGCTCCTGGGTACCCACAGCTGGCTCCCTGTTCACTTCCTTTTGTAGATAACGAGGCTTTGTAGATGCTCAAGTCTCTGCGTGGGGGGTAGGTCTTGGTCTCCCCAGGTTCAGAGCTCCTCAAAGAAAAAAGATCCTACTTCTTCCCTTGGTCTGGGAGCTCCCTGAGAGTTAGGTTCATGTCTCTCCCCCTCAGACTGGGAGCTCCCTCGGGGCTGTTCCAGGCTTCTGATCCACAGGGCGGGAAGAAATTGGTGGTGCGAGGGCTCAGTGAGGGACTTCTCTTCTCCCACCCCTACCCACAGCCCGCTGGCTCCAGGATGCTGCACGTGGATGCCAAGCTGGGTCCTGCCCCAGAGCACCCAGGTTCTTGTGGACCAGATACGCGGCTGGGCTCTCTGGGCTCCTGGCAGCTTGGTTCCTGGCTCCCGCACAGCCCGGTGGGAGTGTTGGTTTTGACAGAGTGCATCTGTACCAGCCAGAAGTGTGAGAAGCAGACAGCAAAAATGAAATCGTCCAGCTGCCTGCTTGGCATCTCAGAACACGGGTCCCATGATGCTTGGTCCCCGGTAGAGAGAAGGATGGGGGAGAAACCGGTTACGCCACCCCTTCCTGCCTGCCTAGTGGGCAAGTACGACCCAGAGGCCAGGGGGCAGAGGGAAGGGCTTAGGGGTTCAGCGATTGTGGCTCCGGGCAGGAGCATCTCCAAGTCTGTGGAGGCTCTGCTCTGTCGTGTCCTGTAACGCACTGAGCTGAAGCTGTGGCTTCTGATGCCCCCTTTCCCACCAACTTCGGACTCAGGGACCCCAACTGACTGGGGTGAAGGGGTCTCTCCCTGGGGAGAGGAGCCAATGAATCATCTCTCCTGCCCTGTCCCCATTCCTCCATCATCTGCCCCCCTTGTCTTCCCTCTCCTGCCCTAGATCCCAAGGGGGAAAGGAATTTGAGCCAGAGGGGGCCAAGGGGAGGCCTAGTAGATCACTTCTGCTACCCAGAGCTCTAGGACCCATCCTGACCTGGGTTCCAGGCACAGTTTCCCTCCCTGGATCCTTTCCCATCCTAGCTTACCTCGGGGAATTGGTGTTAGGTGTCCAGATGGGGGAACCGATTCTCTGCAGATCTTAAAGATGCCATTTCTGCTGCTTGGGATGACAGGAAGTCAAATGAGGCTCCAGAGATGGGCATAGATGACAGAGTCTCAGGGCCCCACCTGTTCCCCAGCCTCCCACTCTCGTGGGTCTACATGGTCTGTTTCCCAGCATCAGTGAGATGTGCCCTAGACTGATTTCAGGAATGGGTAG
Source organism: Ailuropoda melanoleuca (assembly GCF_002007445.2). NCBI lineage: Eukaryota > Metazoa > Chordata > Mammalia > Carnivora > Ursidae > Ailuropoda > Ailuropoda melanoleuca. Next base: position 24,381,431 of record NC_048230.1, on the reverse strand, counting down.
GTGAGCAGAGAGGGACAGACAGTGGCAGGGGAGAAACTGATGGAGGGTTCGATAGGGTTGGGGCCAAGATTCCAAACCCCAGGCCAGGGTGTGGCTGGGGTGGAGGTTGAACTGCAGCCTGAAACTTCCCACACCCTAGTTCTTTTCCCTGCCCCTGGAAGTGGGGAGGCCCACGTCTCCTGAGAAAAGAGGATGGGATGGGGGGGTCCCAGGTTTTTCTGAGATGAGTCAAGTTGAAGCTTCCTGGATGATATGAGGGAGATCAACCTTGGAGTGGTGGAGGGAGCCTCAGAGATGGCAAGAGGAGGGGTGGGGGTGTTGGAAAGGAGACAGGGAAGTCAGGGTGGATCAGAGGGACTGGGGAGGATCGATGGGCTCCTCTTTGCTTCTCCTTGAGTGGCCACCCCGTCTTCCACAGGCTCTGCCTCAAACTGGGTGGAACCCTGGTTCAGTGGTTTTGTCTTCAGCTTCTATTGGGGTTTCCATGAGCTTCCCCAAAACAGCTATTTCCTCCCCAGAGGCTGCATGGCTGGATCACCCTACGTGGGGGCAAGGGATGGGGTGTGTTGACCCCTTTGGTCTCTTGAGAAGCCCATTTGATGATAGGGATATCTCACAGGGCCCCCCTCCTTTGGCCAACTTGATCTCCACCACCCCAGGAACTCTTTCATTAACTTTGAGCACATCTAGTTTCTCTGTACCCCCTGCTCAGACTCCCACATAGAGAAAAGACAGATTGCCAAGAGGAGAAGAGCTCCCCTCTCCCTTTGCTTCCCATGCCCCTTCCAGAAGGCTGGATGCTGCCAGCTGATGACTGATGCTAGGCATTGGCCTCCTTTCCTCCTCCCCCTTTGTCCTCCCTCCAGCCTCCTCCCACCCTCCATTCTGGTTCCATCATCATTAATTCATCAGCCCTGGCATCCCTAGCAGATAGACTCCAGTGTCAGGAGCCAGAAGGTAGAAGGGGAGAGAGGCGTTGGCATCCAGCCCAGTGGGAGCACCCATCGCCGAAGCAGTGGCAGAGGCTGTAAAGAGCTCCAGTCACATTGTCAGGTCACATGCATTCCATGAGATGAACAATAAGGAAGAGATCAGGGGCATTAATAAAAGTGACTTTATTCAGATGTCGAGTGATATTCTGGGGGTGGGACACCTGCTAGTCCACATCCCCCTCCAGCACCCAGTGACCCATCTTCAGCTCAGACACAGAGGAAACCACTCTTCTCCCCAGGGAAAGGGTTCAGAAAGCCTGTCCGTGTATAAAGGAGAGAGCAGAGAGATGGGGCATCTCTGGAAAAAGAAGCAGGGTCCCCTAAGCCAGGGGGCTCCCCAACAGAGGGCAGAGGGAGAGGAGCCTGGGGCCAAGAGAGAGGCAGGAAGTGAGGGGTAGCTTCTTGGAAGAGGTGGAGAGAGGAGAGCAGGAGACCACCGGGACCCTCCCCTCACCTCTCTCTGCACCCTCCACTCCAGCCCCCAGGGATGTGTCGTTGCTGCCCATACGTTCCAAGCTGTTTGCATCCTCTTCGCTTTCGCCCACCACTTCGTAGCCGGGGTCCTCCTTCTCCTGCCCAAAGCCCTTCTCATTCTTGAAGAGTCAGTTCAAACATCCACACAGCGAAGCTTGGAGATCACTCAGCCAGGCAGAGGCACCCTCCTCTGTGTTCCCAGAGCCACTGCCCCTCCCTCTGCGTGGGCTGTCGTACAGTCTACTGTCATTCCCTGTCCACCACTGTGGACTTGGGAGCTTCTCGTCTCTGAGTCGAGCACAGAGTAGGCACCAAACACGCCAGGCACTACAGAGGGTGTTGGTTGAGAGAGAGAGATTGGGGTTTTTAGGGGAGACGGAGGAGGAAGGGGGTGGAATTTGGGGGATGGGATGGGGCTGCAGAGGAGGTAGAGAGGGTCAGAGGAGAGGGGCGGGCAGAGGGGGAGACGTGTAGGCCAGAGGGCCGCAGGGTCGTCAGACCACCGTGCTGAGCGTGGACGAGTCCTCGGAGCGCACGGGCAGCACCGGGGCTCGCTTGAGGGGACGCCGGGTCTCCTCCCGGTTCTGCCACACGTAGTGGGCCAGATAAGCCACGACGAGCGCCAGCCAGCCCCCCATGGTGACCAGCAGGGCCACATCAGTGCTCCGCTGGGCGCCGCCCCACCCCGTCCCACACAATTCTTCCTCCCCTGCCAGCGGCAGGAACTCCTGCCCCACGAGGTCTGCGCGGGCGCCGGGGCCACACACGATGCCCGTGCCAGTGCCTGGTGCCAGCCTCACCAGCCTCAGCACCTCCTGGAGGGCACAGTCACAGCGCCACGGGTTGGCAGACAGATTCACTTGGATCTGCAGGCCCATGAAGGCCTCTGCGGGCACCGAGACCAGCCGGTTGGCAGAGAGGTCGAGGTGGCGCAGCGTGCCCGCCAGGCCCCTGAACGCGGCCCCTGAGAGGTGGGCAAGGATGTTATGGGACAGATCCAGTTCCTCCAGGACAGGCAGGTGCTGGAAGGCTCCAGCTGGCACGGATGCCAGCCGGTTGGCATCCAGGTAGAGCTTGCGTGTGTCATTGGGGATGCCGGTGGGCACAGCGCTCAGGCCCGCCTGGCTGCAACGGAATGTCCGTTCACCAGCTTCTTCGGCCGCGTAGCAGCCCCGAGGAGGTCCCCAGGGCCTGGGTACCGTGCCACCTGTGCCCATCACCAGCAGGAGAAACAGCAGGTGACCAGCTGGTGGGAGCATGGTGAAAGGTTGGCATAGTCCTGGAGTGGAGTAGGAGCTGGGGAAGAAAAGCCCCACAAAGGAAGAATGAGTCAAGAGAATTCCATCCCCCACAGCTAGCTCTGTCATCTGGAGGTCCTTCACAGGGGCTCTGTGGGCTGGGACCTTCCTTTGGGGGTTCACTCAGGTCTGGGTGACTTTGGCTTCTTCTTTGGGATTTAAGGCTCCTTTTTCAGGCCCTTTGGGCAAAAGATCCCCCCGGGTCCAAGGTTCTTGTAGCATTTCTTTGTTTCTGGAAGGCTAATCTACGAAGTCTCTTGGTCCAAGGCCCTGTTGGTCACTCTGGGTCTGGGGGCTTCCCAGTCTCTGCTGCCACCCATGTATTAATTTCTCTTACTGGAATAAAGTCTTTTTCTACCAGCCTACCTCGGTGGCTGCCAGGTGGGCCCCGTGGGCACTAGAGGGCCAAGCTGGCACTCGTATGAAGGAGACAAGGAAGACAGACCAGCGGTCGGACTTCAGGGCATTCAGCTAGGCTAGATGACAAAGGCCTGCTTTCTATGCCCATCTCCCCCTTTTCCTGGAGCACCAACCCCTCTGCCTGCCCCAGCTTTGTCCTCTCCACCCTGCTCTTCCTCCCCCATCCTCTCCCTCCTCCTCTCAACCTCTCACCCCTGTTGGTGGGAGAGCCTTCTTTGTGTCCTCTCCCCGGAAGTAGTCTGTCTCCCAGCTGGAGACCTGCTTCCTCCTCCAGAAGCCCTGTTTGCTCGTAGCTGCTGGAAATTGGGGGCTGGGGCCCTAGAGTGTTCGGTTTCCTGGCATGTGACTCCGGGCCCCAGGTGTCAGATACCTGAGCCATGGCCTGGCCAGGAGATGCCAAGACAGGGCAGATCCTGGACACTGATGAGCTCTGCCATGGGGAGACCAGGCCCCAGTTCCTTTCTCTGCCCCAGGCTCCCCTCCCAAGGCCTTGACATGGCCATCTTCTGTCCCTGCTCTCTGAGACAGGGCTGAGACTCTGCCTTCCAGAACCTCTGCCACTTGCCCAGAGTCTGGCCCTGCAGAAGGATCCCGGCTTGGCAGGCCTGGGGTGGGGGCGGGGGCAGCAGAATTAGGGTGGGCCCCATCTCACAGCCACTGCCTCCAGCAGCTGTCTCCCCAATTCTGTCCCTCCCCCACTCTCCTTCTCTGTCCTTCTATTGTGCCCTGGGCCACCTTCTTCCGTGGTAAATGAACTTCCCTCAGCCTTTTCCTTGGAAAACTTGTCTTTCTCCAGAAGACCTCATCTCCTGGCTCTCCCAAAGCTTTGGTGCCCGCCGCTCTTGCCTGGTAGAGGGCACTGTGGCTCAGTTTTCGTTTATCGTCAGCACCGTTGGTGAATGGCCCCTCCAGGAGCTGGAAGGGGTTCTTCAAGGTGTCTGGAGTCTGATATGGTCACCTACAAGTTTTCTGGCTGATTTTCTGTTGTGGGTTGGAGCCGACTGTGGTTGTCTCTATTTGCTGGAGCCCTGGGCTCCCAAGTTGGTCCTTTTAAGTCTCCCTCATATCTGGGAACCAGGGAGGGCTCGTTCCCCAGGGCCTCTTGATCTCAACCATCCTTTGCACCCCAAGCAACCCTGTTACAGCACCCTCTCCTAATGCAGTGAAAGGGAGCTGGGGAGTGGGGCATCACAGGACACCTCCTTTCTTGCACGAAGGAGGCTGATGTCATGTGCTGTGGAGACCCTGCTAAGAAGGAAAACCTCGCTGGATTTTGTAAGAGACTATGAGTGACCAGAAGCGGACACATAATTTCAGGGCCCAGGGCAAAATGAAAATGTAGGGCCCCGTTGTTCAAAAACTGCTAAGAATTTCGAGACGGCAACAGCAACTTGTAAAACCAAGCGCAGGGCCCTCCTGAGCGTGGGGCCCGGGGCTCTGTGGGACTGCCCGGGCCACGTGCCCACGAAGCTGGCCCTGAAGGTGACCTCTGAACAAGCAGTTTCAGAAGCGTGATGGGGGCCAGAAGCTGATATCGGATGATATCATCTCTGGAGACATTCACCACGGACTCATTCTTGTGACATCAACAGGGGCCCTTCTCAGACTCAACATTTGTCCAAGAAATCAGATAAGACACATTGTCTACACTTGGGCAGGAGAAGCAAAAACTCTGGCTGTGGGTTGTTTCTTAGTTGCTTATTAGGCACTCTGCCACTGAATCCTTGGACGTCCATTTTGGGACTGTGGCTGAATGTGGAATAGCAAACATTTGGAATCCTACCCCTCACACGGTTCTTCTCTCACACTGGGCAGGAGTTTAGCTAAATAAGCCACAAGAAGCAAGCCTGGCTGTTGACAGAGCGATGTCCTTCTCAGACGAGGGCGGCTACCGAGAGAGAGTAGGACGGGGGTGCCCAGTCCAGCAGCGGCAGGAGAAGCAGGCGATGTGTGTAGACAGGGGAGCATACTTGTGGTTAACTGAGGGTGGCTGAGGGCAGTGCTCAGTGGAGAGGGAATGGAGAGGAAGGGGGAACCCCGGGGGATGGTGCATCTTGCAGGCTGGGGGTCGACAAGGCTGGGGCAGAGATTCTCTGCCATTCGTTCATCTGTTCCACGAGGATTTCCTGTGTGCCTCGTGTTCTAAGAACAGTGCTCATTGAAGGAGACAGACTTTTCCTCACCTAGATCAATGAAATTCAACTCTCTGTGGCTGGGGTCTCGGCACTGGTATTTTTCAAAAGCTCACCAGGCATTTCTCATGGGCCTCCTGAGGTGAGAACTGCTGGTCTAGAAGAAGACACGGACGTGTTGATACGTGTCTCCGCAGGCGTTCCGTGATGTCTTCCAGAACTGACGTGTGTACGAGGAGCTTTCAAACCCAGACAGAGAATAAGGAACAGCGGCAGTGGCAGACTCTGACATTTTCCCTCTTCCCTCTTAGGACTTTTCAGTAGGGCCTGAGAACTGAGCTCATAACATAGACCAACGGGAGAAAAGCACACACATTTATGTAAGCTTTACGTGACCCAGGAGCCTCGCAAGGAAATGAAGACCTAAAAAAGTGGCAAGTTGTGAATACTTTTATACTACGTTGAATAAAGACAGGCAATGTGTGGAGAGGCTAGAGAAAGAGAAAGATTATTTTTAACAAGGTCTGTTTGTACAGAAATCTCTCAGCTTTGACTCCCCATCGAATGTTCCTTTTCTCCTGGTACCAGGAGGGCATCTTTCACATGGGAGTTTTGTCTCCTGTATTGGGGGGGGGGAGAAAATGGTGAGACTAGAATACACTTCCTGCATCTGTTGGGTTTTTTTATGTGACTTGAGCTCAAAATCATCCTAATGCCAAAGTGGCATATTTTGGGGTGGGGTATTCTGCCCCCCTCAATATCTGTTCCTTATTTCCTTTCTTTCTACCACTCGCCCATTTGGGAGTAAAAATGTACTCGATCCCTCCTTATAGAGCCTGATTGGTCCTCTCGGTCTATCAGAAATCCTGTTGCCCATTTTCCCAGCTTCCTTTGTGGCCGGGGGTGGCCCAGTTCAATGACATCTAAGGGGAAGTCTGCTGAAGAGGTTTCTGGGACAGTCTGTGATTTGTTTATAAACGAGGATGGGCTAACCTCCCCTCCTTCCTACCGCTATCTCCCTGCTTTGAACGTGGAGGGTCAACCATAGCTATCCTCTGACCATGAGGCAACAAAGCAGGAAGGAAAGGTCGAGAGCATCACTGAGAAGTTGGCTTAAATATCACTGAGCCACTTGCCCAACACTAGCAACCGCCTGCTTCTTTCGTTATGTGAGAAAAATTAGCCCCTGCTCCAGTGATTTTCAACTTGGTCTCACGTTAGACTGGGGGAGGTTTTCAAAACCACTGGTGCCCATGCCCACCACAGAGATTCTGATTAACTTGCTCTGGCATGTGTCCAGTGGATGGGGACTTTTAAAAGCTCCTTAGTTGACTCTCCTGGCAACTGAAGGTTGGAATCATTCCTTTGCTTGGGTTTTCTCTTGCTTTCAGCTGGGGGCATTCTTACCTGATATGCTCACTTCTCCAGGGTATCAGGGAAGGCTTTACCAGGAGTGACATCCGTGCCGGGTCTCCAAGGCTGAGTTCATCAGGTGGAGTAGTAGGGTACGAGCAAGGGCAGGGGAGCGCGAGAAGCTTTGGCTTCTCCTAGACTTTAGAATGAAGAGGTGGTGGCAAAGGCTACGGTTGAGTGGAAAGGGACCAGATCCTTGTGGTTTTACTACCACTTAAGACTTGGGACTGTATTTAGTGGCTGGTAGATGAGGGGTTTTAAGATTAACTTTGATGTTTCAATCACTTTCTGGTTGTGTGGCGGATGTATTGGTGGAGGAAAGACCAGTTATTGGGATGGTCCGGGTGGGACGTGGTAAAGGCCTGAGCAAAAGCTATGGTTCAGAACCAAAGGAGCAATGACTGGGGTGCTCCATTCTTCACCATGGCTTATGGGGTACATGAGAAAACCCTTGGACCAGGCCCAAGACCGTTTTTGCCACTGGGTGCATCCCTCTCCAATCTCCTTGGACCTTTGGTTCTCTGGACATCATGTTCTCTGAGATCCCTTCCAGCCTGATGTTCAGTGTGTCTATGATGGTGGGGCAGGGCAGAGGTTGAGGCATGGCAGTGCCTGGCTCCCAAGTGTAGGGCCCAGAAGAGACGCCCACCCTGGTTGGGCTGAGTCCCAGCTCCTCCCTCCAAGGGTAGTAACTCCATGCCTCTGAGATATGACCCTGGAGGACAGAAAGTAGGCCTCCAGTTCCCTGCTCCCTGATGTGGAAAGTGCTCACATCCAGCCTGGAAAGACGGATAATTGAAAGGAAAGGAGGAGGCCTAGCTACTTTACCCATCATGTCAGCCAGGGACTCATCTAATGCCAGTTTACTGGGCAGTGTAGGCAGAAGAGGCAGCAAAGGCCTTTGCTGGAAATTTCCTCGTGGGAAATAGCAAAGGGGGTGTACACCCATCCATCTCTTGTTAATTCAACACACACCTCCCGGGCCTCTTAGGTGTTGGGGATGCAGAGAGAGGTAAAATGTCCCCCAGACAATAGATGAAGCCAGGCTTGTGCGCCTGATAGCCAAGGGGTGGGCTCTAGTTGGGGTGTTTGCAAAGGTCAGGGGACCCTGGAGGTCCGAGCAGTAGACCGTGCCTGGGCAGCTGGGGAAGGCTCCACAGAGAAGGTGACAGGTGAGGGTGGCCTTGAGGCATGAGTAAGAGTCTACCAAACGGAAAAGGCTAGGAGGAAAAAGCACTGTAGACCCAGCTAAGAGCCAGAAAGAGCAAGGTGTGTTCCGAGAATGGTTAGGAGCTCAGAGGGGGTGTATCTGGGACGTGCGGGTCCGTTCTGTCCTCCCGCTGACATTCACTGAGAACCCACTGTGTGGAGGAAATACATATGAGTAAGTCACGGAGCAAGCAGCCGAGCAGGGGAAGCGGGTGTGTAGCAGATAACTTAAATATAGTGCCCTCGGTGCAAAGAGAAGTCTTTACAAGGCACCTAAGGGAACATGTGCCACGCACTGGACAGGGGGCGTGGCCAGGAATGGATTTTTGGGAGAAACGCCACTTCCTTAGCTCTGTGATCTCGGGCAGAATACTTAAACTCTCTGTACTGCAATTTTTCCATTTTAAAGTCAGGAAAATAAACACACAGGGCCATTTTAAAGATCAAAAGAGCCTATACATGTGAAGCCCTTTGCCCAATACCTGGAACACAGCAAACACTGCAGAAGTTAGCTGTTGTTTACGGATGGAGGAGCGGGCATTAGACAGGGGAGGAAGGTGATCTGGGGCAGTGGCCACCCAGGATTTCTGGAGAGGCGGGGCCTCCTAGGGGTAGTAATACCATTGGACGGGCTCTAGGGGACTTTTTCTTAAACCTCTGTTTTCATATCTGTTGCCTTTTTTGATCTGTAATATTCGCAGTTTTCTAGCCTACTTTTTTTTTTCCAGGGGAGAAAATGTCAATGGTCCATATCAGAGAATATGCAGATTGAGGGGTGTCTAAAGAACAGCCCTGCTCTTGGTTCCCAGTCAGAGGTTTTGGTTCCCAGGCCTTGGCTCTGGGCCCGGAGGCCCTGGCCGGATCCAGCCCTTTCCCTCTGCAGCCCCAAATAGCCAACCACAGGGCTGGGTGCGGGGTGCAGAGTGAGGGCCCCCTGGCATTGCTCCCTGTTTCTCACCATCTCAGTAGCTCTCACTCAGTGCTTCTTTGTCTGCTCGGCATCACTGCCCCCCTCCCCACCACTGCCACCCCAGGCCTGGGGTGCCCCCCACCCAAACCCAAACCCCACTGCCAAGGAAATAAACAGCTCTTTTCTTCATTGCACTTGGTCTGGGCGTGACCTTCCTTCCGGAAGGAGGGAGGTGAGGTAGGGGGGCAGGGGGGTGAAAGAATGAATCGGAGGGGATTCTGGAAGGGAGTAGGGGGTAGTAGGAGTGGAGAGGTACCCCACTCCTCCGCCCGCCCACAGTCAGGGAAAGGGGCTCTGTTTCTTGATGTCCCACCTCCTCACTTCCCATGCACTGCCATCATCTCGGAATGTGTTCCCAGTTTATGACCCCGCCCATGTTTGCTATCTCGGCCCACATGGCGGTATCTGCAGCGAGCAGAGGCCACGCCACCCTGCCAGATGGAAACGCCAAGGCTGGGGAATGTGTCTATCTCAGCAGACTAAGGAGCTCCCAGAGGGCAGGAGAGCCTGTGAGAGTGGCTCCCTGTTTTCAAAACACGCACACATTTCATAAAACATTGAAAACTCATAATCTCACATTACACAAGGTTTGACACTGGAGCAGGAAGAAGATCACCCCCAACCCCTCCACCCTAACACAAGATCTGTTTTTATTTGGTTGAATTTCCACAGCCGCGTAAAGTAGATACTCAAACATCCTTCAAATGTCGGCTGGATTAATGAAAAGTAACACAGAGCGCTTCGTAGGGGCCGGGAATTGCTGTAAGTGCTTCACACTTACCGAGCCATTTAACCTTCACAACGACATGAGGTGGGCATGACCGTGATCATCCCCAAATCCATGAACTGAAACACAGAGAGGTTCACTGACTTGCCTCAGGTCCCACAGCTGGTGAGGACAGGAGCTGGTTGTTGAACCCGTGGCAGCTGGCGCCAGGATCTAACGAATGGTGCTGCTCTGTTTTTTCTTATCATCACTGCTATCATCACCTGCATAGGCAGGCTTATAAAAGCTTTTATTACGGACAGTTTCAAACATAAAAAAGCAGAAAAAATAATAAAAGGAATCTCATGTCCCCATCTCTCAGTGTCAATAATTATCATCTCACGGCCCATCTTGCTTCTTTTATTTATTCCTCCAAGTCCCTACGCCCAGATCGTTTTGAAGCAAATCCAGTCATCATGTCATTTCCTCCACGTATGTTTTAGTATATATCTCCAAAAGAAAAGGAAGACTTTTTATTTAAAAAAATCACCACAAGGCCATATCATGCCTTAAACATTATTATTATTTAATATCATCGATTTGTATAGTCAGGATTCACATTTCCCCGATAACTTACTAAATCTTTTTTTTTTTAAGTTAGTTTGCTTGAAACAGGATCCAAATATGGCCTTTGGTTGATAGATTGCTTAATTTGTTTCAATCTGTAAGTCTTTCCCTCTCCGTTTTCCCCTTCTAATTTATTTGTTAAGGGATTGGATGTTTGTTCTAGTTTCCCTGTTCCTAGATTTTGCTGACTGCGTCCCTGGGGAATACTTATGCTATTTTTTCCCCCTGATCTTTTCATATAACCTAGCAAACATTTTCCCATACTGCCCCATGGTTTTTCAGGACCACAAACTATATAGCTTTACCCTATGCCATCTAATGGATACACTATCATATTTTTTTAAAAGATTTTATTTATTTATTTATTTATTTATTTATTTATTTATTTATTTATTTAACAGAGAGAGAGAGAGAGCACAAGCAGGGGGAGCAGCAGAGGGAGAAGGAGAAGTAGACTCACGGCTGAGCAGGGAGCCCGATGTGGGGACTTCATCCCAGGACCCTGGGATCATGACCTGAGTCAAAGGCAGACACTTAACTGACTGAGCCACCCAGGTGGCCCTCCATAATATTTTTCTTGGGCATTTAGGTTGTTTTCTGTTTTCCACTATTATAAAAAACAACAACAACAACGCAGGAATGGACATTCTCCCACATAGTACATGGGGCGTACTTCCTTAGAATATGCTACCAGAAATGTAATCACGGCTCTAAGGCCTGAGTGATTTTTCAGCCCCTTGGCACATATTACCAATTGTTTGTCCAAGGGGTTGTGTATTTCCCAGAACCACATAAGAGTGCGGTCACTCATTCTGAACAGTACTTAGGCCTATTCATGGCTAAAGGATGTTTGGTAAAGACAGGGTAATTATGAGGGCAGAGAGCTAGAGAAGGAGAAAGATGATGACAGGGACTCAGGCTAAATTAAGCAGAAAGTGATCTACAATTTACCACAGACCTAGAGTGAGTCAGAACTCTGTTCATTTTCATTGTGGAAAAAAAAAAACCCTCGATAACAGAAGTTATTAATAGGGCATGGCATGTCGGGTAATCTTTCCGTTAGACTATGCATTAGTCAGGCCCTTATTTGAGACGTGGACCCAGTCTGGGTCTTTGAACTTCACAGAGATCTGAGGAAACTGGGAAAGATCCAGACAGCTCAATCAACTTGAGGGACGATGGAAGAATTCCAGAGAAGAGTCAAAGGAATCAAGCAGCTCACTTTGGAAAAAATAGACATCTTTCTTGCCTCAATGCTGGGAGGTTTCTGTAGAAACACCAATACTCAGTTGTTTGCTTAAGTCTTCTGAAGGCTGACTACAAAAAAGGGGCTCCACGAAGCAGGAGAAACTCTTGTATATGGTTGAACTTTTTCAGACTCTGGGGTGATTATTTTGGTCTTGGGATGAGTGCTCTTTGGCCATTGGCCCTGGAAAGATTTGAGAAGCTTCCTGTGCTCCTGCTCTGAGTGGTTCAGATATCCACCTGCTTCCCACTAGGTGCCTCTGGGGGTCCCCTCCAGCTTTGTGATGACTATTTCCTGGCAGTCGCCTGGGAAAGGGTGGGTGAGGTGTCAGAGAACTGCTCCCCAGTTTCCCTGGGCCAGCATTCTCCTTTCTGGTCCCTCACATTCATTCAGGGTGTGTTTACAGCCGGTCAGGTTGGCATGTCATGACGTCATCTGATCCTGCTATTCCAGCCCTGGGGCTCAGAGTGGACTTAGAAGCTGGGTGGGGACAGTGAAAATGACTCAAACAAGGCCTTTTTGGTGACATGGAGAGTGGGACTGACCCAGGAGACCTCAAGGCCATTTAGTTCAAACTCCCAGGGAATAGCTTCCTACAACGCAACAGGCACTTTACCTACATTCCTTGGAATTCTCACAACCTTGCAGGTAGGGTTTCACAGGTGTGGAATTGGAGATTAAGACAAGTTCTTTGCTTGGGGTCACACTGCTGGTAAAAAAGTGCCTGTTATGCTGGCCTGACAATAAGATCTGTGCCCTTGCCTTTGGGGCATACAGCAGAGAAAATTGTGGCCCAGAGGGGTGGAGCCTCCCACCCAAAGCCACACAAGCTGACCTTGGACTAGAATTTAGGCTCCTAACCATTTATCATGGAGTCTTCCCAAGACACGTGGTGTCTTCTGACACCTAATGTGGGAAGGCCGAGGATGCCGGTTGGCAGCCTGATCCAAGTTAACTGAAGAGTAGCCAGGCTCTGGACAAATGCTGTCCATAGGCTGCATTCTCTGTCCTCCAGACTCTTCTCCTAACCAACGTCGTGAGAAACCAGCTTCCAGGAGGGCCTGGCAGGGCAATGGACCCCGCAAAGCTGTTTCTCGTGGAGCCAATATATAGACAGGGCAGAGCCAGCGGGGTGTAGTGAAAACACTCTGACGTGGGGTCGAATCTCTGGGTTCTGGTCCATGCTGGGACCCAGCAGGGACCTATGGCAAGTCACTTAAAACTCTGAATTTCCTTCTAATCTATAGGGACGCCTGGGTGACTCAGTCGGTTAAGCGCCTGCCTTCGGTTGGGGTCCTGATCCCAGGGTCCTGGGATAGAGTCCCACATCAGGCTCCTTCCTCGGTGGGGAGCCTGCTTCTCCCTCTGCCTGTCGCTCCCCCTACTTGTGCTCTCTCTCTGACAAATAAATAAATAAAATCTTAAAAAAACCGAAAAACCTCTGATCTCAAAACCAGGCAAGAGTAAACCTCACTTGGAGCGCGCGGACGCAAAAGCAGGAATTACTACACGCCAAAGCAATACCATCTGATATCAGTTTCCCGTGCTACTGAGACATCTAGCCCAGCGGCCCCAGCGAGGCCAAGACAGCAGCGGGGCGGGGCGGGGTGCGGGGCNGAGTCTGGGCGAGCGGCTTCGGGGTGGCCGAACCGGGAGCCTCCTCTTGGGGCTAGAGGCGGGGCGGGGAAAGAAGGTGGGGGCTGCTGGGGAAGCGCCCCGGGCTGGAGGGGACCCGGGCAGGGTGAGCGGAGGTGGGAGGGGGTGCAACAGCAGAGGAGGTACATCAGCCGAAGGGATGCCCACAGGGGAAAGTGGAGGCGGGAGACGGAGTCTGGGGAGTCGGGAGGAGTGCTTGGGCTGGGGGAGGGGGCGGGGAGAGTCTGGGCTTCGGGGATAAAGGTTTGGCCGCCTCCAGGGCTGGGTGAACGCGTGGAGGTGGGGGTGGGGCTTCGGGCCGGGCCGGGCCGGGCCGGCTCCGAGTGCGAGGTCCCAGGCTGGCGAGCGGAGCGGAAGGCCCCTCTTCGGCTTGAGGTCCCGCTCCGAAAATCCCAACAGTAGCATAGATTCCACCTCTTCGTTTCACCCTCTTCCCCAGCTAGTGGGGGCTCGCCCCGGTACTAGCCGTCTTTCCATTCCCAGGGCCCTCGCGAGTCTGGGAGGCAGGGCCAGAGCTGAGAGGTGAGCGACTGTGGCCCTGCGGGCTGGGCGGTGGGCAGAACGAAAATGGCATTGTGGAGAGCTGCCAGGGTCTCCCCGTTGGGCTTGGATGTTTTGTGCTCCTCATCGAGAAGGCAGAAGGTTTGCTGCTTAAAGGGCTGCCCTTACTTGGGGGAAAGAATGGGAAGCGCTCACCTGGCAGCTGTCCTGGGGCGCGCTGTGGCCAAAGCTTAGGTGCCAGACTGACAGGCTGGGCAGGGATATTGTGTGCGCGCAGCTGATGGCGGGGTGGGGGGGGGCAGTGGTGAAGGGAGGGAAGGAGTAGAAAAGAGCTACCAGCAAGAAAGTAGTTAACAGAACAGAGTTGCTGCAGGCTTTGGTTTGAGACAGGTTATGAAACCACATCAGGCACCGCCACGGCAGCCACCTGCCAGCTAGGGCAACAGAACTTTTCAGCGTCAGCTGCTGTAGACTTTGCCTCTGCCAGGTTCTCCCTGTTTCTTCCCTCTGGGCAACGGGCAATTGTGGTTTTTGTTTATTTGTTTGTTTGTTTTCTTTTAACTAACGATATGGACCCTTAGTCACACAAACCTCTTAGGACGGTTTTCTGGCTGCCATCGTTTTCTTAGTTTCTTGATTTCTTCTGTCTTTGGGGGCGTCTTTTAGGATTTCTGCTGCCAGGGCAGCTAGTGTTCAGTCTTCAGGAAGACGCTTCTGAGGGTACCAGTTAGGTCCTAAGCCTAGGCCCCTCCTTAGACTCATCGATCTTCATTGGATGACCTGTTTGAGCAAGAAACGAGTGTAGGATGATCCGGGATTCGGCAAAGCCCTTGGTACTGCTGGACAAAATACCAGGGACAGCTACATGTCTCTGCACTCCTACACCTTTGTATGTCTAGGTTAGGGAGAAGTGGGGAGGGATAGCAGTTTCTGGTCAGACTGGGGGAGCTCTGTGGCTCTCTTTAGTAGTAAGTCCTTCAGAGGCCTTACTTCTTAGCCAGCTCCCCACCGCCCCAGGCTTTTGCTTAGTATGTGTCCCAGGAGCCGTGTTAGGGCAAATGAAGCTCCAAGGCCTTGGGAAGGTAAACAACCGAGCCAGTCCCGGTTTTCTAGTTCCTTGGGTTTCTGTTAGGCCCAATTATCCAGCCTAATGGGCTGAGCTGATGGACCCCAGGAGCATTACTTCTAGGTGCACCCTGGGCCATCTCACACGTGTTTGCATGTGGGGAAGGTGTGTTGTGGGTCACACTTCCCCTGAGGTCTCTTAGCTTGGAGCTCTCTGAGAAGAGGAAACTTGTTCTCATTATTCTGGAAGTAAGAAACTGATCCTTGAGAATCCTGGCTCCCACACAGGCTTGGCTGTGATCCTAGCCAGAGATGGATAGAGGCAGAATCTGAGGGGGGTTGTTGCAGCAGGGGGAGGGGGGTGGCCTTCTGGCTACTTTCCGAATACCCCCATCTGGGACCCCTTTCTGCACCCCCAGGAAATATGCGGTTGTTACCATGGTGATGACTTAAGGTTTTTATCAGTCAGGACCTTCCCTCACCTAGGGAGGTGAGTCAGTACAAAGGCAATCTCTTCCCACCTCCTGCTGGTTCCAGGGCCCTTAGGGATCTGGGGACAGCCAAGCTCTAGACCAGGGGCTGCTCATTCCCCTCCTTCCGTGCATGCAGGAATGCAACTGGGTTGCATTGTTTCTGGGGCATCAAGGGCAGCCCTGCTGGTTCCTCGTGCTGCAGGGCTTCTGCCCCTGGAGCTGGGCAAGGGACAGCATGGTGCAGGTGCTGGGAAAAGAGGCTGAGGTAAGGCTGCGTGGGCAGAGAGGACAGGGGGCAGGAGACAGGCCCCAGGTGTGGATTTTGTGTCCTTGGGAGGGGGGTGTTGATGTGGGTTTCATCGACCCATGGGAGCCGTAGATGTTGGCCATGTTCTCCACCCTCGCCCTCCTGTGGCGGGGAAAAGGGCCCTGGTGGTTTGGCAGCGGAGTGGGTAGCATCACAAGGGTTAGCCTGAGTGGCTGCCAAATGGATAAAACATCCCGCATGGGTTGTTTGTGTCACCAAGAAAGAGGCCTCCAAGTCTGGGCAGAGGTTGTCCCTAGTCTGCTGTCTTCTCCTTTCTTCCCTCTCTCCCTCTTTCCTCTCTGTCAGTTTTCCTGGTTCAGGGTGGGGAGAAACCCAGGATTGGGGAATTAGGGGAGGGGGTGGAAGCAGTAACCCCTAAATACAGCATCTACGGCCCCACCCTCTTTTGTTCATTCTAATGGTGCAGGGAGCTCAGAGGTAGGAGATGCCCCGTATCAGGCCCTCAGCAAGACAGCCCAGCAGGGGTTATGTTGCGTGATTCTGAGGGGACAGGCCTCTTCTCCCCTCCCCTGGGCCTTGTGGAAAGAGGGCCCTCATGGGAATGCTCTGGAAGATGAGATTGGAGAACAGGCAGTGGTTTCTTTGCACTGGGCTGGATGGCTCTGGATGACCTATCCACCCAGGCAGTCCCAGCCCCTGGAGGGGCACCGTCCCTATTGGCCGGTGTGTGGGGCGACCTGGTGTTTATCCCAGCGCGGCAATGGGAAATGAATGGAGTTAAGTCCACACGGCCTTTCGGCCTTTCGTGGGCTGCTTCGCTTGAGAATCAAAGCAGCAGAACTGCCTGGAGGTGTTGGGGAGAGCAGAGCCTCCCACCCCGAGGGATTTGGATGGTGTGAGGGGGCAGGGAAGTGGTGTGACCTGTCTCTCCTGTGCTGCTTGTTTGCAGAGCAGCGGCAGGAGAGGGGCGGCAGGATGAACGTGGGCACGGCGCACAGTGAGGTGAACCCCAACACGCGGGTGATGAACAGCCGCGGCATCTGGCTGTCCTA
Organism: Ailuropoda melanoleuca; assembly: GCF_002007445.2. Taxonomy (NCBI): domain Eukaryota; kingdom Metazoa; phylum Chordata; class Mammalia; order Carnivora; family Ursidae; genus Ailuropoda; species Ailuropoda melanoleuca. The sequence goes on along the minus strand of NC_048230.1, from coordinate 24,364,929 downwards.
TGTGTTGGCCATCGGGCTTCTCCACGTCGTGCTGCTCAGCATCCCCTTTGTCAGCGTGCCTGTCGTCTGGACCCTTACCAACCTCATCCACAACACGGTGAGGGCCCGCCCTGGCCGCGCGCGGCTCTCTGGTGGGGCTGGGGGGCAGGAGGGGCCCCCAGACGCGGGCCACATCTGTCACTGGAGCCCAGACCCAGCCCTCATCTCTGCCTCCCCCTGACTTCTGGGTTCCAGCCGTGTGCACTCTGAGAAGAGGACAGGAGGGGGTGGCCTGTGGACCTGGAGGGAAGGCCACTGGGTGCTGAACCAAGGGCTCCAGAGAGTCCCCAGGCACCCAGCCTGGCACAGAAACAGCCCTCTCCCAAGTCCAGATCTCGGCCATCTTCCACCCTGCCCCTCTGCTCCCTCAGCCCATGATCGATCGCTTGTACCCTCTGGTAGGCAAGCCGGGGCCCTTGGCTCGTCCCCAGCTAGCTGGCACGGGGAAGCTCCCACTGGGCCAGAGGGGCATTTCTGCAGCTCAGTTCTCCCTGTGCCTTATCCTCATGCCAGGCCTGCCCTCTCACCCAGTGGGTCCCCTTCTTCTCCTGCCAGGCTCCCAGCTGCTCCGTCCTGACCTCCAGCCCACTGCCCCCCGCCCCTCAGAGGGAGGCTCCACGTAACGCAGGGCCTGCTTGTCTGACGGGGGCGGAGGAGCTGAGCGGGAGGGCCTTCTGCCTCTGTGTCCTCTGACGAAGGCCCCTCCTTCCAGGGCATGTACATCTTCCTGCACACGGTGAAGGGGACACCCTTCGAGACTCCGGACCAGGGCAAGGCGAGGTTGCTAACGCACTGGGAGCAGATGGACTACGGGGTCCAGTTCACAGCCTCTCGGAAGTTCCTAACCATCACACCCATCGTGCTGTGAGTGCCTTGAGTCGAGGACGCCAGCAGGCCGGCCAAGGCCTGGGGAACCCTGGGCCCTGCCAGGCTTAAACCTGCCCTCTGCTCTGGCTTTCGGCATGGGAATGAGCAGAGGAAGGGAAGTTGGAGGATCCCCGGGTCCTCTGCTGGGCTCAGGCCTTGCGCCTCCCTGGCCCTGTCTCTCACCAAATGGGCCGTCCTGCCTGCCAGGGATGGAAGCCCCCAGACCTGGGGTCAGGTGAGGGGACTGGGTCGGGAGGGACCCCTTTAACCAGGGAGATCTTGCCACCCTGCTTCTGCTCCGGGGGTCTTTCCCATAACTCCTCAGCTAGCAGGGGTCTGCCACTCCCCAGCCAGCAGTGAGGGAGGAAGGGGTCCTCCAAACAGAGTCTTACGCCTCTTCCCAACCTTTCCACCCAGGTACTTCCTCACCAGCTTCTATACCAAGTATGACCAGATCCATTTCGTCCTCAACACCGTGTCCTTGATGAGTGTGCTCATCCCCAAACTGCCCCAGCTCCACGGGGTCCGGATTTTTGGAATCAATAAGTACTGAGGGCGCAGCCCCTTCCCCTGCCTGGCTGGCGCGGGAGGGGCCGGAGCCTGTGCTGCCAAGCCGAAGACGGAAGGAGCCTCTGGATCCTGCTAGAGCTAGGGCTCGAGCCTCGGGGCCCTCGTTTCCCCCCTCACTTCCCCTGGTAGCCAACTTGGAGTAGCTTGTAGTGGGGTTCGGGTGGGCCCCCCCAGGTCTCTGACCCTTTCTGATTTTTTTGATCTTTTCCTTTTGCCTTTTGGATAGAGACTTCGTGGGGGCAGTCACGGAATGGGCTGAGCTCCCGGCTGAAGGCAGACCTGTGAGGTTGGGACAAGAGAAACCCCCTGCTCACTTGCTCACCCTCAGACTGCTAAAGCACTTTAACCCCTGCAAGGGGAGCAGGGGGGACGGTACAGCTTCTGGATGGTTTCACTTTAATTCTTAAGTCTTCAGGATGACGGTGTGTGCTCGGATATATAAAAGCAAGCACATGACGGGGCCTCATCCCTCCGGTAGAGAGCTGTCTGTTGCAAGTCTCATGCTTTTGGCAGCTCCCCTACAACAGCCCCCCCCCCCCCCGGTACTGGATTGGAGTGGGGAGGGTAAGGAGAGGGATGGTGGGGCTGGGTGTGGATGGCCTGGTCCCAGAGGTGAGGAAGTCGTGTCCACTCTTATCTTGGCCCTGGTGGCGGTGGGGAGGGCGGTTGGGGCAGGGGTGGGGATGGTGAATTGAGACTTAGAAGAAGGGGCCACATAGCTGCAGAGATTGGTGTGAGGGAGGAGGATGGGGATAGAAGCCAGAGCTAACCTCAGCCTTTGGGAAGTGGTCAGGATGGGGGCAGGCTCAGAGTTCATTTCCCCAAGGCATGGTGGTGATAATAGGATGGGAGGCTGGGGTGAGGGGTGGTTAGAGGTCCTGGGTTAGCATGAAGGGTGGAGAGGGGTTGAAGAGGCCTGTGAGTCATCGTTAGCTCGGGTCCAGTTTGACACTGCCTTGTGCGGTGGTGTGAGGGGTGTGGGGAAACTGGGACACGTGGTGAGTGGTAGAGCCCTTCTCAGCCTTCACCTGGTAACCTCCCCATGCAGACCAGAGCTGGTGCAGGGCCACTTGTGTGGCATGTACCTGTGGGGCTCTGGGGCCACCCCCAAATGGGACACATGGACCACAGAATGGTCCCTGCCCAAGCAGGATAGTGGAAGGAGTCAGGAATGACCTGCGGGCACTGTCTCCTCAGCCTGGGGGCGGGAGATGTGGGGCAGGAGCCTGAGAGGAGCCGCCTTTCTCCCCTTCCCAATCTGACCAGGGTCTGTGTTACTTTTGAAAAGGTGTGGGTGTCTGTGCCCCCTCCCAGGGCCCTGAGGGAGGAGGGAAGGTCATTGGTCCCGTTTCCTGCCTCCTGGTTCCCCCGCTGTATCACCCCATGTATCATAGGGAACTTTCACCTCAAAATCTTTCTAAGCAATGTGTGAATAGGATTTTTACTCCCTTTGTACAGTATTCTGAGAAACGCAAATAAAGGACAGTGTGTTCCTGTTTCCCCTGAGTCTGGCCTCGGCTTCCTGGAGGGCCCCGGGTGAGGGGGCAGGGGCAGTGTGGGAGCATAGGGGACCCTCTGCCTAGATGGCGGGAGGGGCTCTGGGGCTGCGGCTCTTCCTGCTGCCCTCCCCCGCAGAGCAAGCCTGAGGGGCTGGGAGGGAACTGGCAGAGGCAGCAGCAGGCCAGAGGGCAGAATTCTGCTCGTGACCTTGCCTGGCTGTTCCTCTGTCTGAACTTATACCTCTGGTCTTCTGAGGCTGCCCTGGCAGAGGGATGGCTCGTGCGTGGCCAGGGAGGGGTCAGTGACTTCGTGAATGAAGCCGGAGTCCTGAGGGGTCCCAGTCCTTTCCTCAGGATGCCTTCCCTCCATTTTCACTTCTCTTCCCTCAGTGCTCCTTCCCTGGGACGCTGCCTTTCCTCCTGGCCTTTCCAGTCTTCGGGGGCAACTGTGCTTCCTCTCCTCTCATTTAGGCCCACAGGGCCAGGAAAGGAGGGAGTCCTTTAGTGAAGGAACTCAGATCTTTGGGGTTCTGGGCCTTTCACTCTGCAGGATCACTTGCTATTCCTGAGACAGGTGTAAAGTCCCGGGTAGAAGGGAGGAGGCACCCAGGGCCGTCTGGGCCCCTCTCTGGCTCTGGGCCCGCATCAGTGTCCTTAGAGTGGGTGCTGGGAAGAGTGCAGGGTCTTTGCCTACGTCCACCGGGTGAGGCCCACACAGCGCTGGGAGGAGCAGTACAGCCCCCTGGGCCCGGTCCCAGGGGTGGGGGTGCCCTGGGAGCTCCCGTGGAGTTGCGGGGGTGCGGTCAGGGTGAGGCTGGTGCACATCAACAACAATCAGGGTTCTCACCCTGCTCCGCCGCTTAGCAGCCTTGAGGCCTTCCCTCCGCTTCAGTTTCTCCCTCCGTGTAGCAGGATAATCCGTGTTGGGGCTGTCGTGAGGATTAGCACACCCCCGGCACCTGGGAGACACTTGGTACGAGGTCACCACGTCAGCATGAGTCCTGGTGTTACTGCCGTGATCACCTCCTTAAATGTTGCTTGTGGGGCGGGCTGGGGGGCAGAAGACAGGCGAGGTTCAGTCAGGTGGTAATCCCCGAGGGCTGAGGGGTGGGGGCCACAAGCCTCTCCCTGGAGAAGGAGGTGGGTGGAGAGGGCCGGCGGAGGCATCTCCCTGAGGGGGCCGTGGGGAGCGCGTGGCGGGGGAGGCCGAGTCCTCCTTGCCGGCCGCTCCTTGCGTTCCCCGTCTCCAGCACTGCCCACCGCAGCGTGGCATTTTGGTAGCTGGTTCCAGCTCGATTGCTCTCCTCGTATCCCGGGCACAGCCGTTGCCCGCTGGCATTTGGATGGCACGGCCCAGGATGGCCCCTTCTGCACCATTCTCTGGCCCACACTCACCTCGAAGACGTACCAGGTGAATATACAGATATCTCTCTGACCTGCCCCCTGAGTCCAAGAAGAGGGAAGGGTTTCTTACTTCTGCACTTCCCTGCCTCCCGCCCAGCCAGAATGTGGCTTATCTGAAGGCCTGAGAGGTGGGGCCCCTAGCCCTGCCCAGCTTTCCAGTTCTTTCAGTTCCCTTCCTGGGGCTCCCTGCCACACAGTGGCCAGCACCCGTGCAGAGATCTTACAGAGCGGATTCTCACAGCTGCCATGCCTTGTGAGCCGCTGAGGTGAGTGGCCCCTGGGATGGGCCTGGGGGTCCTAGGCACTGTCTTTCTGGGCACCTGGAAGAATTCCCAGGCTGGGAGTGAGCTGAGAGCTGGCCGCCGAGGTGGGGGCAGGGCCGGAGAGGCGAGCATGGGTGCCTGGGCCAGCCGGAAGGAACTTAGAGGAAGGTGGTCAGAGGTAGGATGGGGAGGCAGAGCCCAGAAAGTTTGTGAGGGGAGTCCTGGCCCCAGGAGGAAAACAGAGGAGCCTGAAGAAAGGGAAACATCTCCAGAGGAAGGAGTCGCAGAGGCCCAGAAGGGGAGAGAAAGAGAAGGATTTGGCAGGGCACCTGGGGGGCTCAGTCAGTTAAGCATCTGACTTGATTTTGGCTCAGGTCATGATCTCAGGGTTATGAGATTGAACCCTGAGTCAGGCTCCGCACTGAGCAGGGAGTCTGCTTGGGATTCTCTCTCCCTCTCCCTTTGCTTCTCTCTCTCTCTCTTAAATAAATAAATAAATAAATAAATAAATAAGAGAGAGAGAGAGAGAGAGAGAGAGAGAGAGAGAGAGAAGGATTTAGAGGTAGGAGCACCTGAAGGGTCCGGTGTGGCGGGGACGAAGAGCTGCTCTGAGTAGAAACGGGCGGACCAGCTGCATGTGTCAGGTTGCCCTGGTAATGGACCCATGGAGCGTCCCGCAGGGGAGCTAGAGAGGTACAATGGCCAACTGTAGACCAGGAGTGGGTGAAGGGGAGAGTGGGTGGGCGAGATGCCCCAGGTAGGGTTTTGGGATTCGTTTTATTTTACCCAGAGTAAGAGGACCCTTCAGAGGCTGACCAGTAACTGAGGAGACAGGGCCATGGGGGTGGGGGGCTATGCAGGGCACCCACCCCCAAGCCACTCTTACACTCCATCCTTTCTCTCTTGTTTCCTTCTGAGGCCGACTTACCACTGTCTCATTGGGAAGTGGTTGGTAAGAGCACCCATCCTACTGCCTTGCAGAATACAGCAAGGGAGGGAGTCCCAGAAGTACTCACTGGGGTTGGCAACCGAGGTCTGGTGGCCATGCCCCTCATCTCTCCTGGGTCCTCTTTTCATCAACACCGGGGGGGGGGCTCTGGCTGGAAGATGGTGGGCCTGCCTTCAGGGGCAACTCGGCCATGGGAGATGCAGAAATTAGGTCTCACTCTCCTTTCCATTTGGGGTAATCACTGCTCCATCTTTCCTCCAGAAAGGTTCTATAAAGGACAGAAGGGAATCTAGCATTTGCAATGGTCACCCTCCTTAGTGTGTAGTGAACGCCTTACCTTCCAGAAACGGGGAAGGCAAATAATTCCAAGTCCTCATTGTTCTAGAACTTTTGGATCTTCATTGACCCCAGGCTGCCAAAGGTAGATTTAAAAACCTGAACCAATATCCCCCTCTCCCAAAATGACATTGGCTTCTTTTTCTCCAGTTGGTCAAGGCACAGTGTCCAGCATATTTGAGGAAATCACGAGAGTTGTGGTCCAAGAGGTGGATGTTGGAGGGGATATGATTGCTGTCAGAAGAATCCTTGACGCTGACAGATTTCACCGCTGCTCTCTGGTGAGGGGGAAGAGAAATTTCTGGGGACACCAGTACCACGGGCCAGACCTCACCTTGGAGGATGTACTGGAGAGAAGGGAGGGTGAAGGGCCGTTCGATGTGCTAGGTTTGGGCCCCAAGGTCAGTATGAGGGGGTAAGAGATGGCCAGCCCGGAGACTTTGCCCACTCCTGCTGTACCACACTGTCAGCCCTCCTCTGCAGGCAGTCAGCAAACAACTTTATGTACTAGAACCTGCATGCACATGTCCATACGCCTCAGTTTAAGAGATGCAGAAAAGATGCTGGAATTTAAATAAAAACTTGAAAAAAATGCACAAAAGACAGTGCACACACATGAAAATGCATGGGGAGAAAGGAACGGGGGGGGTGGACATTTATTTTTATTGGAAATTATTCCTAAATTGTCTTCCTTTCCCGTGTTTTCCCTTTGTAAATAATTCACTTTTAAATTAGCTGAGGTCTTCTGGTGTGTTTCTATGTTTATGATTTAGACAGATAAATAAACGGAGGCAGTTTGCTTAGTGGTTAAGAAAGGATGCAGGCCTTAGAGCCGCGGGCACCTGGTTTCTAAGCCTGGCTCTGCCTCTTACCAGCTTGCTGACCTCTGGACAAGTTGCTTTCTCCCTCCAAGTCTGTTTCCTCATCTGTCGACTCGAGAGGACTGTTGCAAAAATCAAGTGAGTTGGACCAGGTAAATCATTTATCACAGCGGTTGTGCAGAAGGAGCCGCAGTCGAAGTTCAGCCCCGTCGTGCTGCTCTTGGCTGTTAGCCCTGCTGTTCCCCGGAGATCGTGCCTGAGCAGGTGACCAGAACTCCCTAAGGGCTTGTGCGATTCATAGAGGAGTCCATTCCATGTCCCTGCCTCTGTATTCAGCTTTTTGGATTTCAGAAGCCCCAGGGTAAGTGCTGTTGAACCCTCCCCGGGAGACTCGTTTCTCGCACCTCAGGGTGAGGACTTTTCCGGCTCAGATGTCTTTGCTACGGCCCATTTAGATCTCACCGAGAGACGGGAAAGAACCTGAACAGTACCACTGTCCAGTTTTAGAACACCTGCCACGTGCCGGGCGCTGCCGTTACGTGACCAGGAGCAGGGCCCAGATTGCTTGGAGGTGGTGGGCCTTTCCACAAGTGGAGTTTCGTTAAGCAAGCGAGGGGCTTCAGGCAAATTTCACGATTATCATTTTTCAAAGACTCTTGAGTTAATTCTCTGAGAAGCAAACTGCCAAGAGCGAATTTACTAAAAGCTCGTTCTCAAAAAAGCAGTTTGCTAAATGACCAGTTCATTGAAAACAGAAAAAAAACTTTAAACTAGGATTTGGGTGTTTTGCCATGATCATATTACTCTCCAGGGACAGGGCAAAGCGTTAAACAGAAAAAAAAATCGACTAAGTCAGTTAACTTCCTTTAAGGGAAAGTCTGTCTGTTTGCATAAAAAATTCAGAGGCAGAGGTGAAACCAAACTTAAACACACAAACGAAACTTACAAATGAAGTGGATTGGTAATTTGATTTGATTTTCAGCAACTTGGCCTGCTTCCTTTTCAAATGGATTTTTTATTTTTTTCACCCTGTGGTGCTGAAGGCGTGGCTAAAGTGTGCATTGGGTTTTGTTTTGTTTTGTTTTGTTTTCCTGTTAACTAAAGTCCACATACTTCCCTCTGATTATCTTGGTTCTTACCTAATATCCTTTTTCTGTTCCAAGATCTCATCCACGACACTATGTTACCTTTAGTTATCTTATCTCCTGAGGCTTCTCTTGGCTCTGACAATTTCTCAGGCTGCCCTTATTTTTGATGACCTTGACGGTTTTGGGGAGTACTGATCAGGCATATTGTAGGATGCTTGTCTGTTGGAATTTGCTTGATGTTTTTTTTTCTCACCGCTCGACTGAGGTAATGGGTTTTGGGGAGGGAGACCGTAGAGGTAAAGTGCCGTTCTCACTGTATCGCAGCAAGGGCGTGCTATCAACATGACACATCACTGCTGGTATTGACCTTGGTCACCTGGCGGACGTGGTGTTTATCAAGTTTCTGTCCTGTAAAATTAGTCTTTTTTCACCCTTCTCCATACTATACTGTTTTTGTGCATAAGGTTTCATTTTTCTTTCCTCTTGGACAAAGTACGTGCAGACTTTTACATGGCTCAAGAAACAGATGGGCCCGGACGTTAGGATCACACATGTAGGACTGATACGAGGCGCTCTTGCCAGTTCTGCCACGTTTCCACCAGTTCCAAAATGCAATTTTGCTATGGAGATCCAGCCCTGCGCCCCCACCCCCCAGCAGGAGAAGCTCTTCCCCCTCTGTAGGCTCGCATCTGGGAGGTCTGAGAGAAGGGCGCTCCGCCTGGCAGCATGACCTTTACCCTTCTCTTTCCAGAGAACTCCAAAGGCTGAGTTCCCAAGTTCTAGACATGGTAGTCTCAAAGGGAATGTTGACAGTGAAGTTACCCAAAGAATTAACAATCGCAGGGACCTTCCACGGGTCCCACAAGCAAAGAGTCAAGATATTGGAGACCCGGATACCCCAGCAATATCTGGATTCCCTTGAGCATGGGGAGGCTGGAGTTGGGCAGCATGGGGAGGAAGAAGGGGAAGGCCCATTTTGGGCACCAAGGGCATCTGAGGGGGAGGTATCCTGGCTGGTGCAGCCCCTCATGCCCCTTCCCAACACTCCCCGAGCCCGCTCCTCACTCAAGCCTGCCCTCCTCTTCCCCTTTCCAGGAAGTTCTTCCTGGATCAGCCTCCAGAACACCTTCTGAGACCCCCAACTCACTCGCATCCTGCTACCCTCCAGGGTGATTGATTCCTCTGACTTGGACCCAGCCTGCTGGTTTCAAGAGGCCACTCTGCTTTGCTCTCCTACTGAGTTGCCCACATCTGGGTTTTGTGCAGCCTCAGTTGGCCTTGTGGGAGCTATGCCCCCTCCCTCGAGTAGGAACCACTTGCGACCGGGCGGGACTGGCTTTACTAACCTCTCTGCGTTTATCCCCTGCCCCCGGGTCGGTGCTCAGTAAGACAGCCGGTGCTCAGTAAGACAGCCGGAGGGAAGTGCAGAACGTTCACTGCACAGAAAGCGCCACCACCCCACCCCATGGTGGAGGACATGATGCTTCCAGGGACTTACAGGGACATCACCAGCCTTCCCCCTCAGCAGGGATTTTGTTGTTGGCATGGGTGTTTTCTTTCCCTGTTGAAGTTGTTGGAAAGTGTGGGGCAGCTCAGGGGAGGGGACTCAACCTTGCTACAGGGCTAGCCCTCCTGGAGTGGGTAATGCCTTTTGTTTTCCCTTTTTAGTTAAAAAGTGAAAGACTTACACTGAAGTTTTACTGGGCCTTTGAACTACCCCTCCCTACCATAGTGTTGCTGGTGAGGGGCCTTTGGAGTTTTTTTAAGGGAGCTGGGTTTTTTCTAGAATGCCTGTTGTTGCTAGAATGAGGCTCTGTGGTGTATATATATATATATATATAGAACTGGGGGGAGGCTATTAGGTAGAGGGATGTTAGCAGAGGCAGGATGTAGGTCTCCTTGAGGGTCTTTTGGGTGCAAATTTGGATGATGTTCCATCAGGCTATTTTCATGTCCTTATGCAATCAAAGATGTCTTCTGGAGCCCAAGGCTGTGGACAGTGTGGCCAGGTCCCAGGGACCAGTGTGAGGAGTTGGAGCCCCATCTCAGAGAAGTGGGTGTTAGGACCTGGGAAAATGCCTGTCTCAGTGCCATGGGAAGGGTCCATGCTTTGGACTCATACAGACTAGGGTCTGAATTCCAACTCTACACTTTGTAGCTGTGTGACCCTGGACCATTCACAACCTGTCTCTATGCCTGTCTCAATTTCCAAATGAGAAATGGGTGCAATTCTGCCTACATGGTAGGATTGTGGTGAGAGGGCAGTGAAATGATGTGGGAAGTACCTCGTGGTGCTGGCACACAATCTTCCATAGATGCAAATGAGTTCCCTTCCCACTTCCCACCTCCTTGCCCCCACCGAGAGGACAGTGAACTATGATGGGGTGCCATGTCCCTTGGGTTTCCAGCGTCAGAGACCCTCAGTCTCAAATAGGAACTAGCTGATGGAGAGGGAGAAATGTCACTGGCCGGTGGGGTTCCTGGGATCCTGAGTTCTAATCCTCCCCCTCCACTCCCTCCAGGAAGCTGAGGGGAAGACTACCTGCTTTGTTGCATGCAATCTGGAGAATGAGAGCAGACCTGTATCTGGTGGCAGAGACTCCAGAGACGGCACGGAAGGGGCCCTGGCAAGGGAACGGCAGTGTACATTGTGGGCTGGATGCACACAAGGCTGGGACCCTGGGAGGCGGGGTCTGTGAGAGAAGCAAGCCTTGGCCCACCCGCCCTAGGTCAGGGGATGCCAGCCCAGACCCCAGGCTCTTAGCTCTTCTTCCAAACCTCTCTGAGCAATCTCAACGGCTCCTTGGCCTTTTTAGGCCTTCTCTTCTCGCCCCAAGAAAGTGCGTGTGGCATTGCTAAGTCCCTCCGCTGTTACTCTCCTGTGATGCCCTGTTTTCATTTGCTTCTCAGCATTTCTCACGGTTCATAATTACATGGGGATTTTTTGCTTATTGTCTGCCTCCCTTTCTGAGAGACAGGAAGGCAGGAGCCACAGTGCCTGGAATAAAAAGGTCCTCCATAAACATTTATTGACTCAGCAGTGGAAACAGCATGAGTTTGGGGGTCAGATGCGGGTTCATATTTCAGCTCTGCTACTATTTTAGCTGTGAAACTGGCTTACCTACTGATCCTTTTTTTTTTTTTTAAAGATTTTATTTATTTGACACAGAGAGAGAGAGAGAGGGCATATGTGTAGGGGGAGGGGCAGAGAGAAAGGGAGGAACAGATTCCCTGCTGAGCAGGGGGCCCAACTGCCGGCCACCCCAGGACCCTGGGATCCTGACCTGAGCCAAAGTCAGATGCTCATCCCATTGAGCCACCCAGGCGCCCCTACTGATCTGTTTTGAGCGTCAGTTCTGTCATCTGTAAAAGGGGATTGTTCAGGAGATCTGGCAAGGTAATCATGCAAAGCACCTAGGGATTAATCAATCTGAGCTCTTTTTTCCTAGCACCACAGGTCAGCGACCAACCCCCTAAAGGGGTCCGGGGCTATTGAGTAAAGCAGCTCATCTTCCCCAACATGGGGAGAATGAGTAAGCAAGGCCTGGTGGGGGCAGGGTAGGTGGGGGTATGTTTGGCCAGGCCCTGCGTCAGCCTGGAAGGGCCCTGGTGAGCTTGAAGGTGGGGGGCAGTTCCAGGGAAGGGGGAGGGGTCAGGGCTGGGTAGGAGGACTGAGGCTCCTTGGTCAGACACCCAGGATTCATGACATTCTAATCCTTCCCTAGCTAGAGGTGTTGATGCCTAGCTCTTCCTGAGTTTGTTTTCATTTTTTGTTTTGGTGAGGGGCAGGGCGTGAGGATTGGGGAGAGACATGAAAGAGGAACTTACAGAGAAAGAACTTGTCTTTCCGAGAACTGGTTCTCTCGCTCTGGCACTAGTTTAGATATTTGTTTCTTGGGCAACAAAAATCCTTTCCAGAAGGTGAGTGGCTTCTAGACCTTCTGTTCATCATTCCAGAATGGGCAAGGGTACTGTTTTTTAAAAGAGGATAACAAATGGCCCAGAATTATCAGGTTCTTAGGGTTGAGAATGGAACAGGGGGCACCCAGGGGTGGGAACCGTGGTATGGGCAGGAAAAAACCCTGTCTGTTGCAGAAACAGGTTGGATTTCATGTTGGCCTAGGGTTTCCAGGCTCTGACAACTTTGACTTACTTTGTGTAGGTCAGTATGCCCGGTCCTGGGGTCTCAGCCCTTACTGAAGGCTGAGAGGCCTGGGAAGCACGATTGAATTAATGTCCAGGTCTCGCATAGCACTGGCTGTGAAAAGATCACTGGACCTGGGAGTTGGAGGGATTCAGGGTCTAGTGGCTCTGCCACTCACGCTCTGTAGCCTCTGAGCCTTGGTTATCCTGACTTTCACATGAGTGGGTTAGACTAGAAGATCCCTGCAATTCTGAATGTGGCTTCCTCTGGAATTTCAGAGTCTTCTCCTGGATCCCCAAAGAGCTGTACTGCCTAAGAGCCCTTGGGAAGGGGTAGAGAGGGGTCTAGATGTGGCAGAAAATTCAAGAAACTCCCAGAAGCTGCAGCATGCACGTTGAATGGCAAGGACTAAATAAGTTTTGATTTCTTGGAGACAGAGAAGAATTTGGGGTTGGTACTAGACTGGGGATGAGCTGGGAAGGTGGAGGTGAGGTTAGCGGGAGGCAACGATGGTGGGGGTCTGGGAAGAAGGATGCTTCAGGAAAAGATTAGAAGAAGGAAAGAGACAGAAAAGTGGTCTCTTGAAGAATGGGGTCTACAGGGTCCTTGGTAATAATGGAGCTTGTTGGCTGGGTAGGTGGAGTTCTTTTTTTTTTTTTTTTTTTAAGATTTGAGAGAGAGACAGCATGAACAGGGGAGCAGCTGAGAGAGAGGAAGAAGCAGACTCTGTGCTGAGCAGCGAGCCTGACAAAGGTTTCAATCCCAGGACCTCGAGATCATGACCTGAGTCAAAAGCAGCCGCTTAACCGACTGAGCCAGCCGGGCGCCCCAAGGGTAAGTCGAGATCTTAATTGCTGTCTCTACAGGGAAGTCCTTGAGTTGAGAGGATTTCAGAAACATGAAGGAGAAGGAGCAGGACATGGTGAGAGGCCTCTAGGGTCTGAGTGAGAAGGAACAAAAAGATGTGCTAAGCTGCCTCAGAGTGCAGTTGCCGCTCTCCGATAGAGCCGGACTGGTGCTCACCTCCCCCGTTTCCTGGCCCTATGTGTTCGAGGTCCTGATCTCTGGTGACCTATAGATGGAGGGTCTAACAGGTCTTCCCATAAGTAGCCTTTTCAATGCTGCTGTGTTCTTGGTAAAGGCACAGACCGACTCCATCCTGGGTATCCCGGATGCTTTGATTGGTGGGGAGGGATGTGACTGTATGCTGGTGTGGAGGACTTGCCAAGCAGAGGGGTCTGTGGGGATTCAAATCCTAGGACGAAGGGGGTGCACATTGCCTTTTACATTTTATGCAAGATAGACCTTCACATTTTAGAACCTGGCGATTTTCCCCAGGCCAGGGACTGGGGGATGCCCCCTCTACCTGCTGGCGTAGACTGACGTCCTGCAGGCTGAGAGGGAAGCAGGAACCACAGCAGGAGCCTGCTTGGAATAACTCTCATCTGTCACTGACAGGGGCCCTCTGGAACCTCCTTCTGCTGCTGGTCCCAGGTCTGATGAGACACTGAAGCCCTGTCCCACTGCGTGCTGCCCCTACCAGCCACCCTCTTCACCCTCTTTTTTGCCCCCAGAGTTGTCTGAGGAACAGCGTCTTGGGGCTGAGGTCCTAGGGAAGGGGACCCTGCACTGGTTGAAGGACCCGGTAAGACAGCCGGGGCTGAGGGCCAGGGTCATAGTGGAAGTGAATGCCCGTGCTCTCAAGGGACTCAGCAGTCCCAGGGTACAGTCCTTCCTACTTCACAGTTCTCTGTCAACTCACATCCATTCAGCTGGTCTGTGGCAATTCCCTGGAACACTTGGTTTCTAAGACAGCTTGGGGCTGGGCTTTCTAGACTGTTGCTAGCCTATGGGCTAGAGTTGGGGGGTGGAAAACTCTTAGCCCCAGGATGGCAGTGCCAACATTGATTAGCAGTGCCTGTCACTACGTTGAGAATATGAGGCTTTCCAGGATCTGCAGGAGGAAGTGCCGTAATGGATTACTGCATCTGCCACGGCCCAGGACTAAGAGGGGTGGCCAAGTATTTGCCATTTCTGGTATGTTTCCTTGTTCCTACCTTTACAGTCTGGTGTGTTTCCTTCCAGGTGGGATCTGTCCTGGAGCAGAACTGGAGTGAGCAGCCCCAGGGTGTGGGCCGGGACCCTGATGCGAGGCTCCTCTGTGTCCTCCATGTTGCTGTCTCCATCCTGCTGCAGCTTGGTGAGAAGCTGACCTAGTGCCTTCCTAACCACGTGTTAGCCCTCGAACCATTCTCCCCTCAAACCTCTGGGTGCTCCCCTACCAGGCCATCCCCGTCCTCCCACCCCCAGTCACTAGCACGGTGTCTTTACAACAAAGAGCCAACTATTCTTTAATACATCGCTTTCCCTACATGATAATGTCCAAAAATCAGCCTGGATTGTATGCATGGGCTTCTGACTAAAAGTGGCAGATTGGTCATGTTTTCTCTCCCTCTTGAAACCTCACTAAATAAAGTAAAGCGATAGATGTAAACCCACAGTGGTAGAGAGAATGAGGCAGCAGATAAGAAATTCTGACACATCTTTGGAAACTAGAAGGTAATTAAAGGCATTCAAGCTGGGAGGTGTGGGCCTGAGGGGAGCGGGGAGTGTGGGAGGAGACTGTTGTTCTCTCATTATGAACTTTTTCTCTGTAATATTTTTTAAGACAAGGTAATTAAAAGTAAAAGAAATATATGCTTGTCGTAAAGTATTTCAAATATTTCTCAAAGTCAAAGGTGATCTCCCTTCTTCCTCTAATATAACCACTGTTAACATTTGGGGGCTACATTAACAGGCTTCCTGGGAAGCAGTATCTAAAATGGTAATGTAACATGAAGCTAGGATGATATAACAAATTTGATTTCTATCTTTGGTACTAGAGTTGTTTTTTCTTCTAGATTGGTAAAAATACTATATGCAACAGGAATTCTCATAAATGCTGTGGGGAGTGAACTGCTTTAGAAAATTGTTTGACGGTATCTACGAAAGCTGAACACGTGCCTGTGAGCCACTCCACCTCCTAGGCACATACCCAAGAGAAAGGAGTGCATTGTCTTCACAGGACATGCATATACAAACACATGAGCCTGAGAGTCCCAAGCTGAACACTACCCAAATGTCCAACAACTTTAGGATGGATACATATATTGTGGCGTATTTATGCAAGAGAACAAATTACTGCTCCACGTGACAATATGGATGACTTTCACAGACATGGTGCTGAGCAAATAAATCCAGACACAAAAAAACGTATTTATGTTTGAGTCCTCTGAGAAGCAGGTGCCAAAGTAGAATTGGATGTGCAAAAGTCTTAAGGGAAGAGCCTGGGAAGAATAAAGGGAGAGGGAGCCGGAATGGTAAGCCTTCGATGCAGGTCTAAAACCTATGAAGGGAGAAAGAGGGAAGGATTGAGTAGGGAGAGTCTCAGACTGCAGGGCACTTCTGAGAGTCCTTTGCTCAGACCTGAGCAAGGGTGGTCCACTGGAGGAGTCCCCATCAGGCAGGAATGGCCAGGCCCTAACATCCACCCCCATGCTCAGCCTTTGGCTGGAAGCAGTCCCGGGAAGCTTCATCTCAGGAGACCTACAAGGCAGCAGGTGCAGGTTCTTAGTCAGCGGTGCTTCCTGCAGCAGGTTCTCCTAAAGAAAATTCTCCATGGCCACCACAGCACTGTACGATTCCATTATATGAGGCTCAAGAGCAGGGAAAACTACGCATTGGTGGTAGAACTCAAAACAGTGGTTATCTTAGTGGAATAGTCTTAACTGAGAAGAGGCAAGAGGGAATCTTCTGGGGTGCTGGAAATATATAAAGACTCATCGTACTGTCATTTAAGATCAGTACACTTCACTATGTTATACATCAATACAAACATTTTTAAAAAGTACATAGTGAATAATTCCATGTAAATGAAGTGAAAACTGAGCAAAACTAAATGACAGTGGTAGAAGTCAGAATACTGGGGGCAGTATTGGCTTGGAAGGGGCATGAGGGAACCTTCAGGGGCATTGGAAATATTTTATAACTTGATCAGGATAGTGGTTATGTGGACGTTCACATGTATACAAATTTAATAAGCCATACAGTTAGGATTTGGGCACTTTAAGTTTGTTTTTACCTTCATGTTACTGTAAGGTTTTTTTTTTTACCTCAATAAAAATTTTAATTTAAAAACATTGCATACACATGAAAACATACTTGAACAAAACAGAAGAATATAAAAAATTAAATAAAAATTTCCTCTCGAATCCCTTTACCCTATAACATAGACCCACTTTCTTTAGATAGTCACTAAACTTAAGTTTTTGGTATTATTTAGTTTTAGTTTTTATTACAACTAAAAATGATATTCTTATATTTGTTCTTGAGTTATTAATTTTAGATAGTGTTTATTGATGTCCCAGTACTAAGGAAGAATATTGGGAAGAACAGACATTGAACAAGAACTACAAAGTAGGAAGAATGTTATTAAAAAAATGCAGGGTACTTATGAAAGTATTTAGTGAAAGACAACAGGGTAGTCCCCTCTTACCTCTGACATTGTCCCCTTCCCTCTTCCTTAAATTCTGATTCCAGCCACACCAAACTGTTGGCCTTTTATTTGAACATGCTGTCACTTGTACAATGACATGCTTATTTATTTATTGATTGATTTATTTATATTAAAAATTTTTTAAAGCATTTATTTATTTAAAGTAATCTCTAAACCCAATGTGGGGCTCAAACTCATGACCCTGAGATCAAGTGTTGCATGCTCTTCTGACTGAGCCAGCCAGGCGTCCCTACTTTTCCCCACCTTATCCATCCTTTAAGCTACAGTTCAAATATCTCTTCTTCAGTAGTCATCCCAGTTACCCAAAGAATTGGTTTACTTCTTCTGTATGGCCCATAACACACTGAATACATCTCTACTATGGCATTCATCATATTGTGCTGAAATTATTAGTACATATGCCTGTTTCACTAATGTGAAAGTTTCTGGAGAACGAAGTTTAAATCTAACTTTTCTTTGCTAGGGCTCTGTAAACAATTGTTTTCTTCAGAAGTACCTTTGAGTTGGGGGAAGTTTGGGATTCATACCCAGAATTTCATGAGGCTGGCTCAACCTCAGAACTACCAGTTGTCACTAAGAACTTTTGTTCTGTCCTCTCAGAGTCTCAGCAAGGGACTACTTGTCTCAGGGAGATTAAACTGGCCCAGAAACCTGACGTTCATATTTAATCTGCTGATTTCCCTCATCTCACATCCCTGATTCCAGTGTGAAATTCAATACAGTAACTGCATATGTCTGTAAAGAATTTCCTGTTCCAGCAGCTGAAACTGTGATAGAGATGGCTTCGAAAAGGGGGCAGTTGGGATAGTCATTATTTGAGCTTGGAGAGATGGAGATTCCACTAACTCTTACTTATTCTTTAGAACTCTTAGCTTAAGCAATACCCATTTCTGACAGTTTCTATATCTCTCCAGACTGAGTTAGAGACTTCTAAGCACACTGTGGCTATCCTTTTTGGGAAAGAAACCTTTTTCAGAAATGCTAGTTAAACCGGCTGGAGGTAGATACGATCCTATGGAGTTGGATGTCTTGGATAAGGGGGAAAACTACTTTGTAGGAAATAAATCAAGGAATTTATTGATTTTCCTCCTTAGATGGAGAGGGACAGTGGAAGGAGAGAGAATGGAGGGAGAGAAGCACAAGCAAGATAGAGAGAGGCTGAAACTATGTAAGGTAGTAAAAACTTCTAGATATGAGATAGGTGAAGAACATTCAAGAATGGTAATACCAAACTTGTTTCTGGATAACAGGGTTTAAATCCAGTAAGTTAGATTATTTGCTGTAGCTCTTCCATGGAAAACAATTTAAAATGCTGGATAAGATTATTTTTTTAAAGTTCTATTTATTTAAGTAATCTCTACACCCACCATGGGGTTCGAACTCATGACCCCAAGATCAAGAGTTGCATGCTCGTCTGCCTGAGCCAGAGAGGTGCCCCTGGATAAGATCATTTAAAACCATTCATAAAAAGCATCAAATTGTTGACAAGAAGCTCAAGCCAAAATATAAGTAAAAAGGAGACCCAGGGAGATAAACGAAGTATTAGAACACTGATGCAAATTTGCCCCATATGAAGGAGACTGAGATTTGCAAACCCAGGCAAGCTGGGGCTTCAGTTTGGCCAGCCTTATGGATTGATGAATCCAGAAGTCAAGGCCAAGAACCCACCCAGGTGGGAAATCTAATTAAAGGAGATCTTTCCCATATTAAACTGGAATCTTGAGGGGCTACATCATTGAGGTAAAAGTGAATCAGGAAACCCATACTCTTGCCTCACCTGCAGGGGATATAGGGAAGACTCTTGGTACTGAGTGAAGAAGAGGTTAAAAAAAAAAAAGAGGGGCGCCTGGGTGGCACAGCGGTTAAACGTCTGCCTTCGGCTCAGGGCGTGATCCCAGAGCTCTGGGATCGAGCCCCACGTCAGGCTCCTCCATTGAGAGCCTGCTTCTTCCTCTCCCACTCCCCCTGCTTGTGTTCCCTCTCTCTCTGGCTGTCTCTATCTATGTCGAATAAATAAATAAAATCTTTAAAAAAAAAAAAAAGAAAGAAAAAATTTCTGAAATATTATGGCCATAGGCTTGTGTTTTCATAGAACTCAGCCTGGATTTGCATCATCTGGGTATTTCAGAGAATCTCAAATTGCAAACTTAGTTTGTGAGGGTCCAGGATTGGTTGTGTCCCTAGATGTCAGTCAGAATTAAAACACAAGTCTTTTCTGGAAGAAGTCATCTTCATTTCCAAAAATAATTCTTTAAGGACAATGAGTGGTTCCCAGTAAAAAAATATGAAAGCATATAAGGAAATGACAAGAATAAGCAGAAACAACAAACAGCAGAAAGAGGCTTATAAAGATATCATTATTGGAATTATTAGACTAGATTATAAATATATGCTCATTACATTTAAAGAAATTTTAACATGAGCTTGATAATGCCAACGGCAAGAAGAAACTATTAAAAAGTCACCTATCGTATTTGTAAAAGAACCAAATATAACTTTTAGAAATGAGAAATTTGATCCTACATTAAAAACATAATAGGTAAAAGAATATATCGGATGTAACTGAGGAGAGAGTGCAATTGAAATCAGAAAAAAATAAAATATAGAGAGACAAAAGATGGAAAATATGGAGTGAGGCCAAGAGACATGGAGTATTGGGGCGCCTGGGTGGCACAGTCTTTAAGCGTCTGCCTTCGGCTCAGGGCGTGATCCCAGCGTTCTGGGATCGCGCCCCACATCAGGCTCTTCCACTAGGAGCCTGCTTCTTCCTCTCCCACTCCCCCTGCTTGTGTTCCCTCTCTCGCTGGCTGTCTCTATCTCTGTCAAATAAATAAATAAATAAATAAAAATCTTTAAAAAAAAGATTTTATTTATTTGAGAGCAAGAGAGGGAACACAAGAAGGGGGAGTGGCAGAGGGAGAAGCAGGCTTCCCGCTGAGCAGGGAGCCCAATGCAGGGCTTGATCCCAGGACCCTGGGATCATGACCTGAGCTGAAGGCAGACGCTTAACAACTGAGCCACCCAGGTGCCCCTGCATGCTATAATTTTTAAGATAACCATTAATGAAATAGAAACAAACCAGTGGAGGGAAAAAAGATATAATGATAAAAAAAAGCCATCAACAAAAAAACAAGAAACGAATGAAAGAGAAACCTAGAAGAGGTGAAACAAATAAAAACCCAAAAGAAAATATGGAATGAAATCCAATGTACATGGACTACATGTACATGGGCTAAATGAGTGAGTAAAAATGCAAATATTGTCAGAATGGATAATTTTTATCTATTTGCTGTTCATGAGACATCTAAAACATAAGGATATAAAACATTAAAAATAAAAGAATAGATATATATTGGATATGTAAATACTAACCAGAGGGAAATGGGTGTGGCTATATTAATATTAGGCAAAAATAAATTTAAGGCATAAAGCATTATTAGTGGCAAAGAAGGTCACTTCATAATGATAAAAGTTTCAATTTACCAGGAAGATATAACAATTTTGTATTGCTATACACATAATAATATAGCCTTAAAATATAGAAGGCAAACATTGACAAATCAGAAGACAAAATAGTCAAATACACAATCACTTCCCTTAGTAATTGATAGAATAAGCAGCTAAAAATATCAGTTTACGAAAATAGATGTTTTGAACATGATTAGCAAACTTAACCTAACAGACATATTTAGAAAGCTGTACTCAACAACAACTGTAGAATATATGCCTGGAACATTTATAAACATTGTCCATATGTTGAGACATAAAATAAGTTTCAACGTATTTCAAAACACTGAAACATAGCACCTTCTCTGACCACAATAAAAACAACATGGAAATCAATAACAAAACATTACTAAATATCACCATATCTTAGGAAAGTAAGGCACACATGTATAAATAACTCATGAGTCAAGGGAGAAATCCTAATGAAAATTAGAATTTGGGGGGGTATTTAACTATAAGAAAAATATACATATCAAACTTGTGTGATTAAACTATTTTTTAGAGGTAAAAATATGTGTCACTTTATTCATGTTAGAAAAGAAGAAAGACCAAAGGGGGGAAATAAAAAGTTAAGTATGTCAAGAAGCAAAAAAAAAAAAAAAAAAAAAAAAAGCTGGCAAAATAAATCCAAATAAATGGAAGGAAAGAAAATAAGAGCACAAGTTTATAAAACAATAAAGAGGTTCAATAAAGACAGATATTGGATCTTTGAAATGATTAATAAAGTGGACATACCTCTGACAAGAGTGATAAAAGGAAAAAAAAGTAAGCACATACAGGAAGTGGACAGTCCTATAGATGCTGCAGGCATTAAAAAGATAAGAGAATATTAGGAACAACGTTTACCAATAAATTTGAGATTTTAGATGAAATGGGCACTATCATAGGAAACTATAATTCAATAAAACTAAACCAAGAAAAAACAGAAAATATGAAAAATCCTATAACCACAAAGGACAATATATCAATAGTAAAATATGTTCCCACAAAGAAAATTCTAAATCTAATGGTTTCTCCAGTAAATTCAATTAAGCATTCAAGAATAAATAGTTCCAACCTATAGAAACCCTTCCAGGGAACAAGAACAAAAGAAATTAAAATGCAGGCCAGTTTTACCCATGCAAAAGAAGTTTTACATGCAAAAATTTAAAAATGTATTAGCAAAACAAATCAAACAATAAAAAAAAGATAAAATGTTAGGATGAAGTTAGATTTATCTAGGATTTCAAGGTTGGTTTAATATTGAAAAATCAATTATGTAATTCACCACATTAACAGTTTAAGAAAGAAGAATAACATGATAATCTCAATAGAGAAAATGCACTTGATAAAATTCGATTTCCATTCATGTCAAAAATTCCTAGAAAACTAGGAATAGAAGGGAATTCCCTTAACCTGGTAAACATATCTGTAATAAACATAATATTTAATGGTAAAATGTTATAAGCTTTCTTTCTGAGATGAGAAACAAGAAAAGGATGTCTGTTCTCACCATCTATTTGACATTGTATAGAAGGTCTGGCAAGTAAAGTAAAAAAAAAAATATATATATATATATACACACACACACACATAGGGATTTAAACAAAAGAAAATAGCATTACTTGCAGGTGATCTAATATGTATATAGAAAGTCCAAAAGGGGGGCGCCTGGGTGGCTCAGTCGTTAAGCGTCTGCCTTCAGCTCAGGGCGTGATCCCAGAGTCCTGGAATCAAGCCCCATATTGGGCTCCTCCGCTGGGAGCCTGCTTCTTCCTCTCCCACTCCCCCTGCTTGTGTTCCTTTTCTCGCTGGCTGTCTCTCTCTCTGTCAAATAAATAAATAAAATCTTTAAAAAAGAAAGAAAGAAAGTCCAAAAGGATGTACAGATAAATCATTAAAGTGAATAATAACTTAGCAATTTGCTAAAAACAATATACACAAAACAATCATATTCTTATATATATCAGCAACAAAAAAATGAAATTTGGAAAAGTACTCATTGTAATAGCACCCAAAATATGAAATACCTAGGAATCTATCTAACAAAAGGTCTTAAAGAGTTCTAACACATTAAATTTAAATATCTTATTGAGAGGGGCACCTGGGTGGTTCAGTTGGTTAAGCCTCTACCTTCGGCTCAGGTCCTGATCTCAGGGTTCTGGAATTGAGCCCCGGGTGGAGCTCCCTGCTGGGTGGGGAGCCTGCTTCTCCCTCTCCCTCTGCCGCTCCCCCTCCTTGTACTCTCTCTCTCTCTATCTCTCAAATAAATACATAAGTAAAATCTTAAAAAAAAAATCTTATTGAGAGACCTGAGAAGACTTAAATAAGAGATACTATGTTGAAGGATTATAAGATACAATATTGTGAAAATGTCAATACTTACCAAATTAATTTATGGATACAATGCAATCCCAACAAAATTTCAACAGTTCTGTGTGAGTGTATAACTTAAGCTGATTCTAAAATTTAATACAGAAGTGGAAAGGAACACAAACAGCTATGATACTCTTGAAGAATGAGGTGAAAAAACTTGCTCTACCAGATATCAAGATGGATTATAAAAGGTGTAATTTTAGTGTAGCATTAGAGCAGGGATAGAAAAACAGAAGAGACTGCTCATAGATTTTCATGCATAAATGAACATTTAATATATGAGAGAAGTATTGCAGGTTAGTGGGGAAGGGCTAGATTTTTCAATAAATGGTGCCAGGACAATTGGGTAACCACATGGATAAAAAATGAAATTTGATCCCTACCACACAGCATATATAAAAATTAATTCTAGGTGGATTTTAGATCAAAATGTGAAAGGTAAAACTACACTTATGTTAACAAAAACTCGTGTTCACCAAAAGTTATCATAAAGAGGTGAAAGGATAAATCATAGAGTGGGAAAAGATATTTAAAACATATGTAGCTCATAAAGCAAGAGAATCCAGTATCCAGTATAAGGAGCTTGTAAAAATCAATTTAAAAAGACAACGCAACAGAAAAATAGACAAGTCTTTTACAGAACTTTTTCAAAGAGAAAATCCTAAAAAATAAAAATAAATAAATAAATAAATAAATAATAAGAAAATCCTAATGGATATGTTCGGTACTATCTACAATTTCAAGCATTCACTGGGGGGTCTTGGAATGTATACCTCACAGATGATGGGGATTCCTGTATATCTATATAATGGAATACTATATAGCAATGGATACAAATGAACTAATGCTGTATGAGACTAATCTTTAGAAAGAATCAAGGCATAAAAGAATGTTTTTGATTCTCTCCACATCATGTTCAAAAATAGGGAGGATCCAAGTGATAGCATGGTATCTGTTTATCCAAACTCCACCTCACATTTCTAGCAGTCTTCATAAAAAACACTGACACTCTGGAACTAACACTTTGGCACCAGTCGTGTTTCTGCAACCTCAGGGGCTTTCAGACCTACATAGTTCATTATTGTTCCATGGCTGTCTGAAGCTGTATTGCTTCCTACCAGCTACAATTTGTTCTTTCTTGGCTACTGAATTTTCAGTTCTGAGGAATGGGTTACTGGTGAAGTAATAAGCCTGCTATGGTAAGAAAATAATTTAGGAATCCACACTTTGGTGGTAAATGTCCAAGAAAAGGAAGAAAATAATTATCATGAATCATCCTTTTTGGAAGAGGGACATGATCAGGGGGAGGTGCATGCGAAAGGGATGGGTTTCTAGGATGCTAGATGTGTTCACTTGGGTGGTAGGTAATTCAGATGTTTATCTGATAATTATTTGTTAAGCTATACTTTTGCGCGTAGTGCATATTTCTGTAAGCACATTATAATTCACAATAAAAGTGGTGGGAAAAAAGAAAGAATGGCATTCACTGTTCTACTTGAAGCTCTTTGTGTGTGTTGGGGCAGTGTGAACTCTTCCTCCATCTGCCTTCTGCAATCTTCCCTCAAGTCTACCACTGAAATATTTGAGGGGCAGAGAGAGGGTCCCAAGCCACCATCTAGGTTACAATAGCACTTAATCAAACAGTACTGTATTAATCTGTCTCAGACACCAGTCTGTGCCCTCCCTGGTGACAGGGACTGAGACTATTGAGCGTGGTACTTATAGTAAATGAGATTATTGGCTGTTGTATACACATTATGGTGAAAGCCATGGATTCCTAGCCGTGTAGAGTCACTTCTTTATCTATCACAGGTCCCACAGTCTAATACAGAACCTTGAAATTGTTGGTGTTTTATGGTTTACAAAGTTCTTTCTTATAAATTATATGACTACATAAAGTTATATTGTAAGACAGGTTGAAACTGGAATTAGTTTCCCCACAGCTGAGATGAGAAAATGGTCTTTGCCAAAGATGTACTAGAAACGGAGGGAGTCAGGATAAGAATCAGAAAGCCAGGGTCCTTCCATTATAGACTGCAGATTCTTCCTCACTTGTTTTCTGTCATTCAGGACAGACACGTCTTGGAGGATGCTTTAAAGACCATCGAATATTAGACTCAAACAGAGTTCGGTCAGAAGGAAGGAAGAGAGAAGCACCTGCACACATCTCAACCCTCAATTTAGTCATCCTCTGCGTTTTAATTTGGTTGACTTTCTTCTATGTGACCTACATTCCAGAAAACTTCCACAGAAATGAGGGAGGGTCCAGGAGGTTTTTCGGTCAAAAGCTGTGTGATCTATGTCTGCAAGAAACGGACTTCAAGCTCCTTTGGACTGAGGTGAACTTCCTCTACCCTCTGAGTTGTTATGCAACATCTTCTAATCAGTGGTTGGTAGTCAAAACCACTTTTTCTCTTTTTTTGCTTCCTGTTTCCTTATCTCTTTTGTTTTCCAAACACCTTCATTGTTCTCCATTTGTTTCTGGATTCCGATACCGGACATCAATGTGTTACCCTGGGAGGATCCAAAGTGATAGCATGGTATCTGTTTATCCAAACTCCACCTCACGTTTCTAGCAGTCTTCATAAAAAACACTGACACTCTGGAACTACACTTTGGCACCAGTCATGTTTCTGCAACCTCAGGGGCTTTCAGACCTACATAATTCATTATTGTGTCAGGGCTGTCTGAAGTTATATTACTTCCTACCAGCTACAATTTGTTCTTTCTTGGCTACTGAATTTTCAGTTCTGAGGAATGGGTTACTGGTGAAATAATAAGCCTGCTATGGTAAGAGAATAATTTCCATTATAAGACACTGACACCTGCACAAAGCTGGCAATCTTGTGTTTTTATCCATTATTGTAACTTAAAAATTCTTTTTCTTGAGATAAGGTTTTTTTTTTTTTTTACTGTAAAACTATTTCTACTCATAGAGCTAAAGGTAATCGTACTGATCTGTCAGTTTATCTACATTCTTCCTTCCGAGGGACTGAAGAAGCTTATGAAACCGAAGGAGGAAGGCAAGAAGGGCCCCGAGAAACATTTATCACATGCAAGGGCTGTGGGGTAAGGAAAGCTTGCCAAGGATGAACACAGTTAAGATGCAAATATGGCAACAATCTAAAGTGTAAAAGGACGCTGGAGGATGAAAAACAAAATGTAAAAGGAGAAAATAGTTTCCTGGCTCAGAAAAAAAGAAATTCACAAACTCAAGAGCAGTGCCTACATTCTGTGGGATTACCTAAAAGAGCTGGGGAAGGAAAGCCAAGTCACAGCTCACACCATCAGGAAGCAGCAGGTGGCAATCTTACGTACTCAGTACCATCACTAGTTCTCCCTTTAACCTGCACTGCTCAATTTCCCTCACTGGGGCTGGTTAAAATTTATATTTTGTTCATATCTTCTTTGCCTAACGGACACTTTCTCATTAAACTGCTTTATCTGAAGAGCTCATACAAAATGTTAGGAATAGTTATTACTTGTGAAGATAAAACTTGCAAAGAAAGACAGAAGATCTAGTAATTAAGAGCCTAGATTCTGGAGACTTCCAATGCCAACTCTACCACTTACTAGCTGTGTGACTTTGGGCGAATTACTTAACAATTATGTCCTTCTGCTTGCTCTCTATAAAATGTGAATGAGTATGTACCTACTATGACGAACATGAGGACTATTGAATAACTACATCAAAACATTTCGAAGAGTACCTGGCGCCTAGTGCTCTATGTGTGCTGTATGTGTGTCAGCTGTTCTTCGGGAGCACGTGCAGCTTTCCCCCTTCGGTTCCCTAGGCATTTCTCTCTCTAGGATGGTTCTGGTGGTAGCTCCATCTTCAAGAAGGAGACATTTAATTCTTTTTTTTCTTTTAAAGATGTATTTATCTATTTGAGAGAGAGCAAGAGTGAGTGGGGGCGGGGGGGGGGGCAGAAGGAGAGAGAAAAAGAATCTCAAGCAGACTCCCCGCCGAGGGTGAGGTCTAACACAGGTCTAAATGTCATGACTCTGAGATCATGACTTGAGCCAAAATCAAGAGTCAGAGGACACTTAACCGACTGAGCTCCAGGCACCCCGAGACATTTAATTCGTAAGGGGACGAAGTTTCTCTTTGGGATTCAATCATTAAAATGTTCACATTCCGTTTCTCACTTTTATAAAATTCTGTTTCAAAATGAGACATGCTATTATAAAATAAAAAAAGAATAATGCATTAGTCTATCTCAGGGCAACATTATATTCATTAACCTGTGTGAATAATTCCTTTTACATTGACAGAGTAAAACTGTCCAAACAACAGAGATTCATCCTTACTGGAATAGACACAAATTCTGGGTCTGGATTTGCCTCCTGTGCTCAGAATGCTTCTGCCAGCTTCAGTGGACTCATAGGGTGCCTTATCTACCATCATGACACACCACACGGCATTGTGTCTGATCAAGGAATTCACTTCAAAGCAAAGGAAGTGAAGCAATGGGCTCATAACCATGGAATTAAATGGTCTTACCACATACCCCATCACCCAGAACCAACTGGCATAATTGAAAGGTGAAATGACTTACCAAAATCTCAGTTACAGTATCAGTTGAGAGATAATACCCTGAAACAAAGGGGTTCTGTATATGCTTTGAATCAGAGACAAATATATATAGTTCTGTCTCCTTCATAGCCAGAATAGTCCAGAAATCAGAGATGGAAGTAGGAGTGGGCCCTCTCAAAATTATACCTAGTAACCCACTTGCAGAATTTTTCTTTCTATCCTGGCAACTTTGAGCTCTACTGGTTTGGAGATCATTGTCCTCAAGTGGGGGAATGCTTCTACCAGGAAACACAACAGTGGTTCTTTCCTGAATTGGAAGATGAGACTGCCACCTGGATATTTAAGCTCCATATACTATGGAACCAAAAGGCCAGAAAAAAGGGAGGTGGTGTATTAACTTACTGGAGTGATGGTCCTGATTACCGAGAGAGTTGAGTTGCTACATGACGGCAGCAAGAAGAACCGTTTCTGGAACCTAGGAGATTTTCTGGGGGTGCTTCTTAGTTCTTTCTTGTCCAATACTAAAGGTTAATGGAAAACTACATAGCAACAACAATAATAAAGAAGGGCAGAACACGAGGACCCATACCCTTTGGGAATGAAGGTTTTGGTCATTCCACCAAATAAAGAACCCAGAGCAACTGAAGTTCTGGCTGAGACCAAGAGAAAGATGGAATAGAGTAGTTGAAGAAAGAAGCCACAGATAACAATTACAACCTTATGACCAATTACAGAAACGAAGTAGCTTTGCGTATTTTCTCTTTGCTTGTTATAATCATGGTTATTTTAATTCACTACCTATTTTCTTCTGATTTTTAGTTTATATTCAAGTTGTTGGAAGTGAATTTTACAATTCCGTCCTTAGGACACAGAATGGGACTGTGAGTGAATTTCAGGAATAATTAATATAGCCAGCAATAGAAACAATGACTATTGGAACTATGTGCTGTTATATTTTTAGGAAATCGTGAATACTTTTATGATGGATAGCTGTATCTTCTTAGGTAGAAATATAAAAGTTCTTTGTCAGTGTACAAGTGTTAAATGGTATGTAGAAAGGTGCATATGGAAGCTGAATAGTCAAAGGGTTGCACCATTTCAGTTATTAATTTATTGCCTCTCAGCTCCAAATATATCTTTTTTGTCTGTTTTGTGAAAATGGATCTAGGTCTTGTAAATGTTTTCCTTCACCAGCTGGCACAGCATTAAGTTTTGTCAGAGATGATGCTGGAGAGACATTAGAGGAGGAAAGGAATTTTCTTTCCGGTTCTAGATTGTTGCCTTGGCAGGCTCCTGAGACATTTCCAGTGTTCATATCCCACAGTGCATGGTGGCCAGCAGCTTTGGCAACAACTTCTCCTCCTTGTGTGGTTTTGTAGTTGAGTGAGAAATTACCCCATGAACTACTTTCCTTGGCACCCTAAAGGGTGGATCTCTGGAAAGTTACACAGAGTGAATTTCCAGCATCAGTGACTTCTGCCATTCAGTGACTCATGGTTGTGGCCTCTTCAATAAGGTCTGGATGTCTGCTCTGGGAGATGGTGGCTCATTCTTGAACACTCTCTCTCAGTCCTAGTGGCAGGAGCTGCTCTTTATATCTGCTATTCCTATATTCTTTAGGGTTCTCTTTAGGGTTCTCTAAAGAGAAGTAGTTAATACTTCTTTATATTATCCTGTTCAAATTATTTTGTGTTTTCTGTCTCCTAAGAGGATCCTGACTAACTCACATATCTACAATGTTAATGCTAATACGAAATCTATTATTAAAACCAGATAATGATATCACAAGAAATGAAAACTGCAGACAAGTATGTCTCATGAACATAAAAGCACAAATCCTCAACAGACGATTAGCAAATCAAATCCAACAGTATATAAAAATAATTATACACCATGACCAAAAGGAATTTATTCTAAATATGCTAGGATTATTCAACATTTGAAAATCAATTAATGCAATCCATCTCATCAACAGGCTAAAAAAGAAAAATAATATGATCACATCAATAAATACAGAAAAAACATTTGGTAAAATCCAATACCCATTCATGATAAAAACTCTCAGCAAACTAGGAATAGAGTAGAACTTCCTCAACTCCCTAAAGAACATCTATAAAAAGCTATAGCTAACATCATACTTACTGGTGAGAAACTGGATGCTTTCTGTCTAAGATCCAGAGCAAGGCAAGGATGTGCTCTCTTACCACTCCTATTCAATATCATACTGGAAGTTCTAGTTTATGCGGTAAGACAAGACAAGAAAGTGAAAAATATAGAGCCTGGGAAGTAAGAAACAAAACTGTCTTTGTTCGTAGATAACATGATTGTTTTTGTAGAAAATCCCAAAGAATCAGGGCACCTGGGTAGGGCAGTCAGTTGAGTGTCTGATTCTTGGGTTCCACTCCAGTCCGTTTCCACTCTGGTTGTAATCTTGGGGTTATGGGATGGAGCCCAGAATCAGGCTCCATGCTCAGCGCAGAGTCTGCTTAGGATTCTCTCTCCCTTTCCCTCTGCCCTTTCCCCATGCACACATGTATGCACATGCATGCGCATGCCTTTTCTCTCTTTCTCTCACAATAAATCTTTTTTTAAAAAAAGAAAACCCCAAAGAATCAACAAAAATATCTTGGAATTAATAAACGATTACAGTAAGATCACAGGATATGAAGTTAATATACAAAAACCAACTGCCTTCCTAAATACCAGAGAACATCTGGAATTTGAAATTAAAAAAAATAGTGTAATTTATATTTACACCAAAACCTTTAAATATTTAGACATAAATCTAAGAAAATATGTACACGATCTATGCAAGGAGAATTACAAAACTCTCATTAAAGAAATCAAAGAAGATCTAAATAAACAGAGAGCTATTCCATGTTCCTGGATAGGAAGACTTGATATATTTAAGATGTCAATTTTCCCCAATTCAACCTATAGATTTAATGCAATTCCAACCAAACTCCCAGCAAGTTATTTGGTGGTTATCAACAAACTGATTCTTAAGTTTATGTGGAAAGCCAAAGATTCAGAATAACACAAAACTAAAGAAGAACAAAGTCAGAGGACTGATACTAACCAAATTTAAGATTTACTATACAGCAATCAAGACACCATGGCATTGATGAAAGGATAGACAAATTGATAAATGGAGCAGAACAGAGAACCCAGACATAGACCCACACAAATGTAGTCAACTAATCATTGACAAAGGAGTGAAGACAACTCAATGGAGGAAGGACAGTCTTTTCAACAAATGATGCTGGTACTGGACATCCATATGCAAAAAAATGAATCCTGACACACAACTTATTCTCTTCACAAAAAACAAATTAATGTTAGACTTAAATGTAAAACATGAAACTATGTAACTTCTAGAATGTAACAGGAGAAAATCTAGATGATTGTGGGTTTGGTGAAGAGTTTCTAGGTATGATGCCAAAAGCATGATCCGTGAAAGAGAAAATGGTAAGTTGGACTTTACTAAAATTAAAAACTTCTGCTTGATGAAAGACACTGTTAAAAGAATGAAGAGAAAGAATGGGAGAAAATATTTGCAAAACATGTAACTGAAAAGGAATCTGTATTTAAAATATACAAAGAACTCTTAGAACTCAGCAATAAGAGAATAAACAATCCAATAAAAAAAATGAACAAAGATCTGGACACCTAACAAAAGAAGATATACAAATAAGCATATGAAAGATGCTCAGCATCAGATGTCATTAGAGAATTTCAAATTAACACAACAATGAAATTCTACTATATACCTATGAGAACGGCAAAATTAAAAAAACTGAAAATACCCAAAGGCTGGTGAAGATGAGAAGCGATAAGAACATATTCATTGCTGGGGAGAATGCAAAATGGTAAACCAATTTGGGAGATGGTCTGGCAGTTTCTTACAAAACTAAACATAATCTTAACCATACAATCCAGCAAGCACGCTCCTAGATATTTATGCAATTGAGTTGAAAACTTAAGTCCACACAAAAACCTGCACACAAATGTTTACAGCAGCTTTATTCATAATCACCAAAAACTGGAAGCAACCAAGATGTCCTTCGTACATGCATACAATGGGATATTATTCAGCAATAAAAAATGATCAAGTCATAAAAGACATGGAGGAACCTTAAATGTATATTGCTAAGTGAAAGAAGCCAGCCTGAAAAGTCTACATACTTTATAATTCCAAGTACATGACATTTTGGCAAAGGCAAAACCATAGAGACATTAAAAATATCAGTGGTGTCAAGGGTTCTGGAGCAAGAGGGAGAGATGAATAGGTAAAGCACAAGGGATTTTTAGGGCGGTGCTACTATTCTGTATGAAACTGTAATGGTAAACACAAGGCATTATGCATTTGTCAAAACCCATAGAACTGTATAACACAAAGAATGAACCCTAATGTAAACTATGAACTATGGTTAATAATAGTTATCAACCTTGGTTCATTAATTGTAACAAATGTATCACACCGATGCAAGAGGTTAATAGTAGGGGAAATTGGGGAGGGGTGAGGGTACACGAAACTATGTAATATCTGCTCAATTATCCTATAAATCTAAAACTATACTTTCAAAACTAATTATTTAAAAAACAAAAGCAAAGGGACCAAAAGAAACAAGGTTTTTGGTTCTAATTACAAAAGTACTATAAATGTCTTTATATCATATCAGAGTGATTTCAAACAAATTAATATATGGAAAGTATAAAGTTTTTATTATATTATACTTTGCTACTCTTCTTGACCTTAATACAGTCTTAGGTACAGAGCAACAGATTCAGTTTGTAAACAGCAAAACATATGTCATGGAAATCATCCACTAATACACTTTCCTTTGTCCACTGGAGATACTAAATTCCTTCTTAGAAATGCCACGTCAACTATCTTTTTGAAGTTTCTAAAATGTATGTTTTCCGATGTTTTGGTCTTATTGGTCTTACTTAATGGATCTTTGATGTTCCAGGATGTGAACAAATTATCTTATGTTCCCCACCTCCACAAGCAAGTAACAATACTTTCACCTCTAGTCTTCATAATATGATTTTTGTTTGAAGTTTATGTGCAAGATTTAGCTCCATAAATACGGATGGAAATGCAGCTCTGACAAGTAACATCAACATCAGGACTAAAAGTCCTAGGACCACAAACCACTGCAAAGGAAAAAACACGGAGTAGATTATTATCATTTCAGTTAGAGGTATTTTATGCCAGTAATATAAATCTGCCTTCAGTATCACATTGTTTCTATACCTCTGCTATACTGGGTAATGTTCAGCCAATTAAGTTGTGGAAGATTATTTGAGTTTGAAACATTGTAATTTGATGATCTTAAAGGTAGGAGAAAGTTAGAATCCTATTTTTTTCTTTAATATCAGTATTTTACAGTATCTTCTGCCGTGCCCCATTTATGAGTTCCTACTTCTAGTTTTCTAGTTTCTATTTCCAATTCTGTTTTCTAGATAGGACCATCCTGTTGTTTTCCTTCGTAGCATAGCAGCTCAACTCAGAACACTACAGAAATGTTTTATAACACAGGAGAGTGCATTAGGGAGAATTAATACACATGAGGATGATTATATTTAGAAATTTGGGCTTTGAATTTTTACTTCCCTTTAACTAAATATAACGTATTGTGAAAGAATCAATATATTCAATTATCCTAAGGGAATTATTAATCTAGTCTTCTGACTATATAACCTAAATATTTAGATATTTATAT
Organism: Ailuropoda melanoleuca; assembly: GCF_002007445.2. Lineage (NCBI taxonomy): Eukaryota > Metazoa > Chordata > Mammalia > Carnivora > Ursidae > Ailuropoda > Ailuropoda melanoleuca. The sequence goes on along the minus strand of NC_048230.1, from coordinate 24,332,266 downwards.
TTTATAATTACCGCAACAGCTAGCACAATTACTGTGTAGACCTTCATTTTTTCCAAAGCCTGGACGGCAGCTATCCATACGTACTACTTGAAAACTGTGGTCCACGAAATGCATAGCTGGTATAGTTTTATTAAAGTCGTGATAGTAAATATATGCTTGGCTCCGGAAAAATTCTTCTATCCGATCCCTTGCCTAAGATTTTAAAATACCAGAAAGAAATACAATTACTAAACTGTGAACCAAATTTATCCTCCTGTATCAGAGGCAATGAAATATAGTAAAGCATGTCATCCTTTATCCAACAGATGAATTCCTGAAAAGTTGTGTTAATGCTAAAATTAGTCTAGCCTTGACCTTATCAATTATTGTCAATTCATATGTACAGTAGTGAAGAAAATTAAATTGAGGTTTAAATTATTTCCAGGATGTCTGTTTCATGTGGGTGGATAACTGAGAGTTCATCATTTCTAATTCCAAAGAGCCAAGCAAAATGGAAACCAAAACTATTCTCTAATCAGCATTACAAACTAATGATGTAAATTTTATTTTATTTTTTGAACACAGAGTTTGTAATAACTAATATTAACTGAGTGCTTTCCATAAGCCATGGAACTAGATCAGGAGAGTAAAGGGAGTTTTTAGACTATGTCCTTAGCCTCTGAGAATGGCAGAGGGGAAAGCAACTATTACGACCAGTAGAGATACAATTTTGGAAGGACTGCTGGTTTAACCTAGGATTACATGATTGTGGGGCTGCTCTTCAAGCTGCTGCTTAGACACCATCTGGGAAACAAAAACCAGGGATTCATCCTTCCATCACAGAAAAAATACATACTATTAACCTGGAGAGCTATATGTTATTCTAGATGTATTATTCCAAAACAAAACATCTTGATACAGCCAAGACTCTCACAATCTCGGCCTAAAAAACTGAAACAAAAAAATCAATACTTTATATTTTTTAAAATAATAATTTAAATCTACTTGCTTAGAATGTCAATTATTATTATCCACAACATGGAGAAATCAATTTTTGAGGAAACTTTTAAATTAATAAGATGAAGCATTTACAAAAATTTTTACATAGTTCTATTAACTATTCAAATACTTTCCCCCTACATTGAAATTCTCACCTGGAGGATATTACGGTTAGTGATATCTTCACAGTCAGCAGAATCATTGCATATACCTTTCCACCCTGGTGCAAAAGGATTAACTGGAGAAGAAAAAAATGATATCTTCACAAAAGAATTCTAAAAAGTTCCAACCATTCCAATAAAGCTTTGAATGCTGAATTCAGTATGTTTGCATGCTTGTGTTTAATCTAATCCTAGTAACAGAGTAAAGTGCACAATTTGAATAATTTATACATTATGATTTCACTCCATCTGGGGGCTAATCAAAGTAACTACAAGGCTTTAAAATGGATGGAAATCAATTTGGTTTGGTTCCTCTCTTTTATTAAATTCTTCCAAAAATACAATTTAAGTTTTTAGGAATTTATTAATTAAATATTAGCTGCACAGTATTTATAAAAAATACTGCCTTCTAAAAGATAAGCAACAATATTGGGGTGCCTGCTTGGCTCTGTAGAGCATGCAACTCTTGATCTCAGGGTTGTGAATTCAAGCCCCACATTGAGCGTGGAGCCTACTTAAAAAAATTAAATAAGTAAAAAAATAAAAGATCAGCAACAATATATCCTTGTTTAAAGTAAATAATTAATGTTAATTTTTAAAACCTTAACCAGGCTAGAACCAACAACATACTTTAGTGCATAACAAATATTTAAGGCCTACTATTTTGTAAGATATCTCACATTAAAGAAATGTTAAATTTTTTTTTTACCTTGAAAGGCTATAAATAGCTCATGTATGAGACCATGTTGTGGAATTTTAACAAAATGGCATTTATATGATGGTTCTATGACATGGCATGACAAATCAGAGATTAAATTATCCAAGATTTTCTTCAGCACTCTAAAAAGCAGGTCATTATATTTTCCTTCACAAGACTTTGTGGTAAAACGTACAGCCATCTGATATGAATAATCAGGTTCCCGATAGGCTTTAAAAAATGATGAGAATAAAAACAGTTGTGCTTAGCATTGTGCTACTAAACAATTTGCAAATAATGTGTAATATTAAATCTCATTAATCTTGCAAATCAGCATAGAAACTTATCTAATAAAATGTTTTATCAGTTTGTCCTCAAAAATATACAAAACTAATAACTTTAATGAACAAAGGTTGTTTTCATCTGATACATTATCTACTCAGTACAAGAGAAGAAATGGCTGGATATATAGATAAGAGTATCAAAAAAAATAAGATGGGGGAATGTCTTAATTTGCTGAAAGTGTCATTGCTGTCATCACAGTCCAGTGAAAAGGTCATCAATTTGCTTTTATAGAACTAAACATCAGTTTTAGATGACTTGGCAAAATTGAGGTAAAGTAGATTGTACTTGCATACCTATATGGTGGGAAGTGGGAGGCTGAAAGAGGATTATTTAGGACACATTATCTAGACGTCAATTTAAGAGTTTGCATAATCAAATACGCCAAAATACTCCATAAGTCATAATGATTATATATAACAGACTCATTTTCACTAAATGAAGAGACCATACACTTAATTCTTATCTAAACTAAATGTGTACGTTAAAATGTGCCCATATTCTTACCAAAGATCATAAAGTCATATCTCTGCTTTACTATCGTTTCTTCTTGGGTTTCCGCTCTGACAGTCTTATAAGAAAGAGTACATGTGTAAAGTCCAGACAAAGCCTCCAGAAAATCTTTCACCTTCAGCTTTCCTGTTTTAGTTATATTTATTCGATTATTTTCTAAACAGAAACAGTAAATTACTTGGTTATTTAACATATAACAATTCAAACATTATTTAGTAAACTTGGGGTTATAAATAAATATAAAACTTAAAAAATTAATGGACTATTTAACTTCAAGAATTCAAAATAATCTTAATTCTGTTATTATTCTTTGGAAAACCACATAAGATAAGTACACTTTAAAAATATATTTTGATTTTCTTTAACTCATTTCTTGGCCTCTAATTTCAATTGGTTTATGCTGGTAATTTAGTAAATGAGATTACACTGCTCTGTAGTACTACACAATTTCCTCACATAAGACAGAAATTAATAATGCTAACATTCCAAGACACTCTTCTAACATCATGAAAAATTACACATTAGATACTTCATCTCCAATACAGATGCTACAAAGATAAATTTCAGGGTTTTTAAAAAAATATTTTATTTGACAGAGAGAGTGAGAGAGCACAAACGGGGAGCAGAAGAGGGAGAAGCAGGCTCCCTGCTGAGCAGGGAGCTGGACTTGGGACCCTGGGATCATGACCTGAGCAGAAGGTAGACACTTAACTGACTGAGCCACCCAGGCACCCCAAATTTTAGGTTTTATAAAAACTTTTGAACTAATATAGCTCTGGGAAGTAGGATACAAAAATTACTGCTTCGATTTTTTTCATAAAGAGAAAATAAGTCACCATATAACATGATTTGCTGTATCTGAGTATGGGGCAGGTGAAACCGCAGTTAAAATTAAATTTCAATTGTTCATCCCAATAAGTGACAGTGCTTTTCTTTAAAAGAAAAAAAAAGTCCCTATCATTTAAGAAGATAACTAAGATCAAATAAATTACCTGTTAATGGCTTTTCATTAGGCCCAATCCATGTGTAGGTGGGGTCCACTGTTTCTTTTTTAGCACGTTTAAAATCCATGCAGGCAAGGATTGGGCTATTGTGGTGTAATTTTACATATATTTTCACTGTGACAAAATAAAATAATATAAAGCAAAATTAAATTAAGAAATACACTTCCTACCATTTTGTCCCAAAGACACACTGATTAGGTCTTTCTGGATTTCAGTATTTTAAAAATCAGCATATCATTATAACACTTAGAATGCTAACATAAATTTCTTCTTCTTATAAGTTTTTAAAACTCTAGACTTACATTATTTTTTCTGATATTATAGTTTTGTTTATAAAAATGTACATGATATATTTAGTTCATTTCAGAACTCACTTGAATCACAATTCTTTGAAGGGTTAGTGGAATCTATTTAAAGATCAGAAAAGGATTTGAAATTGGTTGCAAAACTATTCTCAAGATAATCACGGTCATCCCTAAGAGGAACTTGATATTTAACTATAAATGTCCTTTTTTAGGAACAATAATTAAGCTTATGTGGGGGCATACTAGAAAGATTTTCTGCAGTTACCTGTTCTGTGTTTTGGATCTGGTAGAGGCAGCAATACTCTACTTAGAACCAACACAATCCCACAAGATACTGACTTTGAAGTCTACTGAATGCCAGGCCCTAAACCTACAAAGAAGACACCATCGCACAATTTAGGGGAAGGGGAAAAAGGGGAGGGACTCCAAACATGGAGAGATCCCAAACATGACAAATGTTGTGAACTGGCCCCAAATTAGCTAAAGTTAGCCGCGTGACCAATTTCCTTGGGGAGTGTGGGAAAGTGTCATCACAGTGATAAACGACATTTGAGCTGAGCCTTAAAGGATGTGTAGGCGCTCCAAACAGAGGGACTCGAAGCTCTGGAAATCACTGAGTGGGCCTTGCACGTTGCAAAGCAGCAGAGACACCTGGAAGAGAGGTGGCATCAGAGAGAGATCTGGATTGAATCCTAGCTCCTTACGAGCTGTGCGGCTTTAGGCCAGGTGATACACTGAGGCGTCGCTGTAAGGATGAAATGACACGAGTGCCAAGCACCAGGTGGACGTCAATGAGCTCTCTCTCCCTTTGCCTCCGCTGGCAGAACATTAAGCAGGTCCAACTGCACACCCGCCTCTTCTGATAGACTCTGCGGGTGAAGAGGTCCTTAGTACCTGGGTGTCCGGGTTTGCCATAAATGAAGCCTTTCCCGGTACGTTCAGAAGAACGCTGCCATCCAACTGTGGAATAAAGAAACCACTGACTTTTTAGGTAGAAGAGAAGCGCGGGCGCTCAGAGTGGGGTTAGGGCAGGACGAAGCGGAGCGGGCAGGACTGGGAAGAAGGGCGGGGGTGGGGGGAGGAGCCCCACCTCCAGTGAGGTACCAGAGCACCGCGGAGAGTAGGACCCACGCTCGCATCACGACTCAGGGGCTAGGGTCGCAGGAGGCGTCGAGGGGCGGGCTCCTTCCTATCTCAGGCCAGGCCCAGCGCCTCCCCATCTCTCCTCCACAGAGCGGAGCAAACCGCCGGGGTCAGCTCCCTTACCCGTCCGTCGCTACAGCGGGAACTGACGCGCACGAGGGCGCGTGCGCGCTCCGGAGCCTCGCGCTCGGGGGCGGGGCGGGCGCGTGCTGGGCCCCCGAGCAAGGAGGCGAGCGCCCCACCCCCTCGCTCACACGCGGCCGCCCTCGTGCGAGTGCCTCGCGCCTGGCGCCATTTTCCCGCGCTCTCCGTGACTTAGTTCTCTGAGTAGCTCTCCTCCCCACCCCGGGAGAGAAGGAAAGAGGAATGTTAAAGAAGCCAGGCCTTCGCGTTTCGGTTACTTCCTTTTCTGGAGGCTGAAGAGATCCGCGAGAGGAACACTGTGGATCCCAAATAGGACGATGGGGTAAGGTGAGTAAGGATGGAATAACACTGGGACCGGAGGGAGGGAGAAGCGTGTGAGAATTTGCTCCTTACAGGAAGCAAAGAGCCTGTGGGATTTCCCGTGCCTTGCTTCTTATGAATTCTGCCTGAAGTTGTGTGCCCCATCTTTTCCAAACTCTTCCACCCAATTTTTACCTAACTGCATTTTCTACTCCCCAAACGAAGAACCTGAAGAACCATTTGTGCTCCAACAAGGCGTCTCCAGCCCTTCCCACACTAGAGGAACATTTAACCTTTATTTTCCACATGGAGTATCAGACGGCGTTGGGAGACCCCCATGCAAATTTATCTAGGGTCGTGAAGTAACCTCACTTTTGAAAACGGGCCCAATCGAAAGGCAAGACCCCCCAAGTGTACTTTTCCTGTGGGGACGGATGACAGATGAGTAACGATCACAGAGCTCGGAAAGAGACCATGCCCGCGTCTTTCATGGTTCCTTCTTGGCGACCAGTTCGGTGGCCTGTTTGTTGTCTATTTCTTAGCAGCGGGACACCTCGGGGGTGGTTTTGAGTAGGCTGATGGGTAAAGAGACCAAGGTTCAGGCAGGGTGCAGAATGGTTATTTTGGGTGAGATCAAGAGTTTTCAGTTTTATTTCCTTTGAGCCAAGTCAGTACTTGGACTATCTCAGATGGTCCAGGAGCAACCTTTGTCAGTGATTTCATTTTTAGTCACTGTTAATTATACCTACATAGCTTAAGCCATGAGATGTGATTCGGTGAGTCAGATCCACCCCTGTCAGTTACCATGTCTAGGTTAATGGTTTAGTCTCAACTGTTCCCTTCCTCCTTAAGGTAGTGATAATGAAGACAAAATTAGGCATTATCTTTAATTCCCTAGCAGTTTGACATTACAGTTTTAGTCAAAGTACATGATAAATCCACAGTGTTTTATTAGTTTCCCAGTTATTAGAAGTCATCGATCCTTATAAATCCTGTGTGATAAACTTTGAATACTGTGAGAAGAGACTTAACCAAATGAGTAGTAGTTGTTTGTTGAAAGTACCCCTCTATTCTTTTAAAATAAACTTTTAATTTTAGAACAGTTTTAGATCTACAGAAAAATTGTGAGTATAGTACAGAGTTCTTGTACCTAGTTTTCCCTAATGACAACTTACGTTAGTATAGTACATATCACAATTAATAAACCAGCGTTGATCCATTACTATTAAATAAGACATATATTTTATTTAGATTTCTTAGTTTTTTTAAAAAGATTTTATTTATTTATTCGACAGAGATAAAGACAGCCAGTGAGAGAGGGAACACAAGCAGGGGGAGTGGGAGAGGAAGAAGCAGGCTCATAGCGGAGGAGCCTGATGTGGGGCTCGATCCCATAACGCCGGGATCACGCCCTGAGCCGAAGGCAGGCGCTTAACCGCTGCGCCACCCAGGCGCCCCTAGATTTCTTAGTTTTTACTTAATGTCCCTTTTCTGCTCCAGAATCCCACCAGACTCCCACACTACATTAAGTCATCATGTCTCCTTAGGTTCTTCTTGGCTGTGACAGTTTCTCAGACATTTCTTGCGTTTTGATAACCTTGACAGTAAAAGACATTTTTGATGACATTACCTGACCTTAACTGGTTAGGTACTTTGCAGAAAGCCTCTCTATTGGAATTTGTCTGATGTTTTCTCATTATTCTACTGAGGTTATAGATTTTTGGGTAGAAGATTATAGAGATAAAGGGCCATTCTCATAACATATTAAGGGTACATACTGTCATCATGTTTTATCACTGTTGATGTTACCTTGATCACCTGGCTAAGGTAGTGTTTGTCAGATTTCTCTACTTGAAAATTACTCTTTTCCTTCCCTTTCATATTGTACTCTTTGGAAGGAAGTCACTATATGTAGCCCACACTCAGGAGTGGGAATTATGCTCCACCTTCTTAAGGGTTGAGTAGCTACATAAATTATTTCATCCACCTACTTTTTATCTATTCCCTTAAGTACCATTCTCTGGAGTCTGAAATACTCCATTTGAACTAATTTTTTTTACAGAGTAGTAACACGTTCCACTGCTAAGTATAATAACAGTTTTTACATCCTTTTAATAACCAAATAACTATTCATCCTTAAACCATCCCTGTGAAATTTTACAGTTCCTCTTCTGCTACTTTTGATGTGCTATTTTTGCTTTTAGAAACTAACAAACAACAAATTTCCCCTTTCAATACTATAATTAGACCTGGTGTTTAGAGTATTGCTCCAAAATTGATATTATCCTGTAGAACTCCAACCCATACAATCTACAGAGATACTACCATGGTGTCATGATCTTAAAACAAAGCCAATGCAAGTTATTTACTCATAAAAAAAATCACCCACCACACATAAATGTGTGTGTATATAGATACACACACATATGTATGTTGGCTTTCTATACCAAGGCATATTTAAAATAAACTAAAATTCATAAAATTACAATATGAACAATTTTAAGTGTGGGTTTCTTCTGATATGGTCTGCTAATGCCCAATCCCCCAACCTTAAGCCTGAAATATATTTTTATACAGTAACAATATAATTTCCTAACAAGGGTAGAAGTGGCCTTTTTGAGAATTATTCACCTGTTGTCCAAATCAACATAATGGATATCTTTATAAGGATTCACCAGAACAATGTCCCTTAGACTTCAATGTGAAGAAAAGTTTTGCTTTTGAAAAATTGTTATTCGGGCACTTCCCCTTTCCTTTTCCTAAAGTCAAATTTGTGCTTTACCTCTATAAAGTGGGAAGGATGTTAGGGAAAGATGTTGACTGGTATGTTTCTTGTGCAGTAACATCTTTGAGTTAATTTCACTATCTTATCACACCTTCCCCTTAGTTCTATTTTCTTTACTTACTTTTCTGATACATTATATGTAGGTATATGTATTTTTGTAAACTGTCTCAGATCCTACTTGGAAGAAGGCAGAGTAGTAGAAAATAAACACCTAAATAGAGTGCATAGTATTTTCTGAGTGGTGGTAAGCAGTTCCCAGAAGGGAAAACAAAAGTGAGAGAATTTTTGCTTCCCAAAATGAAAAAGTTGAGTTGATAAAAGTGCCCAAATCCTTTTAAACTGCCTCAGAATTTTCTGAAAACTGGGACCAAGAATTATGTGAAAAGAAAAAGAGGAAGAAAAACATAATACTTCGAATGGAGTCAGTTCTCATGACGATATTCATGGCAATCATCCCCGAATCTAGACCAAAAGTTCCAGATCTTGTTAAATTTAAGACAAACCTCTTCGAACTTAAACTTGTAAGAAAACAATCCAGATCGCCCTTCCCCCCATATATTACTCTCCCATTCGTTATCCTTCTTAAATAGACACTTTAGGACAATTTACTGATGCGCCATATCCATCCTATCTGGTTCTCCGGTTTGACATTCAAAAGGGGGCTGCAGGTGCGGAACCTCGGGCGCTCCGCGGCGAGCGCGCTTTAAAGCCGCCGCCAGCCAGCGCCGCTGTAACCCCGCGCACCGGCCGGTCGCCGGCTCCTGCCCCTTTCAATCTGCGCCGACGCGGAGGCCGGATCCCGGGGACTCCCCGTGCCGGGAATCTCCCGCCAGCTGCGCGCAGCGTCCCAGCGACGGCAGGAGCACGTGGAGCGGCCGGGTAGACAGAGCGCAACTCCAGCCCAGCCCGGCGACAAGATGGAAGGTGAGCCTCCAGTCCGCTTCTTTTCTAAGGGGTGTTTGAAAAGCTCGACCGGTGCACGCAGCAGAGGGAGTTCCTTCTGGATCTCGGTTTTGCTTCTATTTATTTCTTTTGTCAAAAGTAAATATGAGGCATTTCAGAAGGCAAAGCGTGTCGGTTCTCATAATCTCTCATATTGCTCCCCCTAACCCCCACGTAACTTTGGAACGTGATAACTTCTCCTCAATTTTATGTCTTAGGGGTTGTCAGACATGAGGGGTCAACTCGAAGTCTGCAGAGGAAGAGTACTTATGGGGCGTCCCTGAAATGGCAGCAAACCTGGGTTGGAATCACTGATCCTTTTGGATGCTTTTTTCATCCATGGCCTCAGTGTCCATTGGAATTATGCTAATCTGAGTGACTTCTTTAGAATGAAACGTGACAGTTTTTTTTTCTTTTCTTCTAAGAGTAATTGCTATCATATGGGAAAGGTGAATTTTAAAGTGGTTGGCACTGGTGGTTCCCGTGGAACTCTATCTTCTAATGATCCTTCTTTACCCAAAGCAAAAATCAGGCTCAATTAAAAAGTTTCATTTGAACTAATTTTGAAAGTCGTGAAACTCCTCGCTTCTCAAAAAATTTCCAGTATGTACTTACTTGGGATAACTAAAATTTCACACTACTATTGTAAACTTCTCAGTGGTCTTTTCAACAAGTGTTTGTAAAACCTTGAAAATGGCAGATGCATTTCAAGTTGGGGAAGGTGAGATATTTCGAAGATCAGAATTTTTGAGAAACGTATTCATTCTCTTAATAAATGAGATACTGACACCTAATAAAAATGTGAATTTGAGAAATAGTATGAATAGCATGGATTTTTTTCGTAATAATCGAAGGATCTTATGCTGCCAATGAACCTTGATCTTTGGCAACTCTAAGTCTAGAGTATATGAAGTTATTTAAATTTGATTAAATAATTTGGGACACAAGATACAGGTGGTAGAGCTTCCCCCCTCACAGTATAATTGAATGCAATATTGTGGCCCTGAATCCTCAGTTTGTACATGGGTATGCCTACAATTTTTCCGACTGCCGTGGCCCATATAAATTTTTTTTCTTGTAGAATACCAAACAAGTCAATGAACAGTATGTGTTTAGTATGGATATGAAAACTTTTAAATGGCCATTATGAATAATGCTTCAGGTATTTTCTCTTATGAAAAACTATGCTGTTAAATTTTAAATTATTGGGGTTTTAAAGTAGTTTTAAAAATTGACATTGTGAATATTTCAAAATGGTTTATGAAGTGTAATTGTTAACATGTAAAAGTCTGGTTGGCCAAGAACAAGAAAAAAATTAGGTCGTTGTACATTATGAAAAAATAATTTTAAAAACTCTCATGCTTTAATTATTATAGATGAGTTGCTGGATTTATTTTTGTGAAGTTATAAATCAATAGCCAACACTTTTTTCTTATTCTTAATCATTTCACTTCTCCAGACTAACGTACAGAATAGTGTAAATCCATGGAAAATAGAGTGTTTCCCTGTAAATGTTAATACTCCTGAATTCATTTAATGTGAGATAAAGAAATTATTACCTAAATAACATAACTGGGTATAGTAATGCCCCTAACAAAGACTTTTAGATAAGCCTGAATAAAGACTGTCTGAATAAGAAAGGAATGAAAACTTGTATAGAATTTGGTTTAGAAAGTACAAACTATAAATGAAAAGAGATGGAATATAGGGTATAGACAGTGATCAGTTTTGAGTTTAGATGTCTAGATTAAATTCATAGGTCCAGGGGCGCCTGGGTGGCACAGCGGTTACGCATCTGCCTTCGGCTCAGGGCGTGATCCCGGCGTTATGGGATCGAGCCCCACATCAGGCTCCTCCGCTATGAGCCTGCTTCTTCCTCTCCCACTCCCCCTGCTTGTGTTCCCTCTCTCGCTGGCTGTCTCTATCTCTGTTGAATAAATAAATAAAATCTTTAAAAAAAAAAAAAATTCATAGGTCCATAGAGATGGATGGTATATAGTATGCTTAATGCAAAAACTTCAACACTTAAATCAAAAAATAAAATTTGAAAAAGATCAATGATGTGAATTTGGCTGTTGTAACATCAGGTCCTTGAGGATGGAGTAGTTGATATAGTAAAATATCTAGTTCATTAGAGACACCTGAGATTGACTAATCTGGTCCATGTGTTTGATATTTAAAATATTTTTATATTATCTTGACATTTTGGCCTCAATAGACAGAGATTTGAACTACAGTGTATACCTCTCATTTCTTGGCAATATAAGAAAGTAGAATACTTTATGGAATACCTTTATTTTCTGCTTAATTTGGTGGTTAAATTAACATGCTACAGTTTATTGTGAGATGTGAAGCTATTTAGTCATTCTTTCAGCATATAAAATCTCTTTTAAATTCATTCTTCAACAAACGTTTATTGAGACTTTCTATGTGTGAAGATGTCAGATGAAATAAGCTTTTGAAATTGGAATTTTGTCAAATAAAAATGAAAATACACGTAATACACGTAATAAATCAGAAGCTATAACTTTTTTCTTTTCTCACAATCTGTGATCCTAAATATTTTCTATCCAAAGACTCGTGATGTTGCTAAATGTTGTTATTTGTGTTGTAATAACAGTAGTTCTTCTATCTGTTATAGTTGAGAAATGAGGTGGTTCACAAATACGAATTTCAAAGGTATTGACATGTTTCTCATTTAATATGAAACCTTTCTATTTAAACAATATTGGATAGAGATCTAAGTGTATTTACTACCCAATCCCTGTCTTATAAACAAGGTACACAAGAGATAACTTTATCTTGGTAACCCTGGGTTACTATTCTGACCATCAGGTAATGTATTATTATTCTATAATATATTCTCACAGGGGTTTTGAACTGTGCAGACCTGAATGCCCCTACACTAAATATTCCAGGGTTATTGAACAAATTTTTTCTCCTTAATGTCAGCTACCACATGGCTTTTGTGGAACCCATTTTTCATTTCTAAGTCCCTTCCTATGCTCTGGATGGGAGTTTTACAGAGATATAACCTCCAAATGGTGTTTACTAGCCCTCCATTATGAGCATATGAAGGATGAAATGGTAAAGTTCAAAGGAACAAACTACAGAAAGGCCACAGGATCCTGATAGAACATAATTTTAGAAAATTCCTGTTTGTGCTTCCTATGATCGATCCAACATGGGATTTCACACTTCCATGTCTTCATTAAACTCTTCAGTTCATTCTTTAAATTTGTTATGCCTATTCATCCTTTAAGAGTCTGCTCAGGCATCATCACCCTGAAGGCTCTGCAGATGCCCTCTTTCTGATGACCTTCTCTGATGCCTTCTGGTAGTCACCCTACTGGTCACTCACCTCCCTCCACCTCAGCTAAGAGCCTTTCCTTTCTGTGCATATTTTGCCAATTGTATTGAAGTTATTTATTGATTTAAATGTTTATTCCCCCACTGGTCTTTAAGCTTCTAGAGGACTGAGAATATGTCTTATTTTTGTATGCTCAGTGCCAGGAATAGTGCTTGATTCATAAAAGACCCTCAGAGTTTGTTGCATTCAATTAAGAAAATAGTGCTGAAAAGCAATTTTTGTTATGTTTATTATGATGCCTTTTATTTAATTAATTTTTATGAGTAGGAACTTGATGCTAGCAATTTTTCGATAGAACTCAGAAAATTTTAAAATACTTAATTAAACGGTATAACAGAAAAAGAAAGCCAAGAAAACAAAAATGTTATTGGGTATTTTGGCTAAACTATCCCTAAAGTAAAATCTTATCTATTAACTTTATATTGGCAGATTTCAGGATCACATATTAGTCCATTAAAATATGAATCAAATATGAGCAGAAATTTGCTTTCTCAATCAGTAAGATATAGATGATACCATAAAATTAGCATACAACTTTCCAGTGATACCTTTTTAATACATAATTGTAAACTTGTCAATATATTTACTGTATATATTCACTTATTTAGGAGTAAAAGATTATTCATCGATCTTTTATCAGACATCCAATGTTAATTGTCTCCTGGCTCCAGCTATAGTTCTAGACCATGTTTGAGAAGAACTGAGAGATTAATACAGAAACCTGCCTGTAGTAGGTGCTCAATAAATGATTTTTTGTGTGCTAAGGATTCATTACTTATTTTGAAAAATGATCCTAAACATCATGAGGACATAGAGATCACTCTGCTATCTAGCCTTTTAAAAATACAACTTTTTATTGACTGGTATATTTATAAAAATTAAAAACCATAAGGATGACTCTGTCTTTTGAATCGCTAAAAAAAAAAGATGAAATACTGAAACAATAATTATATTTCTGCTATATGTATTTTAAATATGACCTATGTATAACTATTATTATTATTATGTAATTATCAAAATACTTTAATCCCCAGTGATTTTGAATGAGATAATCTTTTCAGCCTTAAGTGAAATCTGCTTTCTGCATCCCAAATTAAAGTTCTTAGAGTCCAAAGTAGTGTAGAGTAAATCAAAATAATATGGAGTTGATATCGTATTAGAGTGGATATGTATTCCACTTAGGAGAGATAAAAGAAAAGTAGGTGTTTAATAATGGATATGAAACAGAATAAAATGCATTTATGAACAATACTCTTTACTCATTGTCAAAAATTCAAAATCAGTCTACCTCCCAAATTTTTATATCAATAGAATTGGCAGCATATCACAAATTGTATTTGTTAATGTATGTTCTTAGAGCTTTTTGGCACATCAGATTACTTGTGGGTTTATACAGGAAACTTTTTTTAAAATAAGGGAAACTGAAAATATTTCAATAGCATCACTGATGAAACAATATAAAGGTATATTTTCTACTTGTAACTCTTAATTATCTAAAGATTACTTAAGTAGATTTCTTGCTTATTTTGGTTGTTAATATACTAGTAGCTCCTTCTGGACTGTCAGGTTCCAAAGTGTAGGCATCTTTTTGTCAGCCCATTCCTCAGCACATAGTACGACTACGGTCATATTAATTGAATAAATTAATGAATGAGTTGCCTGTGTGTTCGCTCATTTGATTATTTGTTCAGCTTTTAGGGTAAAAAGAGTAAGGAAAATAATGACATTGAAACTAGTTAATTTTGCTGGCTAATTTGTCAGAGGTGCTGTTAAAGGTTTGGTAGGAGTTTGGAATGTTGGCTAAATCCAACAATATGAATCCTACCATGTTTTTCTAATCCAATATTGGCTCTACTCTGGGCAAAATAATATAGTGCCTTCTAACTTTTGCATTTGTTTAAAATTTTTGCTACATTCTTTATTTCAGTGAAGCACTGCACTTTCCACAATAAACCATTTCTTTATAACAATGTTTTAATTCTTAAAGTTGACAACATATTTCACCTAATTTGAGTTCTCTATCACAGCACTATCAGTTCACTTGCAAAGTGATATCTATTTGAAAGACTATTAACTTGTCAGAATATTTGGCACATCAGAATAGTTTCCTGTAATAGTAGTCATATAGAGTCTGTGGATATGAAAAAAAGATCATGCTCACAAACCTATAAATACTTTATAGATGTGGAGTTACATCATAGTTGATACATAATAGCTCTAGCCTGAAAACTGAAAGTTACTAATTTTTATACTTAACAATTAATCATTTTTGCTATCTTCCGCCTTTATCTCTGTAATTAGGAAATCACTCGCTAATACTCATTAATAGTTGATTTTATGCTTGCATACGGTTTAGACAGTACCACAGATGTGCATCAGAGGCTAACTTGGTTTAAATTTCATTTGACTTTCATGAGTATCATTTACCAAATTTTAATGCATTGAAGATCATCAATGTATAAATATATACTCAGATCTCAAAATAAAACTTTTTTTTCACTAACTCTTTGAAACTCTTTGACATATAAACACTTTATAAATATGACAAGTAAGATTGTGGTTCTGAACTCATATTTTTTTTCCTGTGCATATTTGCTCAAGTAAAATTATTTAAGTAAGAACATCATTAACTCTCCTATTCCCTCTATTTAACTAAGTGCCCAGAAAGGCTCAGGCTAAGGTGCTTGGAACCTGCTTTTACCACAGCATAGTAACCAACTGTTCAATAGTAAGAATGTGTAGCATGGTACATCATGATTATATATTATAAATTTCTCATGTACTTATTTTAAGGTTGGGTTACTTCTTGTCTGATTTTTATGTTCAGAATTAAAGAATGTAAAGATTTGTTAGATATTTTTATTGATTCAACTTTGAAACGAAGGTTACTTACCATCTTCTTTCAAATTTCAGGGAGTAGTTTAAGAACTATTCTGAAATAATAAGGTGAAACACTTGCACGTGGTAACAGTTTTTATATATGCATCTTCATTTCTTTTCGTATTGACAAATAAAACAAAACACAGAAATGATGTGTTTGAAGCTGATATAAAGCTGCAAGTTTCATCTATATCTATAGATTTTTAGTTTTTGTTTATTAAAACAGCCTTGTTGTTCTCATTGTTTGACCTTTCAGTAATTCTTATATATTTGAACTTACTATATTGTATACTACTAAGATACCTCTTTACCTGTTTTATGTACGGTAATCTATGTAAGATTTCATTTGAGAAATGAAGTGCCTCTTCAAAAAAAATTTAAAAATTACTGGGATAGAAACAGATGCTTTTTAACTAAGTAGTCTCTGGTAGTCAGTGTTGTCTAAGGTTCAGCAAGTTCCGTAGAAATTATGACTGTTAGACATTAAACCCCTGTCCCTTTGGCTCTACAACTTCCTTTGTTAAGACTAAGCTTCCTAACTTCATTTTGGTACTGTAGATGTTATGCTGTACCTTTCAAACCTTGAGAAATAGCTGGCCCATTGGCCTAGAAGAAATAATTGTCCAAAGCAGTTGTATGCCAGTGGATTCAAGGGGGCCAGGTGAGAGAGATTATTTATACCTGGTGTAAGCCACCGATACTCTGCCTCTCTTGGTTGAGAATCATTTCAGTAGGACAAAAGACTTTATGGACCATCCTACCAACACACTTCTGCTTGCCACCATAAAAACAAAATTCCCTAGAATTAATGGGTAATAGAATTAGAATGAGTCACCATTTTAACATTTTTCATGCATTCTAGAAATAAGATTGTGAGCTTGTTTGGTAAACAATACTTCACTATAAAATAGGCCCTTGGCTTTTACAAATGTAACCTGCTGTTTTGACTCTGCGAGTGGCCTGAAGGAATACAATAATACACAGAAATTTGTAAATGTGTTGGCTTTTGTAAAGATTTAAATAGGATAATGTATATAGAAGTCCTACCTCAAATTTGAATTAGTAGGACTGAGAAACCAGAGTACACAGTATATAGCTTCTGTGTTAGCCTAGCCAACAGCATCCATGCACGTCTTAATAAAAGAAATTTGGAGTTTCTCAAAGGACTCTACAGTTTTCCATTGCAAGCATCGATGACCGAATGTGGTCCCATTTGTCCCAAACCCAAGCAAACCTAGGGAATTTTTATAGGTAATCTAACTTAGGGATGGAGACATACTCTGTATAATGGGACAAATAATGGTTTAAAAAGTTGATAGTAGGGGCGCCTGGGTGGCACAGCGGTTAAGCGTCTGCCTTCGGCTCAGGGCGTGATCCCGGCGTTATGGGATCGAGCCCCACATCAGGCTCCTCTGCTATGAGCCTGCTTCTTCCTCTCCCACTCCCCCTGCTTGTGTTCCCTCTCTCACTAGCTGTCTCTATCTCTGTCAAATAAATAAATAAATAAAATCTTTAAAAAAAAGTTGATAGTAAAAATTAATATAATGCTTATATATCTTGTAGCTAGTACTCTATATAGTGACACTGATATTATATGATGACTCCTTGAGGTGTTCCATGGTGCATCTCACAGTTAACAAGAATTTGGATGAGACACACAAAAAAAGACAAAAATTGGTTTTTATCAACAGGATACCCTTTTATACAAAAATCTTATGTGGGACAGATGCAAGTGTGATGTTCCAGTTGAGAGGAGGGAGAGGCTTACCTAGCTTTTGGCTCTTCCCTTCTCCTGACACAGAGTGGCACCTGTGGCAGCCCTCTGAAACCCTGGAGT
The DNA here is from genome assembly GCF_002007445.2 of Ailuropoda melanoleuca. NCBI lineage: Eukaryota > Metazoa > Chordata > Mammalia > Carnivora > Ursidae > Ailuropoda > Ailuropoda melanoleuca. Next base: position 24,314,865 of record NC_048230.1, on the reverse strand, counting down.
TCCATAGAACACATTTGGAAAACTATGGACTCAGACTGTTACATGGTTTTTTCTATTGGTAACCCTGTATCTAGACTTACCTCCTTCAATCCATTTTGAGGATTGCTGCCAGAATGATCTTCCTAAAATGTCAAGTTATTCCCCTACTAAAAATCATTTGAAGGATTTCTTAGTAGGGCATTTAAGAAAATCCACAATGTATGGGGCGCCTGGGTGGCTCAGTCGTTGAGCGTCTGCCTTCAGCTCAGGGCGTGATCCCGGCGTTCTGGGATTGAGCCCCACGTCAGGCTCCTCCGCTGGGGGCCTGCTTCCTTCCTCTCCCACTCCCCCTGCTTGTGTTCCCTCTCTCACTGGCTGTCTCTATCTCTGTCAAATGAATAAATAAAATCTTTTAAAAAAATCCACAATGTAGCTTCAATATACCTTGCCAGTAGTGTCCTCTGTCCTCTAATGTTATTCTAGACTGCATAGTGTTCTCTGAACATGCATTACTTTTCCTAACTCCCCATTTTTCTAATGCTGTTCAACCCAAGAAGTCCAAAAATGAACTCATCTCTCCAACCCAAACCAACTTCTCCTGACTTCCCAACACTGTTAATAGCACCACAATCCCACTGAAATCCTTGTTCATTATGTTCTATCAAAAACGTCATCCCTTTTAGGAAGCCATCCTTCATTCCAGGTTGGAGTTTTTCCCTTTTTTTGAAACTCAGTAATGTTTTATGTCTAATGACTGCCAGAACCTAACTCCATTTTATGTATAAACATTAAGTATTTTTGCATGGTTTCAATACAGTCTAAATTGTCTAAGAATGTAATTACTATACAAACATAGAGAAGATGATTCTTTGTTATGTTAAGAGCCAAGGCTCTTTTGCCATTATTGTTGGAACCTGTATCCTTCTGTATTTTTAGGTCTTGCATTCATGGTGATTCTACAAATATATCTGACTGCCTTATTATTATGTTTTCTAGAATAATCCTGCTGGTATACTTACCTATTGAAATACAGATTATTTTATTTTCATGTTTCACCTTTGTATGACAGATGCAGCTTTATTAAAAGCTTACAGGGGTACCTGGGTGGCACAATCGGTTGAGCCTCTGTCTCTTGGTTTCAGCTCAGGTCATGATCTTGGGATCCTGAGATCAAGCCCCCCATTGGGCTTCACACTCAGGGCAGAGTCTGCTTGGGATTCTCTCTCCCTCTCCCCTGTCCCTCCCTCTCATGCTTTCTCCCCCTCTCTCTCTCAAATAAATAAATAAATCTTTTTTAAAAAAAGAAAAAAATCTTCCATGTATGGATAGGTGATATTTAATTCATGATGATAAAAGAGGTATTATAAAATATTTTTTTAAAAGTGGGACACTTCTTTCCAGATCACTGGCTGTGTGGGTTGGGGTGGCCTGAGCTGGGGGTCCTGTGCTGAGATGCTTCAAAGCCTTGTTAAAAATGTTTGGGTCCGGGGCGCCTGGGTGGCACAGCGGTTAGGCGTCTGCCTTTGGCTCAGGGCGTGATCCCGACGTTGTGGGATCGAGCCCCACGTCGGGCCCCTCTGCTGTGAGCCTGCTTCTTCCTCTCCCACTCCCCCTGCTTGTGTTCCCTCTCTCGCTGGCTGTCTCTATCTCTGTTGAATAAATAAATAAAATCTTTAAAAAAAAATGTTTGGGTCCCCATGAAGCCCTACTATACCCAAGTTTACTAGGAGATTTGGGTAGGAATGGGGTTGATGGGCTTCATCATTTATAAAATCAGGAGTGCTGATAAAAGAAGTAAATCTTTAAAAGCTTTGAGTCCTGCACCTGCTCATGGTCATCGGAATACTCATCAGATGGCCCATCAGTCTGGCTGTAAATCTCAGAAGCTCTGTTAGATGGGAGCATGGAATATTGCTGTTCACTTGTAGACGTGTTGTTTCCTTTGTGGTGTCAGTTAATATGACCATGAGGTGCAAACAAATAAAATAAAAAATAAAAGGGGGACACTTGGCCTTGGTAAGGGTGAAACCCGCTCTGAGTTTACTATACTACAAGAGACCACCACAACCTAAATAAGATAATGTGTATGAAAATTACCTGCATAGTACTAGACACAAAGTTGAGGTCGAGCAAATTGTTTATTTAATTCATAAATCATTTACAAGGATCCTTTAGACCCTCGCTAATTTAAATATAGTCTGTGAACCAACAGCATCAGCAACATCTGGCAATTGTTACAAATGCAGAATTTAAGGCCAGACATGCTGAATTAGAATCTGCATTTTAACAAGGTTCCTAGGGAATTCTTGTGCACATTTGAGTCTTATAACATTGCCCACAGTTTGAGAAGTATCAGTGCAGGTTATCATCAGTCTCATAGCATGTGTTGGATTAGTAGTGGCGGATCATCTTTATGTATTTAGAATATATTTTTTATTTAAATGCTGATTATAGGGGGGGCCTGATGGCTCAGTCGTTAAGTGTCTGCCTTCGGCTGGGGTCATGATCTCAGGGTCCTGGGATAGAGCCCCGCATCAGGCGGGGAGTCTGCTTCTCCCTCTTCAACTCCCCCTGCTTCTGTTCCCTCTCTCGCTATCTCTGTCTCTTGAATAAATAAATAAAATCTAAAAAAAAAAAGAATCTTATAAAAAATAAATGCTGATTTTTAAAGATAGTTGAATAACAAAAAGCTTTGTAACACTTATTTTTGACTTGTCTTGTAATACAACATTTATAACACAACCTAATCCAAAAATCAGAAATCCTCATTATTCATTTAAAAAATATTGAATGCCTATTACGTGCCACATATGCAAAATATTGGCAATACGATGGTAAACGAGATAGGCAGTGCTTTGCTACCATTGAATTTACGGTTGGGTAAGAAAGACCCTCACACCCCCGATAAGTAAGTAGCAAATGAAATAATTAAAATAATGTAAGTGCTATGAAGAAAATAAAAAGAGTGCTAATATGGAGATTAATGGTCGGGGTCATGGTTGGTGAACCTCTCCTCTAAATAAAATGTTTGGTTAGAGATAGAAATTTGGTCATCTTCAGCACATAGGTGATATTTAATGCCATGAGAATGGATGGGATCACCTAAAGAGAGAATGTATCATAAGAAGGGGGCTCAGGATTGAGTCCTGAGAAACATCTAATTTAAGTGGTCAGGTAGGGAAGGAAGAGCCAGCAAAAGATAAAGAGCAGCCAGCAAGACAGAAGGAAAACCAGCAGAGTGTGGTGTAACAGAATTCAAGAGACGGGAGTGTTTCATGAAGAAGTAGGTGGTCGGCTATGTTGAATGTTGCTGAAAAATCAAATAAAGTGGGGAGAAAAAGTTGAAGTTGGTTTTAGCAACATAAAACTTGCTAGTGTCCTTAACAAAAGTGGTTTCTGCAGAGTGGTGAGTGAGGATGGATCCCAAATTAAAGTGGTTAAAGGAGGGATGGGAATAGAGGAAGTAGAAATGTGGATACAGACCATTTTCCCCAAAAGTTTAGCTAGGAAAGAAGCAGAGGAAATAAGTGGGGCTGTTGCTGGAGAAAAATGTGGATCAAGAAATTTCATTTGTTTTTGTTTTCCAAAGACGAATGACACTTAAACTATTTGTAGCCCAAGACAAAACAACAACAACAACAAAACCCCCCCCAAAAAAAAACCCTCCAGGAGCAAAGTTGAAACAGATCTTGAAATCTCAATTCTCAGGGAAGTTTGACTGGAGTATTAGCTATCATTGAAAGTATCTTCATATCTACTCGACACATGCCACGTAAATATATTTCCTCACTGTGAGAGTTTGTAAGATATACTCTGCCCATTTAGTAGATGGTTGGTATAATCTGTACTCTTCTACAAAGAATCATAAGAAAACCTTGAAATTCACTTTTTTTCAAAAGTGGAAAGTTCATACTATAATGGCAATTCTAAGGTTTGCGATTTTCAATATTTGAATATGAGTGTTCAACAGATTTTTTTTTAATTAAGGAATAACTTACGCAGTGAAGTGCACGTGTCTTACATTATATAGCTTGACCAATTTTTACCTGTATACACATTTTCCTGTTCTTATATGGAACATTTGCATCACCCCAGAAAGTTCTCTTGTGTTCATTTATAACTGGTATGCCCCCTTTGCCCTAAGTTAAACGTTATTCAGACTTCTATCATCATAGACCAGTTTTCCTGTTCTTGATTTCCATATAGATGGAATCATACAGTATGTGCTTTTTTTGGTGTCTGGCTTCTTTGGCTCAACATCCTTTTGAGATCTACCCACATTGTTACATTTGTTGGTAGTTTATTTTCTTTTATTATTAAAAGGTATGTATATACCACAATTTGTATATTTATTCTACTGTTGGACATTTGATTGTTTCCAGTGTTTGTCTGTATTATGAACATTCATGTGCATGTCTTTTGATGGACATATACATTCATTTCTCTTGGATAGAGATCTAGGGTTAGCATTTCTGGGTCATAGGTTAGATATATAATTAGCTTTGATACATACTGCCAGATAGTTTCCAAAGTGGTTGGACCAGTTTACCATCCTGCTAGCAATATTGGAGAGTTACAGTTGTTCACATATTGCCAACACTTGTTATTGTCAGTCAGTCTTTTTAATTTTAGCCATTCTGGTGGATGTGTAGTGGTATTTCATTCTGGTTTTAATTTGCATTTTCCTAATGAATAATGATGTTGAATACCTTTTCATATGTTTATTGGCCATTTGGATATCTTCTTTCCTGAAGTTCTGTAAGTCTTCTGTACACTTTTTTAAGTTGTGTTGTTTGTATTTTTTCTTATTGATTTTGTAGATATTTAAAAAATATTTTAGAAACATGTACTTTGTCAGATGTGTATTGCAGTTTTTTTCTCGCATTCTGTAACTTGCTTGTTTTCTTAATCTATTTGATAAGTAGAATTCTTGACTGTAATTAAGACAAATATATCAATTTCTTTTCTTTTGGGATTGAGTGCCTCTTACGTCCTGTTTAAGAAATCTTTGCCTACTCAAAGACCATAAAAAATTCTCCTCTAGAAATTTCATTGTTTAAACTTTCACTTTTAGTTTTATTACCCACTTCAAAATAATTATTCTTTTTTTGACCCCAGTTATTTTAGAAGAGAAACTAGACATTTTGCAGTTATAAAATGAAAATCTTTTTTTTTTTTTTTTTTTTAANGGCTCATAGCAGAGGAGCCTGATGTGGGGCTCGATCCCATAACGCCGGGATCACGCCCTGAGCCGAAGGCAGACGCTTAACCGCTGTGCCACCCAGGCGCCCCTATAAAATGAAAATCTTACTTGGAATATGTTGGACTCAATCATTTTAGCACATTTTTTTTAAATAGCAATGAGATGAAATGCCCATTCTTCCTTTTCTCTGTTCGTTTGGTGGCATGTGATATCCATGGTAAAATAAAAATGTTTTTATTTTTTTACAATTGTATAGTAATTGACCTTTCAAAGAAAATAACACTAAATGTTGCATTTGTTGTTTTAGACCTGTTCCCAACAGTCTATAATTTCCTCATTATACATTTAATCTAGGGGGAAAATAGGATATTTTATTTAAAAAAGAATAAGATAAGAAAAACTGGAATGGTGATGTAGACTGTATTTGATCTTGTGTCCCTAAAGAAGTAATCTTGCTATTTCTTAACCTTTTCCTTAGCCCAATGTAGAAAGGAAGTTTTCATGGTTAGAGGAATTAAACTCTCATTTTATATCTTCCTTTCCCCTCAGTCATAGTCAACTGAAGTGTTTGAAATATCAGACCTACTTCTAAAGTTCATAATCTATATAGGAGAGCATTTTAAAACATTGTTTAAATTCCTTGAAACAAAGGTGTAGTTCAAGACATGAATCCTTCTTCTCTTCTTAATGTGCCTCTGACATTGCACCCTTAGACAATTATGTGACTGTGTTTTTTGTCTTTCTTGTGTCCTGAATTTTGTCTGTATAATTGGGAGAATAATAAATGCCACTGCACCTGTTTATCTTGCAGAAATACTGTGAGATAATATGAAATCTCATTTGCACTACTGGACTAAGTGCTTGATGCCACATTTTTGGAGAGCCACAAGCAAACAAAACCAAGTTCAGAAGAAAGCTCTCACACCATGGTTATGAACTGAGTGGTAGCATCTGAATGATAATTTATCCTCTATGTTTCCAGAGAGCTGTACTAGGACCTGAAATGGAGATTTCAGGAAATTTGAGTTCAGCTATATTTAAGGAGGAACTTTTTTAACCATTAGAGTTTTTCTGAAATGGAAAGGAATAACATTCTGTATTATTGGAAGTGTCTAAGCCCAGGCTGTGCAACCCAAATAGGGGAATATTGGAGGAAATTCAGGGGAAGGAGAGGTAAGATAGCTAAGATATCTACTCCAATTCTGATATTCTAATTTCATTGGTACTATTATACTGTACATTTTACATTATATTATTCTTGTGGTGGTAAGATTCCAGGAATGATTTTAAGTGGTAGTATTAAGAGAACTGGTGAAAGACCTTTCAGAAATACTAGTTCATACTTCTGTTGCGTTGCCACATTTACAGTACTGACTGTTACTGTTGGGATTGAACACATTTTTTTAGTCAGTGACTCAATTTCCAGACGTTTTAGTAAAAAAGTAAAAGTGAATATTTTATATAAGAGAAAATATTTTTTAAAAAAGAGGCATGGGGATAGGAGAGTCAGTTTACCGTTAGGAAGATAAAAAGGAGTGTCTACACTGAGAGATAGCTTTCTGGCAGCTGTCAGGCACCAGTGCCACTGGCAGCTGGCAAACTCAGTACAGGATTTTTTCTAAGATTTAATATTTTGCTCTTCTTTAGCACTTACACTTTCTACTGGGAAAACAGACCAGTGAATAGAAATCAGATTTCTGAAACTAAGAACAGAATTTTGTTAGATGTTATTCTTAATTGAATGATAATTACTTATTATAGTATTAAAATCAAGGCAAGTTTACAACCATTTGAGTTAAAATATGATTACAAATTTTGTTGCCAATGTAAATACTTGGTTTTGTTTGTAGATAATTTATATTAGAGCTAAGAGGTAAAAACCTTCAACCGTGAACTTTGATGAACTCTGAATTAACCAGACGGCTGCCATTTCCAAGTTCAAATTGTATTTGTAATCTACCCCCTTTCATTTAGCAGTGCATAAAATGCTAGAATCTCTGAGAAAAATCTCAGTATCTTAACAAAAAATTCTAACTAGTGAAATTGTTTTAAAAGGCATCTTTGGGGGCATCTGGGTGGCTCATTTTTTAAGCGTCTGCCTTAAACTCAGGGTGTGATCCCAGAGTCCTGGGATCGAGCCCCACATCAGGCTCTTCTGCTGGGAGCCTGCTTCTTCCTCTCCCACTCCCCCTGCTTATGTTCCCTCTCTCGCTGGCTGTCTCTCTCTCTGTCAAATAAATAAATAAAATCTTCAAAAAATAAAAATAATTAAAAAAATGAAAGGCATCTTTGCCTTTGCCTTTGTCAATGAAAAGAGAATCTGAAGGAATAAAAACAAATTTGAAATTGTCATCTCTCAGTAAACATGATGAAGGCTGGTTTTCAATACTGGTAGAAAACAATTTGGGATTGCTAGTAAAGCTTTGAAATTCTGGAGTACTTGGAAAGCTACAGAAGACATAACCTTTAATTTTTCCAGTCCAATACATTTGTCACCTATCTCAGTAATAGAATAGTTACATTTTTTATAAGATTTCTTATTTAAGACATAAGGTGTCAATGGAAAACACTGACGATTTAATTAAAACATATCAGAGGATTAATTATTTAGTTGTGGGAAGGGCAAGAGGGCAAATGTTAGGAAAAGAGTGTTTGCTAGGGTTTTCTGCTGGATTATAATTTTGGCTTTTAAATTAGATAAGAAAAATAGTTTTATCTAATGATAGCAAAAAATCCTAATGGTAATATGATGCTAAGTATATATTTGTACACATACATATAAGTATATTTTTAAAATATTGTATCTGGGTGTTTGGCATCATGTGGTGTTTTTGTTTTTGTTTTTTACCCTCCAAAATGTCACATTAATGTTTCAAAAGTACAAAAGGTGCTGTCTCAGTGCTTTATATCTTTGATTACTGCATTACTGGAAACCACAACTTTTTCCTGAAATTCCAATTGTAGGAATTTTGGAAATATTGGTAGAAGATGGTTGTTGTTGTTTCCTGGTATAGTATCTTTAAAATTTTGCTTGATATTTAATTTTTATATGTGGTTTGATTTACTTTTTTCCTGATCCAGGGTTTTAATGTTTGTTTTTAAAGAAATAGTTTTGCAGTGGTATCCCAAGCAATAGCAGGATATTCTAAAATCTAGAGCAGTGCCATTCAGTAGAACTTTCTGTGATGGTAGAAATGTTCCTTACCTGTGCTGTCTAATATAGTAACCACTAGCCACATGTTCTATTGAGTACTTGAAATGTGGCAGGTGTGACTGAGAAACTAAATTTTTTATTTTAATTAATTTATGTTTAAAGTTAAATCACCACACGTGGCTGGTGGCTACTGTATTGGACAATAGTATTAGTATTGGTAACAGATCTAGAGCAGGACGTCTGTAAAGGACCAGAAAGTGACTGTTTAGGCTTTTTGAGTCATATAGTTTCTGTCACAACTGTTTGATTCTGCCCTTGGAGTACAGGAGCAGCTATAGCAGCACATAAATGAAGGACTTTGGCTGTGTTCCAACAATACTTTATTTTCGGATACTGAAATTTGAATTTCATAGTTTTCTTTTTTTTTTTTTAGGATTTTATTTACTTATTTGACAGAGAGACAGCCAGTGAGAGAGGGAACACAAGCAGGGGGAGTGGGGAAGCAGGGAGCCTGATGTGGGGCTCGATCCCAGGACCCTGGGATCACGCCCTGAGCTGAAGTCAGATGCTTAACAACTGAGCCACCCAGGTGCCCTTGAATTTCATAGTTTTCAAGTGGCATGAAATATCTAATTTTTAAAATCCATTTAAAAATGTAAAAACCAGCAGAGGGAGAGGAGGAAAGAAAAGTGTAAAACCCATTCTTATTTCACATGCCATACAGAAACAGGTGGTAAGTTGTAGTTTGCAGAACCTTGATCTAGAGTGCCCATTAAGATCAATGATAGAGATGTAAAAATTCATGTATTTGTTCAATAAATGTTTATTGAGTGTCCATCATGAGTAAGCACTGTTTTGGGACCTGAAGATACAGCAAAATAGCAATAAAACATACAGACAAGGGGTGCCTGGTTGTCTCAGTCCATTAAGTGTCCGACTCTTGGTTCAGCTCAGGTAATTTTCTCAGGGTTGTGAGATCGAGCCCTACCTTGGGCTCTGTGCTGGACGTGGAGCTTGCTTGAGATTTCCCCCTCCCTCTGCCCCTCCCCTCCCAAGTATATGTGTATATATGCCAGGTGGTGATAATGAAGAGATTTTTTGAAGAGAAATGAAAGAGGGCAGGAGAAAAGAATGTGACAGTGGAGGATGACATTTAATATTTTTAAATTTTTCGTTAAGTTTTTTATTTTAATTTCACTTGAGTTTAACATACTGGGTTGTATAAGTTTCAGGTGTACAATATAGTGATTCAACAACTCTATACAGTACTCAGTGCTCATCATATAAGCGTACTCTTTAATCCCCATCACCTGTTTCACCTACACTCTTCCCCCCGCCCATAGAAGATGATGTTTTATATAGGGTAGTCAGGTAAAGCTTGTTTGGTAAGATGACTTTTGAGCACACACCTGAATGAAGAGGGGAAGTGGGCCCTATGGTGATCTGGGGAAAGAGCATTCTGGTCAGAAGGAAAGGTAAATGAGAAGGTCTTGAGGCAGGAGTATGATTTACCTATTCAAGTAACAGAAGAGATGTAGAAAATAGAGGAGATTTATACTTAAACAAAATTAACCCACTTTGGAATTCTTTCAGCATCAGCACCAGTTATGTGTAAACATCAGTACAGGAAACTATACTTATTTTAAAAGCAATATAGGGACCCTTCATTCTTAACTTTCTAGAGCATTCTTTTGGAAAATATTCTAAAGCTATGTTGATGGCGAACATATTAAAAAAGACCCCAGTAGACCCCATCAAATGGAACACTTCTGAGGGTTTTTTTGGACTGAAGTTAAAGAAATTACAAAATGATCCATTAAAAACTGAAAAATTTTTGCTGTACTTAGAAATATTTAACAGGTTTCTAGTCTTCAGTTGGAAATTCCTTCACTATCTATCCATTACCGGGCTTCATGTTTTTATGAGGACCTTTAAGTTTAGGTGGAAAAATGTACTTCAGTAACTCTTTTGTCCTTGTGTTTTAAATATTTTTTTAGTACCTAAGGAGACCATCCATGTAGCCTGATTATAGATGGTTTTAATGTCTCCTTTAAGTTCTGAATACTAAGGTGGTCAGAACCTCCTTTTTCTCTTAGAAACGGTACTAAGTTGTTTCTGGGGTTCTTTACAGCACACAAAGGCTGCTTGAAAAAATATTGAGAGCTATTTAAATGTCATTGTCAGAGAGTTTAAAAGGTTCAGGGGGCTGGGACCTTTTTCCTTTAGGTCACCAAATCAAAAGCCATCTTGCTGTGTAGTAACTAAAAGATATTTTCACATGAAGGTTGTTTATGTGAAACCTTTGAGCTAGTTTTCTTTCTTTTTTTCCTGTTAAGAATCCCTTTAGTGTGCAGTTAAGAGTTTCACATTTAGCTTTTTTAAAAAACTTTTTAAAAACGCTATCAAACTTACAGAAAAGTTGCAATACAATACAAAAACTTTTTTTTTTCAGAAATTTTGATACTAAGTTGCTGACATGATGCCCTATCACCCTTGAAAACTTTAATGTACTGAAGTGTACTTCTCTTACATAACCGTAACAATGTCTAAATCAGGAAATAAATATTGATACATTACTACCATTTAATCCTCGGACCCCATTCAGTTTTCTCCAGTTGTTTCTACAGTGTTATTTACTGCAGGAGGAGTCAGCTCAGAATCATGCATTATATTTAGTTGTCGTCTCTTCACTCTCCTTCAGTGGAACAATTTCTTAGTTCCTCAGTCTTTCATGACCTTGACAATTTTGGGGATTACAAAGCCAGTTATTTTGTCAAGCATCCCTCAATTAGAGTTCATTTTCTCATGGTTAGATTCATGTTCTGTGTATTTGGCAGCAATATCGCAGAAGTGATGCCGTGTTCTTTTTATTTTCAGATGGCACTTAATTTTCACTTGTCCCGTTACTGATGATGATCACTTTGTTTAGTTACAGTGGTGTCTACCAAGTTCTTCACTATGTAGTTGCTCTTTTCATCTTTGTAATAATAAGTATTTTGGGAGAAGCACTTTGAAACTATATAAATATTCCATTCATCATCTGACTTTTGGTTTACTTATTAATGTCAGTTTGGACTCATGAATTTGTTTTTTTCAATAGGTTATAATCCAATACTATCATTATTATTTTTATATTCCGTGTCTCAGATTTGGCCAGTGGAAACCCCTTCAAGATGATTTCTATATCCCTTAACATATCCTCTTCATTCTGTAAGCACTTCCTTGCTTTGCGACACAACAAAATGTTCCAGACTCATCTTATAGTTTTCCCTGCCCCAGCCCTGCAGTCAGCCACTTTTCCAACAAGCCTGGCTCCTTTAAGTGGAGAATGATATTTAGAAGTTAATTATCTGGATGCCAGAAGTTGTTGTAGTGTCACTGCTCCCAGGTGCTCTCAGTGGCCAGGGCTTGGGACTATTTGTATGTATATACATACACACATTTGCATCTATATTTTATACCTGTTATATATAGAGTAGAAGTCATGTGTTCGCACCAGTACCTTCATTTCCAATACAGTACCACAGGGTTTTTTTGTTTTTTTGTTTTTTGTTTTTTGTATTTGTAACTCCCTTCTCTGACAGGCAAAAATCTGGCTCTTATTCTTGTTATATTTACTTATTTGATCAAGCATCTTTATATAATCAATCATCCATTGCCACTATCATCCCTTCCTCAGCACAGATGCTTTTCTTGCCTCATTTGGGTCTTGTACAATAGCTACTGTGCTATGTGGACCCTCTTCAACTGCCCGGGCTCTGACATCTCCATGCAAGGCTGTCCCTAATATGTAGATGCCCTCTTCTTTCCACTCAAGTTCTGATACTTTACACTGGAGCACCCCTGTGCATGGAAGCTCTCTCCACAGTCCCCACGTAGGTGCCTTGCTTACCTCACTTAGGCTCTGAAAACCCACACCAGACCACCTCTATGCACAGATGTCGTATTTGCCATGCTCAGGCTCTGATTCATGTTAAGCTGTCCCTTATCTTGGATACCCTCTTTATCCCTCTTGGACTCCCCAGTATTCGAAGTCAGGCAATTCTCCTGCCTAAATGCCCTCTTTAACCTACTCAGGCTCTGATTTCCCATTTGTCTGCCTTCCATATAGAATCTCTCCTTACCCCATTCAGACTGCCCACCCCATATGTCATACTCTTCAGGCTAGTTGGTTTCTAGCAGCCTGCCTTGGGCTGCCTCCCTTCCTTGCATAGATATTGCTCTCCCCCGTCTTAGGTTTTGACACCCCATACCACACTGCTCCTTTGCTTATTTTAAAAATATGTGTATTTTCCCTGCCTTTATGCTTTGCTGCTATCATCTAATGGATATGATAACATTTTTAAATTAAAATAGGATATAAGTACAGTGACTATATTTTTCAAAACAAAAATTAAAATATGACCAGATGATAGTATCAAATATTTGAAATTAGTACTGTCCTGGACAGTTTTGGGTTTATGATCATCATTAAAATAAAGAACAAAGATTTTCTATCAATGGAGGAGTACCTCCTATTGAACCAGACTTCCAACAGATAACAATGATAGATTCTGGACAAAATGTGAAAAAAATCTATTACCTGAAGGCATTGGAAAATGTCAGAACCAACCTGTTCTTATGTTTGTTTTAACCCAAGGGTAGGCACCAATTTTAGCCTCAGAGTGACCAAAACTTGGGTAGATAATCCACAGTTACAACAGCTTAAAAAGCCATAGCAACTGCATCAGGCTGGGAAGTAAGGAGGGAAATCTTGGTATGAAAAAGGCAGAGAGGGCTTTTTTATCTATAAATTCTCTGGCTGACCATTGAACCACACATATATGAGGTCACACTCTGAGTAGCCCATCTGAGGCTAAAATAACTTTTTTAAAGATTTTATTTATTTATTTATTTGACAGAGAGAGACAGCCATCGAGAGAGGGAACACAAGCAGGGGGAATGGGAGAGGAAGAAGCAGGCTCCCAGCGGAGGAGCCTGATGTGGGGGTCGATCCCAGAACATGGGGATCATGCCCTGAGCCGAAGGCAGACGCTTAACGACTGAGCCACCCAGGCGCCCCTGAGGCTAAAATATTGAAGAGAGATTTATGCCATTGCAAGAGACCAGCTTGTCCCAATTTACCTCAGACTATGAAAGTTCTCTGATCTGGAAAAGTCCTCAATCCCAGGCATGTTGGGACATTTGGTCACCCTCGTTGCTACTCACTACAGTGAGACAGAATTTGAGTTTGAGTCTAGGCAAGTTAAATGCATGCTTTAAAAAGTAAAATAAAGAAAAACTCCTATACTCTTTAGAACAACATAACAGAATCCAGAAATTCTGTAACAGCATTTATAATGTCCAAGGTACAATCTAAAATCATTAAGTCATATGAAGAAGCAGGAAAATGTGACCCATATTCACAATAAAAGGAGATCAATGGTGACTGACGCCAAGATGACATAGATATTGGAACTGGAAGAAAGGATCTTAAACAGCTATGCTAATTATACCCAAAAATGTAAAGGAAAATATGCTTGTAATGAATTAACAAATAGGAAATCTTGGCAAGGAAACTATGACAAAAGAACAAAATGGAAATTCTAGAACTAAAAATTATAATACCTGAGATAGAAAACTCACTGGACAAACTAAACAACAAATTAAGATGACAAAAATAGTAACTGCACTTGAAGGTATATCAATGAAAGTATTCAATCTGAACAATACAGAGAAAAAAAAACCATTGGGGTGGGGCTCCCAGAGCCTCAGGGAATTGTGGGAAAATATTAAAAAGTCTAATATACATGCAGTTTAAGTCCCAGAAGGAAAGGAGCAAGAGGATGGAGGAGAAAAAGTATTTGAAGAAACAATGGCTGAAAACTTCTCAAGTTTAGTGAAAAACATAATTTTACAGAAGTTCAGTGATCCCAAGTGGGATAAATTCAAATAAAATCACACCTAAGTATATCATAGTCAAACTGCTGAAAACCAAAGGTAAAGAGAAAATCTTGAAAGCATTCAGAGAAAAAGAGTACATTATATATAGGAAAACAATAATGCAAATACCACTGACTTCTCATCAGAAACAATAGAGCCTGGGAGGTAGTAGAATGCCGTCTTTAAAGTGCTGGAAGAAAACTGTCAATGCAGAATTCTGTATCAAGTAAAAATATCCTTTAAAATTGAAGGCAAAACTAAGTAAAAATCTTTAAAAAAAAAGTGGGGGGATGCCTGGGTGGCTCAGTCGGTTGAGCATCCAACTCTTCATATTGGCTCAGGTCGTAATCTCACGGTCCTGAGATCAAGCCCCACATCGGGCTCCACACTCTGTGTGGAGTCTGCTTGTCCCTCTCCCTCCCCCTTTGTCCCTCCCCCCAATTCCCTCACTTGCTGTCTTGAATAAATAAAAATCTTCAGAATTGAAGGCAAAATAAAGATATTTACAAATAGGGGCGCCTGGGTGGCGCAGTCATTAAGCGTCTGCCTTCAGCTCAGGGCGTGATCCCAGCGTTCTGGGATCGAGCCCCACATCAGGCTCCTCTGCTAGGAGCCTGCTTTTTCCTCTCCCCACTCCCCCTGTTTGTGTTCCCTCTCTCGCTGGCTGTCTCTCTCTGTCAAATTAATAAATAAAATCTTTAAAAAAAAAAGATGTTTACAAATAAATGAAAACTAAGAAAAATTGTCACTAACATACATTACTAGAAATGCTAATACAAGGGGCGCCTGGGTGGCACAGCGGTTGAGCGTCTGCCTTCGGCTCAGGGCATGATCCCGGCGTTATGGGATCTAGCCCCACATCAGGCTCCTCCGCTATGAGCCTGCTTCTTCCTCTCCCACTCCCCCTGCTTGTGTTCCCTCTCTCACTGGCTGTCTCTATCTCTGTCGAATAAATAAATAAAATCTTTAACAAAAAAAAGAAAAAAAGAAAAAAAGAAATGCTAATACAAGCTCTTTTGACTAAAGAAACATGATACCAGATGGACACACAAGTCTTCAGGAAAAAATGAAAAGTACTAGAAATGTTAAGTATGAAGTACTGATTTTTTCTCTTAATCTCTTTAAAGTACAATTACTGTGTAAATAATTCCTTTTATCCTCCTTGAGGTACTTTTTAGGGAGGCTAGAGGAGGAAAGAACAGTCCTGCTCTGAAGAAGTCTGCTAAAGCTTCCAAAATGGTATCCTTATTAAATTTAGAATGCTCCAAATCTGAAAAAAATTTACTCTAAGTAGCTAATATTTATAATCCTTTTCTTTTCAGATATAAAACCAAATATGGAACTGAAAAGCACTCAGGAACAATCCGTGCCCACAGGTAACATCAGGTCTTTCCTTTCTAGAAGTATACCTTTACTGAAATTACCAAAGGAAGAAGAATATTCTGATCACAGTAAAAATGCTATAGAACTGTGTTGGAAAAAATGTGGTTGCCTCTTTCTGATACAAAAGTAATTTTTCCATATAGATTACATAAATTATTTGGCATCATTGGGCCAAATCACACCCCACCTAACATTGATCGTTGTTTTGTGGGTTTTTTTTTCCTGAAAAAAAATTTTTTAACTGACTGGTTTAAATAAAGACAGTTTTTGTTGAACAATGTAGTAGCTTATGTTTTATCAACTTGTGCTTTTCACTGTAGATAGTGGTCAGCAAACTTTTTTGTGCGAAGGGTGAGATAGTAAAGTTTTAGACTTTGTGGGCCATATATGGTCTCTGTTGCATATTCCTTT
Organism: Ailuropoda melanoleuca; assembly: GCF_002007445.2. NCBI lineage: Eukaryota > Metazoa > Chordata > Mammalia > Carnivora > Ursidae > Ailuropoda > Ailuropoda melanoleuca. The sequence continues at coordinate 24,298,813 of NC_048230.1, read as the reverse complement.
TTAAACAACTCTTTAAAAATGTAAAAACCATTCCTACCTCCTGGGCACACAGAAAAACAAGCCATGGCTAGATTTGGCTCTCAGGCCACAGTTTCCTGACTTCTGCTCCAGAATAAACTATAAACATTTAAAATCTATTTCCTAAAAATAACTTCTGTGTCTTCTGGAATGATTAACTCACTTTGAATCAAAATTTATGCTATCTTACAAAATTTATCACTTAAGTACCTTTTTGTTATTGTCAGTTATAACCTTATATTTTAATTGAACCTGTATGTCATGTTAGCTGTTCAGGTGTGCACTTTATCTTAGTCATTTTGAGCTTGAGAAAAGTGAGCTACTATTTAGAACAGTGTCTTAGAGTTCATAGAGTATAAGTTACAATATGCAGAAATGAGAAACTTAATGTGTCTATAAATCAAAACATGAGTCCATGATAACCATATTTTTAGCACCTCTTCATCATGGATTTTATGAAATATGTTTCCATTTTACTACTGCATTCCGGCAAAAGTCCTGCTCCATGTATTCAGTCATGGGTGCAGCTGAAAGAAATGCCACTGCAGAGTTTCTAGTCACTTCTACTTCTCCTAGCCTAAATGCCACAGGATTCAGTATCTGACTGTTAGTTATGTGTAGTAGCTACTCAGTGAATATTTTATTGAACATTAGGAAGGATATTAGGAGTTTGATAGGAAGTGAATAAGGTTTTAGCTTATTTCTTTTGTTAACATCTTTTAAAGCTACCATGCTTGAACATGAATACCAGCTACATTATTCCTTTTCTTCTAATGTCTAATATTATCAGTATTTACATAATATACAAATATACAAAAGTATATTTCTGTTAAACTTGCTTTTTAACAACTTTGCTGTTTATTTAAGCATGTTTATTTAGGCTTTTATTATGTCTGCTCCCTTTCACTTATGAACTCCTGTAATACTTTGTATTTTCTTTATTCTCTTGTCTGAGTCTACATTATAGACCTGTTTTATCTCTTGTCTGATTCTTGCATTATATTTATGATCTCGTCTTATCTACATGTGCAAATTATAAGATCCTTAAGGACAGGAATAATGACTTATGTCTGTAGCCATGTCAACATTTAGTGAATGTTCAAAGAAATAAAGGAACTCGAGGGCCAATATGCCTTCCACGGAATCACATTTATTATGTGAACAGAAAAGGAAAATAGGATTTAATATACAGTTGCTTTTGGGTTTTCTCTCAGGAAAACATGTTTCCCAAATTGGTTATGCCAGTGTTGTTGAGCTCAGTATTTCTCATCACTACATAAATGCTTCTTGTTCATAAATAGCAATAGCATCCTACTGAATATTGTGAGACATACCAAAAGAGAGAGAATTTTTGTCTGGAAAGAACGTGAATGCATTTTAACTCAGGTGCATCCTGGGCATATTTCTGAACCTCAAGTGTTTTCACATATATTCCACTTGGGGTATATATGAAAGGGATGCTGTCTGTCATTAAGAGATTATGCTGAAATGGGAGTCTACTTAATAAAAATATTACATTTTTATATATAAAAATTTTTATATTATAAAAATCCTTTAAAGTTGGCCTACATAGTTAAAATTCTTTTTATCTCCTAGATGGTCCAGTGATTTTGAATGACTATGATTTAACCAAACCACATGAAACAGAAAATGTGGACAGTGCAGAAGGCCCAACCAATGAAGATGAAGATCTAGGAGGTGAGTCATGTGTAGTCTAAAAATGGTTATAGATATGGTCGAGGCTTAATATGTAGAAGAAATCAGGTTCTCTCCAAGGAAAACTTGGATTTGTGGGTTGAGTTGGGCGTAATTAAGTTTTATTCATTTTACAAACATTAATATTTAGGGGCTCCTGGGTGGCTCAGAAGGTTAAGCATCTGCCTTTGGCTCAGGTCATGATCTCAGTGTCCTGGGATGGAGCCCTGCATGGGGCTTCCGGCTCAGTGGGGAGTCTGCTTCTCCTCTCCCTCTGCCGCTCCCCTGCTTGTGTTCTCTCACCCACTCTGTCTCTCTCTTAAATAAATAAATAAAATCTTTTTAAAAAACATTAATATTTAATAATTTGCTGAAGGATATCAGCAAACTTTGAGAATTTAAGGTGCTTATTCAGTGTTCAAGTTATACCAGCTTCATTTCTAAAATGTTTATTTGACTCTTTTCCATTATAAAAATAATAAATGTTCACTACAGAAAGTTTGGGATATTTCCCATCACCAACAACCAATTCTCCAATTCTTCAGAGAGTAACTGGGCATCCAACAAGCCAATTTAATTCTCGTACTAACTCCTGGAGTTAGCACAGAACCCATAGGTTAAGGGCTCAGTCCCACGAGACTGCCCTCACTTTAGACACCAGTCGAAACTGCCAGGTCTCCACATTACTTGCACTTCTGTCCAGCTTGGCTACAATGCAGAGTTTTTACAACCATTCCCCTCAGTTTTAATAAGGTACTAGAATGACTCAGAATCTAGGAAAGCACTTTGCTTACTATTACTAGTTTATTATAAAGGATACAACTCAAGAACAATCAAATGGAAGAGATGCATAACGCAAGGTTTGGAGTGGGAGGGGATGAGCTTCCATGCCTTCTCTGAGCACACCATCCTCCCATCATCTTGATGTGTTCACCAGCCCAGAAACTCTCTGAAACTCATTGTTCAAGAGTTTTTATAGAGCTCAGTCTTCAGTTGCAGCCCCTTCCCATCACTTTGTCTTTCTGGTGACCATCCCATCCTGAGGTTATCTAGGGGCCTTACCCTAAGTCACCTCATTAGCATAAACTCAGGTGTGATTGAAAGGAAATTGTTATAAATAACAAAAGATTCTCCTATCACTCAGGAAATTCCAAGGGTTTTGGGAACTCTTGTGCCAGGAACCTGGGACAAAGACCAAATATATTTTTGTATTTTACTATAAGCTACCCACTGGTCTTTGACCACGAATCTCTTATAGCAAAAGGATCATAAAAGTCAAGATACTGGTGGGGTGCCTGGGTGGCTCATCAGTTAAGCGTCTGACTCTTGATTTCGGCTCGGGTCATGATATCAGGGTCATGATCTCAAGGTCATGAGGGTCATGATATCAGGGTCATGATCTCAAGGTCATGAAATTGAGCCCCTGTTGAGCCCTGTATCTGGCTCCATGCTCACTACAGAGTCTGCTTGAGATTCTCTCTCTCCCTATTCCTCTGCCCCCCATCCCTGCTCGTGGGCTTTAAATAAAATAAGTGGATAGATAAATAGATAGATAAAATCTTTAAAAAAGAAATAAAGTCAAGATACTGGCACATTATTACAGTCACATTCAGTCATTAATAATTATTCTAGTCCATCATCATATCATATCAAAATGTCTCTCAGGGTGAGGCCACTCAGATTTGCAGGCTTCCATTTGATTTTGTCAGGTTCCAAAAACAGGAGTGGTCTCAGCAATATGTGGCTTCATCTTTTCAGCATCTGGTATATTTGAGCTGAGAGACAATATTTATTATTCTCTCGTTCTGAGCCTCTCTTGAGATTTTAAGATAATATTAGATTTCCTTCATTATATAACCCATTGATTCATTTCTTTACCCTCAGCTACTATTCCTTCTTTTCTTCATTTCTACCTGAACCTTTCCACTTTTGGAAGGAAAGAACATTAATGGCTTTGCTGGTCTAGATTGCAGGCAGCAATACTAGTCTAGCCAGTGCCTCCCCCTCAATCCACTCCTATTCCTATAGGGTGGAGTTACTTAGGTACTGAACCAGCAGGCTCTTTTTGCCACTAGCAGTGGTGCTGCATTCTCTGTTAACCTCAGTTTGGGCAAATAGAGTGAAGGCACAACCTGCCCTATCAGGGCTTCAGGAATTCTGACATAAAGGTTCAAAACTATAGTTATGGTTTCTTGCCTAGGAATCATTCTGTTTCTAGCACTTTTTGTAGCCCTAGTCCCATGACTACTGCATCAAGTGGGAAAGAGAAAGTTGAGATGATGAAGAAGAAAAAAGTTGAGGGAAAGAAAAAAAGTATGGTCATCAATACCATATAGAGCTCAGTCTTCAGTCGCATCTCCCTCCCCCTTCACTTTGTCTTTCTAGTGACAGGTAGCATAATCCTGTATAAACCAATTTTGTCTTAGTATGGAACTCTCCAAGGCATTGCCCTCCCAAAAGCCTTAGAGCATTTCTGTGACATAACCTAAGACATTATGTGTATTTCAGATGTTAAGATTGTATTTGCACCGCAGTCATAGGGGCAGTTTCAATTAATGTCCAATAGCAGGCTATTAATTGCCTCTCAAATGGAATTCTCCATTCCATAGTCCCAACAGTTGCTGGGAAGCAGTTGCAGGTTTTTGCCATAAACCCAAGTCTATGGTCCACAGAGAGCTACCACACAGAATCTGTCCCCACCAGCACTGCCACTTCTCGTCTACACTGTGGACTTGGGCAATCTCATCCATCCCCATTTAGCATGTCCAATTAATAGGACAGATTTACATGCCTTCTGTTTTATAGAAAGTTAATTCCCCCAACACACACAATGTCTTACACAATGTAAGACATTCAGGTAAAAGAGATGCAGCCACTTTAAACATACCAGCTTTCCTCCAGACTTTTACCTTAATCCTTCAACCCTTCCATTCCTAACTGTAACCTATCAACAGTTTTTGGTTTTATAAAGCAAGATAAGGGAGATGTTCCCCAGTCAGACACAATATCCATTCTCATAACATTTCAGGTAAAGGAGACACAATTTCTTCACATAGAGCCTATTTAAACATTCCAATTTCCATCTAAACCTCCACCTTAATCCTATTAACTCTTAAACATTTCTATACTCTTCTCAGTCAAATTGAAGACCCCTGTAGGGCTTCACTAACAAGTTTTGGTACCACAGCAAATGAGTCTTCCATGTCAGGGAGTTCCAGAAACTTTTCTTCTCCACCCCTGACCATTTTACCCTTTTGTGTGCAGAAGGCTTTGGGTCCCTAGTGAGAGGTTGAGCCCTGTCCCTTTTGTCATGACAAAGATTAATCTGCCTATTGCCCTAGCTGGTTTCAGATCAGATTTTTGTTTGTAATTTTTGTCTTTTGGCTTTTTAAGTTCCTCTGCACTGGAGTGAATACTGTGGACTTGTTTGGGGCTCTTTAATGGAGGAAGTCCCTTTGGTCCACCCAATCTTGCATAGTGCTGTCTTAAGACCTTTGTTTCAAACCCATCAACGTCTGTTTCCTTTATCCTGTTTCTTAATAAAAATCTAAAGATTTTACCCTGCTGAGATGAGTCCTTTGATTCTCCCCTTTCTTTTTTCTCCTTTGTTTTGGCCTTACCAATGTTTCCTATATTCTTCTTATTTCTTAGTAACCATTTACAATTTTCCACCTTGCTGAGAAAAGTTCCTTGATTCTCCCTTCTGCCTCCCCTCATTTTCTTGTTAATTAACCCAATGTTTTTGTTAGCATCTGTAAAACCCAGAAGGGGAAGCTAAGACAGCACATTCACTCTGGTTTCTTCTGTTGCTTGATTTTGGAGCAGGAAGGTTCCATGGGGTGCCCAGGCAAAAGGGCCCCTGTTCTAACTGTGTTTTCTTAGATTCTGTATTTGTCTCTTTGGCATCCATTCATCACAGGACCAGTTTTATTAACTGTATTGTCTTTCTGTGTTTTGGACACTTTGATATTTGGGGTCCTTAGAGACCCAGGAAAAGACTGCTTTTCCCAAGGATAGACAATTCTTACAGATAGCAGAGAGGTTAGCCAGGATCATGCTTTTCATATATAAACCAACCAGTCCAGAGCCTATACCTCCAAACTATCTCCTTACCCAATTCTCATACACCAAGCTAATATTTCCCTTGTCCAAAATCATCCCACAGCCAAATATACCAGATAACTAGAGACGATTCTATGTCCCAAAGTCTGCCAGGGTTATTCAAACTAGCCAATCCTAAACTGTTACTCTGCCTGCCTTGCCTTTTCTCAGAAACTGCAATAAAAACTCGGGGCTAGGATTTCCTTCACTGCTCTTTTCTGCCTCCTGACTGACATTGGTGCTTCCCCCTGTGGCCCTGTGTGGCATGTGGCAATACCCCTCTATGGGTCTTGTGAATGTAATAAACTTCTTCCTTCCAGTCTTTGTTCTCATCTCCTCCTGTGGCTTTACTAACTTCACCATACCATATCCAATATGCACATTCTTAGAACACCCTCTTAAACCATAGCATTTACCATGACCTGGGTAACAGACATACTCAATGAATGAATATCTCTGTTACCATAAAGCCAGTCCCATATGGCTTACGTACAAAGTGTATCAGCTGTTTCATCTGGATGTTCCTCTGGCATTTATAGAGGAAGTTGGATAGTCCTCTTCTCAGAGTAAACAGACTCTTACGGTGGCTTTTATCTAGTCCACGATGCTGCTGTGTGTCTGGATCACATATGGCCATCTGATTATTCCATAGCATGCTGTGGGTTGGGTATCAGCCCAAACATGCTCTTCTTCTCTATAGAATTCAAAACCAAATACACTTCCCCTAAATTAATCACTCTTATTGTCCATTTTAGTAATGGGTCTTCAGGAAGCTGCTGATACTGATTCACAAAATGAGACATCCCTTTCACACTACATCCCCTGGTTTCAGTAGTTTCTTGATTTTGCCCTCCAACCATGTGAACTATCTTTTTGGTGACCAGAGGTCTTAGAGGTGCCCTCTGTTGTTCCCTCAAAAGGTTCCCTTTCACCTTTTGGGGACAGCTTTGAGCTTACTATCTGAAGCTTAAAGTGACCAAAGTCTGAACTTGGTCCAACATCAATGTTTGATCTAACACTGTCTTTTCATTTCATTTTTGTTAATTCAGATAACAGTAACCAATTTCATTTTTTTCCTATTAGTATGTATTTCTTTATGCATCCAGTGAACCAGCTCTACAGGGGGTGGATCCATGTCTGAAAACCCTTGGTAATTTTACCTGTAGTCACTGATCACAACACAGCTGCTTTTCCATAACATGGGTGATCATGTGTCCAGGAATCAGAGGTTCCTCATTCCTTGCTCGCTCTTCTTTTCTCCCAAACCACATGTTTCCATGAGCCCAGATTGTTCTAGCAAATCCCACTCCTGACACCAATTCTGGGATTTATTTTCCAACACCAACAACGATTTCTCTAGACACCACCTGGGCATCCAAAAATTCAATTCAGTTCTCATATTAACTCCTGGAGTTAGCACAGAACCCACAGGTTAAGGGTTTAGTCCCACAAGACTGCCCTCACTTTATTTTATTTTTTAAATTTTATTTATTTGAGAGAGAGAGAGAAAGCATGAGCAGAGGGGAGGGCAGAGGGAGAGGGATAAGCAGACTCCCAACCAAGCAGGAAGCCCGAAGCAGTCTTGAGCCCAGGACCCTGGGACCATGACCTGAGCCGAAGGTAGACGCTCAACTGGCTGAGCCACCCAGGCACCCCAGACTGCCCTCACTTTAGACACCAGTAGAAGCTACTGGGTCTCCACATAACCAGCACTTGTGTCCTGCTTGGCTGCATATGCAGGGTTTTCCATGACAACCCCCCTCAGGTTTGGTAAGTTGCTAGAATGACTCACAGAATCTAGGAAAACACTTTACTTACTATTACTAGTTTATTATAAAGGATACAACTCCATGGAAGCTCCATGAACTCTCTGGGCATACCACCGTCCCATCGTCTTGATGTGTTCACCAATCCAGAAACTCTCTGAATCTCATTGTTCAAGAGTTTTCATAGAGCTCAGTCTCCAGTCCCCATTCCCATTCCCAGAGGTTGGCAGTTGGGGCTGAAACCCTTAACCCTTATCGCTTGATCTTCCTGGTGACCGACCCATCCTGAGGTTATCTAGAGGCCCCACCCTAAGTTCATTAGCATAAACTCAGATGTGATTGAATGGAGCTAGTTATGAATAAAAAGAGACACCCCTATCCCTCAGGAGAGTCCAAGGGTTTTAGGAACTCTGTCAGGAACAGGGGACAAAGACTAAATATGATTTTATATTTTACCACCTTTTAGAAAATTCATAGAAAGAAAAAAGAAAAACTCACCTCTCTCCCTAACACCCAAAGATAGTCCATGTCAGCACTATGGAATATTTCTAGGCTTTTTTGTGAATTCTGAGCACTGTATTTATATTAACATTGCACACGTTTTATGCTAATATTTATGTTGATAAATCTGATCACTATTACTTTATGAATGTCACTCAGATCTCATCTTAAATGTCATTTCTTCAGAGAGATTTTCCCTGACAACCCAGTCACTATTTTAACACATTCCCTATTTTAATTCTCTTCATGGCACTTACCATGGATAATTTTGGAGTTTTATTTATTTCTTTATTGTCTTTCTCTTTCTACCTTTTATGAGTCAGGATCTTGGGCTGTCTTTTTCACTGCTAGGTATTTGCAACACCTAGAATGGTACTTGGCCCGTAGTAGGGTATACAATAAAGATATGTTAAATAAGGGACTAAATGAATGCATTAGGCTAATTATATGTGTGCATCTATGTGTTTCTTAAAGGAAGAAAAGAAAAAAAAAAAGAAAATCACTTCTCAAGATCATTTTCTTTTGTCTTAGGTTCTTAAGGGACCAAGAAATAGAGTTCTATATCTAAAAATTCTGAGATTCAAATCACAGCTTCAACTAACATTCCAGCTCTGCCTAGCTATACATTCATTTGTACCAGTTCTTAACCACAAAGATGAAAAATACTGCCTGGCACAGGATGTGGTCATTTGTGCTGAGGAAAGGCGTACAGTGTTCTACCAGCTTCATGCAAACTCTTGAAGATACTATCCATGGAGTCACACTCAGAATGAGGCAAATGATAACTATGCCTTTGGTTTGCATTTTTCTGAGTTAGGGTTTCTGAGTTTTGATAGGTGATGCCATTAAGTTTATGTTTGGACTTTTGGTCTGGAAATTGATAATTATGTTAGAATTCACTCTGGATTCGGAAGCAGCCTCCAAGTTTTATGTTTACAGGTGGTCAGAAAAAAACACAACAGATTAAATATTCGATCATTCCAATTTTAGTATACCTGCTGCTGAAGTGAGCACTAGATTAAATACTCGAATATAAACAAACAAAAAAACCCAATTCCATTCAATAATAGGAATCTAAAACAAATATTGTAAAAACCCATGTGGTACAGCACTTCCATAGGAATCCATATAATAGATTCCAGGCCTCTGCGTATTGACCCTGTTCTAGAAATGCATCCAAGGAGAAAAAAGAGATTCAGCCTCTGTGGTCGACTCACTTTGGATCATCTTTGACCATTATAGCTTCCAGTGTCATTTCTGTCTTCTTACCTCGAATTCCATGTCAGTGGATGAATGGGGTAGCAGTGTATTTTTCTCAGTTGTTAGGGATCTAAATCTAGGAGTGTCATAACATTTCTTGGTAGAGACTAGAAGATATAATTAGTCATTCTAAATAATTTGGGAAAGACAGCAGAAATGGCTCTTTCCTCTGAAACTGATTTAAAAAGAAATGAGGGGCGCCTGGGTGGCTCAGTTGGTTAAGCATCTGACTCTTGATTTCCACTCAGGTCATGATCTTAGGGTTGTGAGATCAAGCCTTGAGTTGGGCTCCAACTCCGTGCTTAATGGGGAATCTGCTTGAGATTCTCTCCCTCTCCCCCTGCGCCCACTCACGCTCACTCTCTCTTTCTCTCTCTCAAATAAATAAATCTTTAAAAAAAAGAAACGAACAGGCTAACTTTAGCGTTGAAAGATTAACCCTTTATTTCATAACTAAGCTCCAAACTGATTACTGTACTGTTAATGTTGGCACTTAATCTGGGTCATATACCTTAGGAAAAGGTTATCAGGCCTCTACTTTTTAAAAAGATAAAATATGATCAGTAGATACAGATTATACATGCTATAATTGTAAAATAATAGAATTGAAAAGTAGCATTGCCTAAAAGAAGATATGTTTGTTGCATAATAAGTTACTTCTGTCATATTCAGCATAGGGAAACATTAAGACTAGTTAGGATTATACTTTTAAAGATAATTAGAATTAGGGGCGCCTGAGTGGCTCAGTCAGTTAAGCATCTGCCTTCGGCTCAGGTCATGATCTCCGGATCCTGGGGTGGCCCTGCATCAGGCTTCCTGCTCAGCAGGGAGTCTGCTTCTCTCTCTCTCTCTCTCTCTCTCTCTTTCTCTCTCTCCCTCTGCCCCTCCCCCTGGTTGTTCTCTCTCAAATAAATAAAAATCTTTAAAAAAATTAGAATTATACTTTTAAAGGAAATTTAGCTATAATGTAATAATGATTATAAACAATTTTAAAAGCATGCTTTAGAAGATCCTATTCTATACAAGTTTAATGGAAGCATTTTTCTTTTAAGTTCTCTAAAAAGTTTTAGAAACTAAGATCTCTCCTGGAATGTTTTACATTCAGAATAATTGTAATCATGTCTGATTTATATGTTAAAGAAAATAAAATGTCATGTGTATCTTTCTAAGTTTCCAGCTCTTAGAAAACTGTTTATAGAAGATTAGAAATGCTCACTTTATTTTTCTCTTATGGAAAGAAAAACTAAATTTTTTAGGGGGAAAAGTGTTTACCCAACTAGAATTATTGTGTGAAAAACAAAAAATATTTGGAAAAAAACTTTTAAAAGATATTAACATTTAACATAAATTCACTTATTTCCTACCCTCCAGATATTTTGATCATTTTTTAGAGTTTTTGTTGTTGTTGTTTTAAGTAATTTCAAGGCCCATCGTGGGGATCGAACTCATGGTGCAGAGATGATCTTTTCTTTTCTTTTTTTTTTCAACTATATGTTCCTACGAGCCTAGTGCAGGAGTTGGCAATTATTTTCTGTGAAGTGTCAGATGGTAAATATCTTGGGCTTTGTGGCCAAATGATCTCTGTTGCAACATCTCAACTCTTCTGTTGTAGTGTAAAGCAGCCATAGACAATATATAAATGAATGTGCATGGCTGTATACCAGTAACTTTATTTACAAAAACAGGCAGTGAGTCAGATTTGGCCTCTAGATCATGGTTTGCTGACTCCTGGCCTGATGTATACATTTATTGTGTGATGAGTTAAAAATGTTCATGTAAATATTTCAAAAGGACATCAATGGGGAGTTTAACACTATTATTTTTTAAATAGAAAAATATATATCACTAACAGCTTTGTTTATCTCAAACATACATAGTGAGTATAGCTCCGTACATAAATTAATTGGTCACAAATAAAATGATGTGGATTAAATGTTGTGTTACCACTTAATTGGTTCCTCCTTTCTTCTTGAAAATTTAAATCTAATAGACTAATGCACTGGAGATATTTATATCAATTCAAGTTTATTTCCTCCATGAGGCCTCCTTGTACTTTCCCAGCTCCCTCAAGTGTAGTCTTAGGGCTGAGTTTTTGGAGTGTGTTTAATTAGTACTTGTTTAAGTACCTAATTATACTGTATTTGGAACTGTTTGTGCATGACAAACTTTCACCCCATTACATTATAAGCTTTTTGAAAAAAAAGAGCCCTAGTAGCCTACATTTATATCTGTAAAAATACCTACCTATAAAGTGATATAATCCAAGTGGATTGAAAAACACAAGAAATGAAGACATTCAGAGTTCTTTTTCAACCCTGGTCATTGACTCCTATGAACTATTATTATTTCTCTTCTCAGTGGTGACCAACTGCAACCTTGTCAGATGAATCTTGAGCAGTAGGAAATAACCAGGGATCTCCAAGTCTTTTATTTTTGTTTAGCATTTGATGAGTGCAGCAGAACCATAGGCACTTCACTGAATACAAAGGACATTGGGACCTTCCTGTAGGACCTAAAATGTCATTGAGATACCATAAGGTCAAAAGGAGAAGTTAAAGAAATATTTATAACATACTATAAGAAAGAATATCCCTACTGCTTATGTGGGCCCCATGTTCCCCGAGGAGTACAATAAAATAAAAGCCTCTGGACACCAGGGCTAGAGGTCAGACGTCTCAAATCAGGGTGTCAACATGAACATGCTCCCTCTAAAGTCTCCAGGAGGATCCTACCATGCTTCTGTCTCGCTTCTGCTGGCTCCCCGTAACCCTTGGTGTTCTTGGCTTGTGGCAGTGTGACTCCAAGCTCTGCCTCCTTCACACGGCCTTTTCCTTTTCTTCTACAGACAGCAGTCATTGGATTAAGAGCCCACACTAATCCAGTGTGATCTCATCTTAACTAATAACATTACTAAAGTCAGTAGTTCCTGAAATTCCTGGCAAACATGAATTTTGGGAAGACACTTCAATGGACTATATTCTTTCTTTCTCTAATCCTTACAACTATCAAATATACCTGAAATAAGATAGAGGAAATGGATTGCTTTTTAATTATTTGTACAGTGGTGATTGATTAGTCACTATTTAATTACTTCTGTAAGAGTTAGGATTGTACCTGATTCCATGAGAAAAGTTGAATTTGATAATTTTTTGATAGGCCTTAATTTTTTTCTATATCTTTGATCTATACCTTAGATCAAAGATGAAAAATTTAACTAGAAAGTCTCCTGAAAAAAATTCTTCCCGCCTCAGGAGGTACAGCTCCCGTCTTCAGTAGCTTTCCATGTCAGAGTCTCAGTCTCTTTAGAGGTGTACAACATATTTGCGCTCATGAGAAATACAAACTACTTTGATGCTTCTGAAAGGGGGGGAAAAAACCCAAGCCACATTTGTGGTTTATGGATGCTAATTACTGCTACATTTAGATGTGTGAAGGAGGGGTCTATGGCTGGAGCGAGCTGGGAGAGACCAAGTCAGCCTCGCCTAGGCGCTCACTGAGGTTCCAGTGGTACTGCTCAGCACACGCAAATATATGCTTCAAAAGGAAGTGCCGTTTTTTATCAAAATATTACATCTCTCAAGCCCAGATCAAGACCTGTCGCTCATGGGATGCAGGGGTTATCTTACAAAATCAGCAGTGCTTTGCTGCAGAAGTTCACTCACAGGGGATTTCTGTAAGTGCTCACAATGGGCAGAGGCTTTACCGTTTCTACTGTGTCAAATGGGTACGTTCTGTTGGTGACAGAACACCTCTCCTTGAATCTTTTTAACAAAAAAACACCTCTGGATTTTTTTTTCTTTTTTGACCAAGCTGTGTAGCACAGTGAATAAAAGGAGCTTAATAGGAAAATATTTAGCATCAGCAAAAGAGGAATGGACAGTTCTAATGGTCGACAGAAAAATGGATCTGCTCACTGTCCTTAGTGGGTCCTCGAAGACTCTTTCCCCCTTTCTTTTGTGTTTTTTTAACTGTGGAGCAATAATGTTTGCACATCCTTAGAATAGAAACAAGATGAGTGTGAAATAAAACGTAAATTCCAGTCCAGTTGGTTAGCTGTGCGTATGAAACACCCATGTGTGCGTGCTAATTCTCATAGCACCTGATCTTGCCAAGCAAGTTCAGCTGCTCAAACTAAGTTTGGCACTAGGCATGGCGACCCGGGCCATTGTGTACCCTGGTGCAGTTTGGTAACCACATGAAGGCATCCTGCTGAGGAATAAGTGAGGAATCCCAGTGGTGTGCCAGAGTCAGCTCATAATCACTTATTAAACTTTCAGGAATTTTGTCAGCCGGCTGACTTCACATTGGTAGCTTGAATTGGGCCATGGTATTTATACCACTGACATCAGCAAATGCTACAAATGAGCCCCTCCCCCACTCTGAGTTGGTTTTTAAGCACTTACCAGCACACCACTGGACTGAGGACTGAATGAAATCCTGTTCTGGCTCACTAGGTCATCATTTTTCATAATTTGTCAGAGGGGCCCTTTTTCTTTTTCTTTTTTCTTTTGTAATTTGCGTGAAGGAAAACAGTGTTGGAGATGAGAAAAGTACATGAGACCTTTCCACAACATAGTAGATAGGATCCACAAATTTTATCTTTAAAATATGAGGATCACATTATTGTAAAGTTAATGAAATAATAAGAGTTTTCGGTAGATACTGTTACAAAAAGCACAAAGCAACAACAGTGAAGTTTAGACTAGACACAACTGACCATTCATTAAACTTAAAATGTCCCAAGTAATCATGAGTCAGTTACTTCCTTCTGAATCTCATAACATAAGAATTTTAACTTGCCTGGGTGGCACAGCGGTTAAGCGTCTGCCTTTGGCTCAGGGCGTGATCCCGGCGTTATGGGATCGAGCCCCACATCAGGCTCCTCCGCGATGAGCCTGCCTCTTCCTCTCCCACTCCCCCTGCTTGTGTTCCCTTTCTCGCTGGCTGTCTCTATCTCTGTCGAATAAATAAATAAAATCTTTAAAAAAAAAAAAAAAGATTTTTAACTTGCTCCCATAAGTGAAGGGAGGAGTGGACAGCTGGAGGCCATCACCAATCCTCTCATATCCGATTTTATACATACTGCGTTGTGGCAGGGTCTTACTCTACTTTACTGTCTCCCAAAGTGTTGATAACATGGCAAGGGCAGAGTCTTTTTCAGTGTCACTCTTCTTTTATGCCAGAATTTGGAGTATATAGTCAATACTCAGTATTTATCCATTTTTCTTTCTTTTTTTTTTTTAAAGATTTTATTTATTTATTTGACAGAGAGATAGCCAGGTGAGAGAGGGAACACAGCAGGGGAGTGGGAGAGGAAGAAGCAGGCTCATAGCGGAAGAGCCTGATGTGGGACTCGATCCCGAAACACCGGGATCACGCCCTGAGCCGAAGGCAGACGCCTAACGACTGCGCTACCCAGGCGCCCCTATCCATTTTTCTTTCTGCCTTTCCATCCAGCCATCCATTTATCCTTTCATCCCCTGCATTGTTCGAAGTGCTCACTAAATAACTGTCAGTCATTTAAGTAAAGTAAGGAAGAACATGTGAATACATTTTGGCAATTGGTCTCTTATAGCCATCAAACTGGAATATGGGAAGACTTTGCAAGGATTACATGGGTGTGGATAATTTAAAACAATCAATTCCCAAGGTTTCAATTCAGTATGTTCTCTTTCCTAAATCTCATGTGTTCTGTAAGACTGCTGTAGTTAAGGCTCTTCTTCCCCATCTCCTCTTTCACAGTGATCCTTCTCCACTTTATAAAAGAAAGACACATCACTCGCCCACCCCAAATCTTACTCTTTGCCTTAAGGTGTAAATACTTGCAGGATGCTACATAAAGGGTAAATTAGATAATTTCTTTAATCAAACTTTTGTAAATGCCTCCCCCTCCATCCATCTCATTAAAAGATAAATTCCCAACAAATTTTACTTTTCATATTTAATAATTATTGATCAAGATTTGTAATATACCTATATGGTTTTAATCAATTATGTGCTAATAATTATAATAACTCAGTCCAGAAGAAATTTTTTACCCCTAGCACTTCATGGTAACAGAAATATATATATATATATTATATAGTTGTTGCTGTAGAGACGTATGATAGGATGAGCAATAAAGATTCAAGCATAAAAGAACAGTACAAGGGCGCCTGGGTGGCTCAGTTGGTTAAGCATCTGCCTTCGGCTCAGGTCATTTTCCCAGAGTCCTGGGATTGAGTCCCTCATAGGGCTCCTTGCTCAGCGGAGAGTCTGCTACTCCCTCTCCCTCTGCCTGCTGCTCCCCCTGCTTTTGCTCACTTGCCTGCTCTCTCTCTCTCTCTGACAAATAAATAAATAAAATCTTAAAAAAAAAAAAAAAGAACAGTACATAAGGGGGCGCCTGGGTGGCCAATCAGTTAAGCATCCAACTCTTGATTTCAGCTCAGGTCATGGTCTCAGGATTGTGAGATGGAGCCCCATGTAGGGCTCAGTGTTCTGTGGGGAGTCTGCTTGAGATTCTCTCCCTCTCCCTGCCCCCAGTTGCACACACATGTGTGTGCATGCGCACGTGCTCTCTCTCTCTCTCTCATAAAAAAATAAATCTTTAAAGAACAGTACCTAAAAATGAAGTTCTATGGGAAAGTGAAATGGAAATAGAAGTTCAGGGAGAAAAATTCTGATTTTTTAAAAAAACCTTATTTATGTATTTTGAAATTTATGATGGAGTAAATCAAATCACTAATATTTATATTCCATTGGGTACATTTGGAAGGGTGCACTCACAGTTTAAATCATTATTATTTACAATAAACAAAATATGTATTTGTTTAGAAAATGTTTAAATTATGAAAAATTGTAGGTGTCAACTTAAAATTCACTTAATGTCCACTGTGTGTAGGGGAGAAACATAATTTTTCAAAATTCTTTTTAGGGTACTTGAGCAAATAACTTGAAGGCCAACTGCTATCATATAAACTATAGACAGTGTAGTACAGAGGAGCCTTCAATTTAAGCCTCAGCCTATTTAAAGGCCTAATACAAAGATTCTCAACCCGAAATATCAAGGTTTGGGAAACCTCTCAAAACTATGTGAAACTTTGTGTTAATGAGAATGTGTGCATTTTATCTGGGCCAAGAGTACAGTTCTCATAGAAGTCTATAACTCAAAAGATTAAAAAGCTCTGACCAAAGTGTATAAGGTCTTACAGACTCTTGACTTTGCTGTTTTTATAATAATTCCATATGTAATGGTCTCTAGAATGGCTTCCAACATAAACCATTTTGAGTCAGCTCTGTATGTATATAAAATAACATATACTAATTATAAAAAATCATGAAATAGGCATAATCCCCCTTTCTTCACTGACGTGAAACCTATCATAGGGCAATCTTTTAATTTTATTTCTGGCTGATTCAGAGGTCTTTCTTTTTCTTAACTTTGATAAAGAAAGTTACAGATGCTTTGTCCATAGAAAAATGCTGTATGGAAATTTTAAAAACAGTTTTTAAAAGAATAGATAGACATCATTTACCCCTGACAATTCTATTATGTGGCATCTAATTTAGCACCTAATACTCAGCAGTCTAGTAATAGGTTGATGTAGTAGTCAAGCTTAGAATTAGGAAGATTACATTCGGAGGTGACTGACAGCACAGTAGTTCGAAAGCTTTGGATTTTAAAGTGTCACATACACAGCAGATGAGTGATGTCAGAGCCAAGCCTAAAGGAGGACCCTGGTAATCCAGCCCTTGGTGTATAACCTTCAAACACCAATAAACAAGATTATCTGGATTTAACATGTGACCTTTCTCATTCTGACTGGTTAGGTCCAGATGTTTTCTCATTCAGCTGTCTGGTTGAAATCTTTTTAACTGACGGCAATTGGATCTAGATTTGAGGTTGTAGAAATGACAGTCTTGAAAACTCTATTCTGCAGGGGGTGATGCTGTCTAAACAGTAACATATGGAGACCAATGGTTTAATAATTAAAAATAATTTGTGACCTTACCCTTAATAGATTTGTTAATTATGTCAACTGAATAAGTAAAAATGGGATTGTGGTATATATATTTCACTATATTAGTCAGTCTGGTGGCATTAAAAACATTGACAAGATTTGTTAGAACCAGGCTTTCTTGCACCTGCGTCTACAGAAGCAGAAATCCCAGTCATGCCTTTGTTACCCTTTGTTACCCTCAAGGAAGTTCACAGCAGCCCTAGAGAAAACCGGAAAGGCTCTTTATTAGCTTCTCTTAAGTCAGTCTAAGCTTATGGCCATACTTCTCATTCACCAAAATTTGGACACAATTTACTGTACCTTTATTACCTCTCTTCATTGCTTGGAGCCCAGGACTATTTCTGGCATTTTGTTATGAACTGTTCCTTACAATCATCTTAATTTTCTGGGTCTAGTCCTTCAGGTTGTACTAGTTCTGTCTCTGAGACTATATAAAAAAGATATTTCTTTATTTTCTTCTTTTCTCATGGGAGAACTAAACTCTCATATCATTGAGTAAACCCTCAGAGAGCTTCCCCATGTGATTTTATACTACCGCTGACTTGTAGGTCGGGAATAGTGCTCACTGATTAATTAATAATTATAGCCTAGTAAGGCACACTAAATTATTAACAGAATAGAAAATGAGACATGAGAACATAAAAAGACATAAAAGCACAAAATATGACAAAGAAATATTATAATTAGAAAATCTAGATCTTTATGGATTTTAGCATAACTTAG
The DNA here is from genome assembly GCF_002007445.2 of Ailuropoda melanoleuca. Taxonomy (NCBI): domain Eukaryota; kingdom Metazoa; phylum Chordata; class Mammalia; order Carnivora; family Ursidae; genus Ailuropoda; species Ailuropoda melanoleuca. The sequence goes on along the minus strand of NC_048230.1, from coordinate 24,280,746 downwards.
GAAAATAGCAAAATCAGTAGTTACTTAGGTGTTCTCTGAAGTTGATAATAAAATAAAATAATTAAGTATGAGAAATGTCCTATGAGGCCAACTCTTACAGTTGATTTAGTATTCTTCCCTACAGCCAGGTAACAGATGCACCTTGTGCTTTTTAGCACAACACTTATTAATTTCTGTGAAAAGGACATGACATTAGTTACACAGGAACAAGAGGAGTTAAAGATAGTCTCATGAGGATTTGTCATATCGGATTAATCATAGGTCAAAAGCTACACTTGTCACAGTGCTTCTGGTAATAGTTGGTAAATGAGTAGCTAAACTCTACCCTCTTTTTTTTTTTTTTTTTAAAGATTTTATTTATTTATTTGACAGAGATAGAGACAGCCAGCGAGAGAGGGCACAAGCAGGGGGAGTAGGAGAGGAAGAAGCAGGCTCATAGCAGAGGAGCCTGATGTGGGGGCTCGATCCCATAACGCCGGGACCACGCCCTGAGCCGAAGGCAGACGCTTAACCGCTGTGCCACCCAGGCGCCCCTAAACTCTACCCTCTTAAGACAGATTCAGTATCAGTGTAGCTAAATACCAGTTGTTGGGTTGGTTTTTTTAAATCCTTAAGAGTTTTTTTTTCCTAAACAGCCTTAATTCACATACCTCTTTAAGTGTTCAAGTCAATGCTTTTTGTAAATTTACAGAATTGTGCAATAGCATGTTTTGGAACATTTCTATCATCCTAAAAAAATCCCTGGTACCTGTCTGCAGTGAATCTCCACTCTGATTCCCAGCCCCAGGCAACCACTAATCTGACTTCTGTCCCTGTAGATTTACCATTTCTGGACATCTTATATAAAAGGAATAACATAATATGTAGTCTTTTGCTTCTGGCTTCTTTCACTTAGCATAATATACTTTTTTTTTTTAACTTTGTCCATGTTGTTGCATGTTTCAGTACTTTGTTTCTCTTCAGTTCTGAACAGTATTCTACTGTATTGATAAAATTTGTTTACTAATTCACCAATTGATAGACTTTCTGACTGTTTCCATTTTTTTGGTTTTTATGATCCTGCTATGAACATTTATGTACAAGTCTTTGTGTGGACATGAGTTTTCATTTCTTTTGGGTAGATACCTAGGAGTCAAACTGCTGGGTTGTATGGTAAATTTGTGTTTAATTTTATAAGAAACATCTATATTAGTTATTGATTGTAACAAAACTTAGCAGCTTAAAGCAATACAAATTTATTATCTCAGGAATACAGGCACAACTTATTTGGGTCCTCTGCTTCTTATGAAGCCACAGTCAAGGTAATGACCCAGACTATGGTCTCACTGAAGGTTTAACTAGGGAAGGATCAAATTCCAAACTCACTCGTGTCACTGTCAGGATTCGTTCCTTGAAGGTTATTGGACTAGGCCTCATTTCCTCACTGTAGGTTGGCCAGGACAGCCTTCAGTTCTTCGCCACGTGGGCTCCCTAGCTTATTTCATCAGAGAAGCACATAAGCACCAGGGAAAGAGTGAGAACGAGATGGAAGTCATAGTTATAATCTAACAACAGGAGTGATTTCCCATCACTTTTGCCATGTTTTTTTTTCCGAAGATTTTATTTACTTATTTTTTTTTTAATTTATTTGACACAGAGAGAGAGAAAGAGAGAGAGAGAGAGCACACAAGCAGGGGGAGTGGCAAGCAGAGGGAGAGGGAGAAACAGAATCCCCACTGAGTAGGGAGCACAATGCTGGGCTCAATCCCAGGACTCTGGGATCATGACCTGAGCTGAAAACAGATGCTTAACTGACTGAGCCACCTAGGTGCCCTGTCATGTTCTTTTAATTAGAAGCAAATCACCCAGCTCCAACCCACATTCAAGGAACAGAGAATGTACAAAGATAGGAATACTAGAAGTCAGGGATTGTTGGGAACTGTTTCAGAAGGCTATCCATTACACGGCCAGATTTTTTTTTTCCAAATGGCTGTACCATTTTATACCCCCATCAGCAGCAGATTACAGTTCCATTTTCTCTACATCCTTACCAGCACTCATTGTTGTCTGTCTTTTTGATGATAGCCCTTCCAGTGGGTGTGAAGTGGCATTTCATCGTGGTTTTAATTTGCATTTCTCTAATTACTAATGATGTTGAACATCGTTTCATTTGCCGATTGTTCATTTGTATAATTTCTATGGTGAAATGTCAATTCAAATATTTTTTACGTTTTTAATTGGATTATTTGACTTACTATTGAATTATAAGATGTTTTCATTTATGAATCATGCTTTTGGTATCATATCTAAGAAATCTTTGCCTAATTCAAGGTCACAAAGATAATATGTGTCAGCTACTATGCTAGGCCTTTCTATACATTATTTTGCCTAATATAATTACAGTAACAACCCTGTTAGCTGTAGATAATATCATCATTGCACAAATGAGAAAATTCACAGAAATCAAGTGACTTGCTGAGATCATACAGGTAGAGTACAACTTGAACCTAGATGTCATCTTACTCCAAAGCTTGTGTTCTTTCATCAGAACTTTAAAAAAAAAAAAAGACATTCAAATCCATTTTCAGTGGGCAAAATAAGAGTGAAATACCACACTGTCTTTTCCTTATAACTATCAGTACCCATTCTGGTGCTATTTGAATACTGTTAGTAGAAACTCTGTATTCATGATCATTGGAAGTTGCCTTTTGAAAGAGAAAAAAACTTGTATTCCAGTTTACTGGCTAGATTCCATCCTAGTTATATTTTGGCAGACAATATTCCTTCCACTATTTCTAGTGGAGCAAGGATGCATCTTTGCTTGCAGCCTTGAAGTATGTCACTGGGCAGCTGTTAAGCAGTTGTTATACTTTACCCCCAGGGATAAGCATGTTCCAGTGACAAGATAGCTTATTCCCTTATGGGCTTTTAGTGTTATACATTCACCTAAGACAACTCAGTGCTGAGTTCTTCCGTGTTTCTTAGCAGAGAGAAGAGAATGGAGGAAGCAGAGAGGAAGAAAACTCCAAATATTGTGTAGCAGATAGTAAATTTTATATTATTTTTGTATGCATTCTGTTTTAATCGGTTTAATGTTAAAAAGAGTGAGAATCTTCTAATTATTATTCCTTATATTAATTTTCCTCTCTTTCAAGACTCCTTTATGCCCTTTGGGTCTTGTTAGTATACCTTAAGTTAGAAATACAGTTTGTTGTTGCTGTGGCCTAATATGATAGCCTTAGGCAAAATTACAATCTGTGCAATTTTTAAAAAACATCTCCAACCTTAATTTTGTATTCGAAGCAAAGAACAGGATAATCATTCACCCCTCCCTCCCTTCCTCCCTTCCTTCCTCCCTCCCTCCCTCCCTCCCTTCCTCCCTTCCTTCCTTCCTCCTTCCCTCCCTTCCTTCCTTCTTTCCTTCCTTCCTTCCTTCCTTCCTTCCTTCCTTCCTTCCTTCCTTCCTTCCTTCCTTCCTCCTGTTCATTTGGTAAGCAGTTGCTAAACTGTGCTCCTAGCCCAGTGCTACATGTTAAGGGTGCAAGTGGAACAATAAACAGACATTGATATCAAGCAGCCACTAGGTAGAGGGGAAAATTACAGAAAGAGCAGATTTGGAAGGGAGGTCAAAGGGAGAGAAATAATGAGCTAAGGTGTAACTTGTTGAGTATGAAACAAGTATAAGAAATCTAAGAAGTGATTGCAAGTATCTATGGGGTTGAGCAGGGAGGATTAGGCTGGAAATACAGAAGTGGGAGTCATCAGCCACAGAAGGCTGGATCAGGAGAATATGTAAAGTGAGAAAACAAAAGGTTGAAGAAACAGACCTGAGGAGACCATTGACACCTAGGAGACAGAGGAAGAGGAGTAGACAAAGGAAATAAATAAGGTAGGAATAGAATCAGGCAGGAATAGAAATCGAGGAAGAGGTTCAAGAAACAGGGACTAGTCATCCTATTCTAAAGGATGGCATCCTGTTCCAAAGTGGGGGAATAGGGGAGATAAAAGGCTGACCACGGTGGGCAAAGAAGTAAGCTAGAGGACTGGTTGTCACTATGGGGCTTGGGTCTTCTTCTGATGTATCATGAGGAGAAATTCTCCATACTGTGTATCAGCCTCAGAATGTTGTAGACAAGTTAGGGAGTGGTACAATAAAGTGGCTTGTTCCTTCTTCCTTGCCTGGCCTTCATCTTAAATTGGTTCAGGCTGCCCAAAGAGTTCATTCATTCATTCATTTATTCATTCAATATCTATAGTAAGTTGACCCTCTGAAAGGTTCTGGGGACACAAATATTATCAAAACCTGGCCCATGCCTTGAAGATACTCCTAATCTATATGGGAAATAAACAGTTAACTGTCATATAACACAACACATACTATGCATACAAGGAACTTATGTTGTGGATATGGAAGGCATTTTCATTCCTTCCCTTACCTGCCATCCTGAGTTCGGTGTTATGACTATAAGAATGTTTTTAGCCAATTTAACTGTATTTGGATGATAATTTTTAAATTTTTCTAAGTAGTATATTTTAATGTGATTTAAATTTTTTGATTGAACTCTGTCAAAAAATAATAAACATTCTATACAAAGGAATTATAAAAGAAAAGTAAGATTTTTCTTCTGGATTTATAAATGAAATGTCTACCATGTAAATACTATCTCTAGTAAGTTTGGGGAGCATCTAAAACTGCATCCTCTTTAGATTTTCATTCGTGATTTTTTAATGGATAGCCTTTATTTCTCAGAAATACAAATGTAAAATAATATATAGGTTACATGATCAATAGGAAAAGTTCACAGTTACAATGGACAGAAATGAAAAAGTCACTATATTTGTACACAGCTTTATAGTTCAGAAGGAACTTCCACACATCATGTTCTTCAATCCTCATAACTGTAGATGAAGAAGTCACCTGGCCCATGATATCTGAAGAGCAAAGTTAGCCCAACTGAGCAGCTGAAACATCACCTATTGCTGATGTGTAGTATATTCCTGTTGTTAAAAGTAATAAATCTCCTCTCATTCTAATGGGGAAGCAAAGCACTACACTGAAATTATTAAACAAAATTATTTTTATTATTATGGCAATGAATGAGCTATTTGATAGTCAGATAATAAGACAAAGATTAACGTCATTAGTAAAATGGAGGGTGGTTCCTCTGCAACTAAAACTTTCTTCATGTTTTCATGCTAATGTTCTTGAATTTGAAGTGACATGATTTAGTAATTACCAGTTTAGATTTTTTAAAGGCAAATTTGGAAGTCTGATGAGAATATTTTTTTTTAAATATTTATTTATTTATTTATTCAACAGAGATAGAGACAGCCAGCGAGAGAGGGAACACAAGCGGGGGGAGTGGGAGAGGAAGAAGCAGGCTCATAGCAGAGGAGCCTGATGTGGGGCTCGATCCCAGAACGCTGGGATCACGCCCTGAGCCAAAGGCAGATGCTTAACCGCTGTGCCACCCAGGCGCCCCTGATGAGAATATGTTTTAATGAAAACTTTAACCAAACCGAATATTATCCAAACTGCTTATCTCTTATTTCACTGCTTATGAGATATTAATATTTCATCTCTTAGTGGTCTGATTCACCCTTTCCAGTTTTTCCCTAATTTTTAAATAGGTGTTTTAAAAATTAATAGATGTCCATCATTTTAGATTTTAAAAGAAGAGAAACATGACAACACAATGGATCCTATAAATCGATGCCCAGAAGTTTTTGCTTTCATTGAGGCTTCATAATTTTACTGGTTAACAAATAATAGAACTTGGTATTCTTTAGTTGGCAAAATATCATTGGTTTTCCTCCTTCCTCACTTTACAAATAAAAATGTAAATTAGAAAATGAAAATGACCCATGCTTTCAGTGTTCTTGTTCCTAACACAAAGAGGCCATTGTGGAAAAGGAGTAGAGATATTAATTATATAAGGAAGACTGTTTTAGTTGATCTATTTCTGCAGTATTGCATGACAGCAACAAATTCTGTAGACTAAATACCTACCATACATATATCTCCCATTTTGCTCTTTAGTGCTTCAAGCTTCTAAATCCTATTAACAGCTGTCAAAACCTGGTAAACTATTTAGATGCTTTCACAATTTGTTTAATTGGATAGTTAGAAAATGGCATGCTAGAAAAGCCCACCCCCACTCCCCCCCCCCTTTCTTTTAGCCTGGCTGAACATCTGTAGCATTAGGGCCTCATTATCTCTGAATTGGCATAGCAAATCAGTGGCATCATTAAAATGCCACATTAAGATGATTAAGCTTCTTTGTTATCCAGTTGACTTTTGCATGTGCTGAGGATTTCATGGTTATGACCCCTAATCCTTGTAAAACACTTAAACAACATCACCCTTTTGTGTCTTTCCTGTCTAGCAGCCTCTATCTTGTTTTGCCCCTTCTCACAGTATCTCTGGCAAACTTAAGGCTATTACTCCAAACTTTGTCCTACTTTGAGTGGGATTTTGAGAGCTCATAATTCAGAGTGGAAATTCAGAACCCCCTTTTTGCACTGGGAAATTCCTAACATGCTATCCAAGACACCCAAGTTGCCTGTTCCATTTGCCATCTTTGATAGGTTCTTCTTTCCAACTGAGCATTTTATGTGCCTGTAAAAACAAACTGAGGCACAGTTGGCTGAGACTGCTATTGCCCCTGAAGGATTTAGATGTTGGATCCTTTCCAAGACCCATTGTTTTTGCAATGTCTCAGGTGAAACCAAAAATGTCTACTCTGGAGTGCAAGCCTTTCATGTGATAACCATCACCCCAGGAAATGAAACCATGTGCATCAGCCCCAGTGAGCCAAGCCTTTGTTCTCTTCAGCCTACAAAATTCTCTCTGGGGTGTGTGTGTGTGTTAGTGTATGTCATCTTCCTTAGAGGCCTCCAGAATATAGACAAATATGGGAGCAATTGTACCCTAGAGTAGCTCCTTTAGGAAGAAGTTCAGTTTAATCTAATTTTCTATGGGTTAGATTCAATTTAAACATCTTTTTCCCCCCTCTGGGAATGTTTAGCAATTACCTTTATCAGCAATTTGTGGTTTGGTATGTTCTTTTCTCCACAAGTTCACTTATAAAAAATTTACCCAGGAAGCCTTTAACAATTTTCAGTATGACATATATATACAAAAAGGCAAGTATAATTACATATATAGTTTAAAGAATAACAACAAAACAAGCATCCACGGACCCACCACCTGGCTTAAAAAATAAAATATTGCTAGTGCCTGTGAAGATTCTTGATAGTATTTTAAGTGGCGATTTAAGTTGTGTGTCTAAGAAAACGTGACATATATAATAGGAATTTACAAAACTAAAATGGGAGATTATTTACATTACAAAAGTTTCATTCACATCACAAAAACTTTAGGGTGTTATGGGGCAGTTCTTCACTGTATTCAATATTTCTTGCCAGATCTGTAAGATTTTTGGCCTTTACTAACAGTTCAAATGTTCCAGTCACTGACAACTGAAAATCAGAGAGAAATGAAGAGAAACGTCTCCGAATGTATAATGTAAATCAGTGGAACAGTATTATCTGTTTTACATGTAACGTTTTATGAACACGTCAGCTACATTAAGGTGAATCTGTAGAGGTTAATGATATCATGCTAAATATAAAGTTGAGTGAGGTAGGTATATGAGAAAGCACAGAAATGAGAATTTTTTTTCTACTTTAGAATATCAAGGAAGACTGCATGGAAGAAATGGCATTTAAATAGTATCTGGAAATTTGAATAGTCTGTTGAGGTGAGGAAAGGGCATTTTGGCTGTTGGAAAGACTGGAGAAGCAGCTTGGAAAACTGCTATTAGATTGCTGCTCTAACATTTCAAACTTTAATGTGCATAGGAATCCTTGAGGATCTTGTTAAAATGCAAGTTCTGATCAAGTAGGTCTGGGGTGAGATTTGAGAGTCTGTGTTTCTAACAAGCTCCCAGGGGATGCTGGAACTGATGATCCAAAGACCCCATTTTGAGTAGCAAGATTCTAGTCTGGAGAAAAGATTGATTCAGGAGGAATGAGATGATTGGGTAGGCTCAGGCCAGGTTCTGGACAGGCCCTTGAAGATCTTGCTAAGGAGTTTGGACTTTGTTTAAAAGCAAAATGAAATCATTTAAAGTTTCTGAAAAAGAGTTTTAGTGCTATGGAATGATTAATCTGGAAATAAAATATGGTATAAAATAGAGGTCGCATACACTGTGGGCCAGTTAGGAGGCTAAGGCAGTGGTATATTTATGTACTAAGTATTTAGTGTCTATGTACTTTATACAGAGCACTGTGTCAAACTACAGAGTGGCAGTTCTTTTTTCTCTCCCCATCCCACCCCGCCTGGAGTGGCAGTTCTCAAATTCCATTGTGCGTAAGATTTACCTACAGAGCATAATTTTAATGCATATTTCCAGCTCCATACCCAAATTAGTAGGTCTATAATGAGACCCCCAACATTTCTATTTTAAAACCACAAAGCCTCTGGTCTCTACAGATACAGGTCAAGCAGTGTCACAGGGGATACTGAGTTAAAACAAACCTGTGTAGCTTCTGACCTCAGATAGCTTACATGACCATATGGGAGATGAGATGAATTTATAAGTAACTCAGAGAAAGAAGGAACAGATTATTTTGCAGCTGGAGGGATCAATGTGTGTGTGAGGGGGGTGAGGAGATGACATATTAGCTTTGGCTTTAAAGAATCTATACGTTTCAGACCCACCTGTGGCAACACTGGGGAAGACCTTGTAGGCAGTAGAAATAATAAAAGCAAGAATACTTAGAAGTTGTTTAGTTTGGTTAAAGATATATGAGTATTCAAAATCAACATTACAAAGACAGGTTGGGGCCAGATACTGAAAGGCCTTTTAAATTCCTTCTTTCTGAGTCTGGACTTTATTTTGTTAGCAATAGAGAGTATTGAAGAATTTTGACAGGGTCATGATATGATAGAGCTATAGTTGAGGAAGAATAGTGTGGTGGTAGTGTACAGGATGAACTGAGAAGGAGAGTGAAAGGAGGCAGGGAGAACAATGTGGAGGATAATCAGGGCCTGAGATTCAGGATACTGGGAATGCAAAGTAGTGGGGAGGAGAAACAGACTGGAGAGAAAACACAAAAATAGAACCAATGGGTGATTAAATGTGGGGCAAAAACAAGAGGAAGGAAGATGCTTGTAAGGAGTCTAGCTGAGCAACTGGGAAGATACCTAGGAGCCCTTTGGGAATAGAGGACTGAGGAAGGGGAGAAAGATTACAACTGGAGAGAGAGAGAGAGACAGAGGGAGACATACACATATTTGGGAATTAATCATATAAAATGCTAGTTGAAGCCCAGGGGGCGCCTGGGTGGCACAGCGGTTAAGCGTCTGCCTTCGGCTCAGGGCATGATCCCGGTGTTGTGGGATTGAGCCCCACATCAGGATCCTCTGCTATGAGCCTGCTTCTTCCTCTCCCACTCTCCCTGCTTGTGTTCCCTCTCTCGCTGGCTGTCTCTATCTCTGTCAAATAAATAAATAAAATTTTTTTAAAAAAATAATAAAATAAAATGCTAGTTGAAGCCTGAAGAGTAGATAAAATTGCCACAGGGGATGGGATGTCAAGGGAAGGAAAAAGAGCATTACGGGTAGTGTTTAGGAGGAGGATGGAGGAAAAAGGAGATAGAAAGAAGCAATTAGATAGGTAAGGAAAGAAGTTACACTCTCACTGAACAAGTAGGAGTATAGAAGAAGAAGGAATGGTGGTCAGTATATCAAGGGCTACAGAGAAGTTGGGGAGAATAACACATAAAAGGCCATTGGATTTAGGAATCAGAAGATGATTGATGATCTTCAGGGGAGCAGATTCAATGAATTATGGAAATGGAAGCCCAATTAGAGGCAATTTTACATCAGTTTTGAGGATATAGAGGCAGAAAGCATAGCTTACTTTTGTAGTAAATCTGTCTAGAAAGGATTGTTGAGAGAGAATGAGTTTAGGTATGATAGGATGAGAGGCTAAACCAAATTGCAATAGGAAATAGAAAAGAGGAATTGGCATCCAGAGAGCCTGAGAATATAGAATCTATGGGTCTTGAAGACTGATTTGATGTGGAGATCAAAAGAAAAAGGATTCCATTTTTAAGACTTGGAATTGGAAGAAGCAAGATGCCGTTTGGAAATATACTAAAGTCATAAATTAGAAACAAGCTTGGGTTCAAAGATGAAAAGTTTTATTTTAGACATACTTTTAATATTTTCAAGGGATACCAAGTAGTGAAATGCTCTTCTTTCTTCTGCTCCAATAAATCTTCCTCCCAAGAGAAGAAGATGAGTGTCTTTGCTGGTCTTTTTGGTAGACTGTATTTGGAGTCTGGGTGCTAAACCCAGTAATCTTTCAGAAATCCCATTCATATCTCAGGTACTAATGTATTCTAATATTCAGTTCTGTGTAACTTTACATGGTAAAGCATGGTGAATTGTTGATCTCCAGTCACCATGCAGAGAGGCCATTCAGTTCTTTCATCTAAAGGTAGTAAGGTTCCAAAGACAAACCCATCAACTGTCTAAAGAACTCTTGGTCCGTTAAGTCCAAGGGACTTTCCTAATATCCTATCCCATAAGTGTCTCTTATGCTTTCCCTTAGGGCTCTGTGTCTCAAATACCATCTTTCTTGTTCTACAGCTAAATCCTAAGGGACAAAAGCCAAGACTTTCTCTTGAGCCAGGTTGGTGTAGTATTTGAGTTTGAGGTCACGCCCATTAAAACCAATGTCCTGAGGGAAGGACATTGCCCTGTGTTTTCAGAAAGACCTAACACATTTATCTTCCTAGTTTTAAATTGTCATTGTCCATGGAATGGCCCAAGTCTGTTCATATTAACATTTTATAACCAAAATGAAAAGGATCTTTTTCTGCTGGCCCCTATCTGCTGTTTTTGGTTTTCAGTAGCTGAAGTTTTCCGTTGAGGTTCTTTTAAACGCCTACATGCAAACTGAAGAGCACTCAAGCTTTGGTGGGATATCACCCACAGCTGGAGTGTTGGAGGAAGGGAGGAGGGTACAAGACTCAGGTGCATCCTTCTCTTAAAAAAAATTTTTTTAAACAAAACCTCTTAAGCAAACAAATTCCATCTGAAAGCTGGTGAGACCTATCCAGAGAAAGAAGGGAATGAACCTCTTTCCATGTAGGAGATGGGTATGGATTCATATGTGGCCCAGATGCATTAAATGGGCTCATTTGAAACATGTTGGACTGATCCTACAGCCCTACATCTCTTCTAATCAAAGAGTGAAATGCTATGAACCATGAACCGTGGTGAGAAACAGAGGAACAGTGTTGCAGCAATGGCTCCTCGGTTGGTGGTTAGGCCCTGTCTTGCTCTATTAAGCAAACACAGTTAATATAGATAAAAGGTAACCTTGATAGAAGTGAAAATTGAAACTTGAATTGAAGGTAGCAAGCCAGGCACAGCTGCAGTTGTACTTCCTCCTATGTGGCAACAGGAGCTGCACTTACTGGTGTTTTTTGGAAGGGATGCAGTTTTTTAAATTAGCTTTTCTTCAGAGTGTTTTGGTTTTTAATGTCTGCATCATTGATGGGAGAGTGGAATATGTTAGTAAGAAGCCACCTAGACTTTCTACATCTAGTGTGTGGGGTCGGATCCAAGTTCAGCATTCTAATCACACATCTGCTATTAACTGGCTGTGTGACCTTGGACAAATCACTGAAAAATCTCTGGTGCCAGATTTTCTTATCTGAAAAACCAAAGGGTTGGATTAGATGATCCTGTCCAGCCCTAAAATTCCACTGATTTATGATTCCTCATGAGGAAGCATAACTTTCAATTTCTAAGAACAAATGTTGGGAAAAATAAGCATTTATGCAGCCTATTTTATATATGAAAAATCCCTTGCAATTATTTATTATTTTATCAGGCAAATATTTAGATGTTATTAGTGTCACTACATAAATTTGCCTTCTTCACTTCTTATGTTCTTCAGCTTAAGAGTGTTGCAACTCTTTTTAAGATAGTACCTGGTCAGCCAGCTCACTTGGGCCAGTCCCTCCTCTCCTGTCCAGCCCTACAGTTCTATGATCTTCAGTTTCACCGTCCCTAACAAGTGTATAGGTGTGCTTCCCCTTGCTTAGGTTGAGCTCCATTTACCTGTGTCAATGAAAGTGACTCCTTAGAAGATTATGTTAAAGAATTACTTCTCCTTTTATCTTTCTCAACAGTATTTCACTAGTACAGCCAGCTTCCTCTATATACAGTGTTGTCTCATTATCAGTTCCAAGAGAAACAGAGAGATAAGACTCATTTTAGCAGTGCATATACATGGAAGGGGAAGAGGCAAAGCATGGCTTAAAATCAGAAAAACCATATTAACTATTCAACTGTCACTCTTAGTGGCTTAAATTGAATGCATTTGAAGGATTTAAACAGTATTTTCTTCTTGAAACCGAAGAGCTCCGCCACCTTGCCTTTTAACTGCAGGCACCAGAAAAGGTACTAAATCTGAGAACCTTTCTTCTCCCCCAGCACTGGAGAAGAGTTGCTCAAAATGTTTTTTTTCATGGTCGCTTTGAGCAGCCACGGCTAAATCCGTTCTCTCTCATTTTCTGGATGGTCTAAAACACTGTTATCTATTTGTGTGTGTGTGTGTGTGTGTGTGTGTGTGTGTGTGTGTATGTTCCACTAACTGTGGTTCTGAATTCAAATGAGTGCTCATCTTAATGGTGTTTTCTTGTTTTGTAGATGTACAATATTATGTTAGCTTCATTTGGTATTTAATTGTCAGTTGTGGGTCTCTTTGAGCCGCTTTGATAACTCCAAATACAATCATTGTTCATTTCTTGCATTTTCTTCCCTGCAGATGATTCAATGAAAGTGAAAGATGAATACAGTGAAAGGGATGAGAATATTTTAAAGCCAGAGCCCATGGGAAATGCGGAAGAGCCTGAAATTCCATACAGCTATTCAAGAGAATATAATGAATACGAAAACATTAAGTTGGAAAGACATGTTGTCTCGTATGATAGTAGCAGGCCAACCAGTGGCAAGATGAACTGCGATGTGTGTGGATTATCCTGCATTAGCTTCAATGTCTTAATGGTTCATAAGCGGAGCCATACTGGTAAATAGTTTCCTTTATCCATTCTTCTGAAAACTGTCCTAATGCAGCCATGTGAGAAATGGAATGGTGGAATTTGGGATGAATTTTGATTACTTTCATTGATTTTTGCTATAATTCTTTTTTTTTTTGCTATAATTCTGATGCATCTCTCCTTCTCTGCATTTTCATTTACCAGTGATTTTTATTCCTGCTTTTCTATGCGTTTGGCAAACATTGCAAATGCCATGAATAAAAATAAAAAGCGCAGTGTTCTAGGTCAGCCAAATATTTTTCTTCAGTTAATAAGTGGGAGTTGAATTGTGTGATATGCTTCTTAAGCATCGTTCATACATTTTTGCGTAACTTTTTAAAAAGCAGACCTCCTTATTTTATTCTGTTTAAATTTGATAGATGAAAGGATATAGTTTTTATTACCAGTTTAAAAATTTTATCTTTGGACAATAAACAGCCAGTCTTTAGAAATGCATACAAACACAACAGTCCCACTGAGCCCAATAGATTCTATCTGACATCTGATACGAAAACTTTAAAAAAGAAGCATTTCTAGCCCTCCATACCTTATTAGGATTTGAGTCTGTGATTCTTTTTTCTCAGATTGAGATTATATTCAAGAAGAATGTTAAGTAATGTTACAAACTTAATCTGGAAAGCACTCCCAGAGCTACTCTTGGGTTTTTTTGGGGCGGGGTGGGGGGGTTGTTGTCTTTTCTTTCTTTCTTTCTTTCTTTCTTTCTTTTTCTTTCTTTCTTTCTTTCTTTCTTTCTTCTTTCTTTCTTTCTTTCTTTCTTTCTTTCTTTCTTTCTTTCCTTCCTTCCTTCCTTCCTTCCTTCCTTCCTTCCTTCCTTCCTTCCTTCCAAGACAATAAATAAAATGGCCTTGCTAGATGAATGCTTTTTCTCTTCTACAGGGAAGATTCTAGAAGTAAGTTATACACTTGCTTTGAAATATAGCTCCCAACTGACCCCAATATGATATGAACAGATACTGTCTAAAAGATGAGCTTTTGCCATAGGCGTCTAATCTGTGCATATGCTTTGCCACTTGCTGGGTGATCAGAAGTCTCCTTTTTGTCCTTTTTAAAGGTGAACGCCCATTCCAGTGTAATCAGTGTGGGGCATCTTTTACTCAGAAAGGTAACCTCCTCCGCCACATTAAACTGCACACAGGGGAAAAACCTTTTAAGTGTCACCTCTGCAACTATGCATGCCAGAGAAGAGACGCACTCACAGGTCACCTTAGGACACATTCTGGTAAGTGAGAGCAATGAGCATTCCATATCTAGTAAATGTTGTGTTCCTTGGTACCCATTGAGGAAACTAGAAAGAGTTAAGTATGGAGGTTTTAATCCGTCATTCCTGTTCTGAAGGGTTACAACAGCAGAGACCTCTAGGGCTAATTACACTTCCATTAAGGCATTAATTGCTCTCCGTCTGGCTCAATGGGGGTGATCATCTCCTTACCATCCTTGCTCCCCTAGAGAACAAAAAAGTCAGACAGGAAAAGCCTGCTCTATAAAAATGCTTTTTAAATTTTTTGTGAAAAATTATAGTTATCAGTATTTTCTTATGGTAAGCTTTATTAAGAGATTATTTTCCTAAAAAACACATGGACACATTTTTCATTCAGAAGTCTGGACAAGCAAATGATGTACAGTCTGTAAGTTATGTAAAAGTGTAAATGAAGTATAAATTATTGTCAGAAGGTTCCTCTTGCCCATTCTAGGCTAAAATTTAAGTTAAGATATAATTGACAATATAACATTGTATTGGTTTTAGGTGTACATGGGCTAAATTTCTTAAACCTGACTTTCTTCTTGATCAGCCTATTTATTTTTAATCTCTAGAAGATGAGCAGCAAAAGAATTCATAAAAAAAACAATGTTCCATCTTGATGTTTTCACTCTTTATTTTAACCAAGCAAGATAATAGAACTTTTTTCAACATTTAGAATTTCCCTCCTAGAAAAATAAAACTGAGTTTATTTTCAAATTTGGGACCTCATGTTCTTGATGTTATCTGACAAACTTTTAATTGAAGAAAAAAAAGGTTTGTTTTTATGTCAATCCACATACTGCTTTGACTAAAACCCAGCCCCAAACCCACAACTGGTCACAATTCAGAGACTAAGGATTAAACAAGTCAGCGCCAGCAAAACCCACCATGAGAGATCATAAGTGGTAAGAGAAAGGTTTCTTTTACAGTTTATTGTTCAAAGTAATGAATTAAGGATGAGTTTGGTCCAAGAAATTAGAATAGTTCTCTTCTGTTGCTTTTTTCAAGTAATATCCAAACACAGTGGTCACTTTTTAGATAGATTCTAGAGGACCCCAATTTATGCAGAAACTTAATATTTTTAGTCCTAGAAAACTTGCATTTATTTTAATTTGGGATCTCAGAAGGAACTTTTAGTACTTTAAGTCCCAAAACTTTGTTTTAAACAGAGCAACAGGATTAGAAAACAAAACTCAGTTCCTAAAATTCTGTCTGACATATTCATAGGTTACATTTGTCAACAAATCAGAAAGGCCAGCCCTGCACACAGAGTTGAAGTTATTACTTATAATTAGCTCAGTTTTTATTGGTTTAGCCCAGACTTCACTATAGCCACTTGGCAAGAATAAGCTAAATTTATCCAAATATGTTAGTGCTCTGAAAAGTCCATCAGTGTGTGGCTGAGTGTCTAACTGCCAGCATTCTTTACTTACAACCAGATGAAAGTCACAAAATAAGGGATCTCTATCTATTTCATTTTTAAACCACACTAACCTCCTTGAGGAAAAGAAACGGCCCTATATTTTTTCCTAAAGAAACAACATTGAATCACCATGCTCAATGATAGTCATTAAATCCAAATCGTTTCATATGTGAAAGAACACTATCCTTTTGAAGAAAATTCTAACATAACAAACAATCGAAGACTATCACCTTATTTCAGTTTACTAAATTTAAAAGGAATATAGATGTAAAAGTATCCAAATACCATGGCCTCTCAGCAGCCTCATTCCTAAAGGACAGTTTGCACAGAGCCCTAAGACACCATTTGTTCTGCAACCGCTGAGGGTCACTATGTGCCCCCTTGTGCTCTCCTTATAGTTGAGAAACCCTATAAATGTGAGTTTTGTGGAAGGAGTTACAAGCAGAGAAGTTCCCTTGAGGAGCACAAGGAGCGCTGCCGTACATTTCTTCAGAGCACGGACCTGGGTGAGACTGGTGAGTTCATGCAACACTCCTTCTACACACACGTAGTGAGCATCTGCTCTTCTAGGTGGTGGGATACAGTTGTAAATAAAATAAAATAAAAAAATCTGCCCTCACAGTTTATATTTTAATGGGGAAGGACAGACCATAAGCAAAGTAAATAAGTAACATATACAGTATATTAGAAGGTAGTAAGTACTATTAAGCAAAATGAAGCAGGTCCTGGGGGCAGAAGGTGAGTCAGGGAGGTGACATTTTAACAGATTAAAGGGATGAGGAGAAAGCCCTGCAGAGAACTAGGAAATAGCAAGTGCAAAGGCCCTGGGGCTTGGGTTTGAAGAAGTATGAACAGTCCTTTGTGGCTGGAGCAGAGTGGGTAAGGGAACATGAGGCCAGAAAGGAAATGAGAGACCAGATCTTATCAAGCCTTGTTGGCCCTTATAAAGGCTGGCTTTTACTCTGAGTGAAATTGAAGATCTTCAAAGGGCTTTAAACTGAGAGGTGACATGATTGGACTTCTCATTTTAGAAGAATCACTCTACTTGCTATTGAAAAGAGATTTTATTTGCAGTAAGATTGGGACTTGGAGAGTCTAGTTAGAAAGCCATTGCAATAATTCAAGTGGGAGAAAATTGTGTCTTGGGTAGTGGTAAAGGTGGTGAGAAATGTTCTAATTCTTTATACATTTTAAAGGTAGAGCCAACAGGATTTCTTAACAGATTGATGTGGGATGTTGGGGGTGCCTGGGTGTCTCAGTCGTTAAGCATCTGCCTTCGGCTCAGGGCATGATCCCGGAGTCCGAAGATAGAGCCCCACATCAGGCTCCTCTGCTGGGAGCCTGCTTCTTCCTCTCCCACTGCCCCTGCTTGTGTTCCCTCTCTCACTGGCTGTCTCTCTCTCTCTCTGTCAAATAAATAAATAAAATCTTTTAAAAAAAAAATGAAGCAGGCAAGTTTGGACACAGTTTATCAATGGATGTTTAAAAAAAAAAAAAAGATTGATGTGGGATGTGATGAAGAATGCAGTTGCCATTCCCTGAAAGAGCAATTGAGAGTAGAGCGGGTTGAGGGGTGGCTAAGGCAGAGTCAGTTAAAACTACAAACATTTTTGGGGCTCCTGTGTGGCTCAGTCAGTTAAGCATCTGCCTTTGGTTTGGCTCAGGTCATGATCTTGGGGTCCTGGGATTGAGCTCCACATCGAGCTCCCTGCTCAGTGAAGAGTCTTCTTCTCCCGCACTCTCTGACCCTCCCCCTGCTCATGCTTTCCCTCTCTCTAGCTTTCTCATAAATAAATATCTTAAAAAAAAAAAAACCAACTACAAGGATTTTCTTTGCCCAAAGCCCTCAAGTCATTTACTTGTCTACTCATATGATTTATTGTGATGCTTATCTTTGGCTTCAGGAATTTCATATTTCATTCAGTGTTTTGAATTATATGCCTAGGGGCAATTGGTTGAAACAGTAGGTGCTTTTCCATATATCAATTGTGCTTTAATTTCCTTCTCATTCTTCAGTTGAAATAGCATGAAACTTCTTTGTGTCACATCTTTGCAGTTGTCCTTTGTCCCATCCAGTTGACCATCATTCTGGTTCTACAGCTTGGGTTGTCTGACATTTTTATTTCGTTAATTGAACCAGTTGTGTATTCAGAGTATTAAATCCTCAGGGGATTTGGTGTTTGCCAGCAGTAGGTGCAGTTGAATGGTTTGAACATTCTAAAGCAGAAAGATTACAAAATTATGAAAGAAATAATGTGAAACTCAGGAAAAATGGAGTGGAAATCGTTAGCTTAGCTGTACCTATTTTGAGTGAGAGGAAACTTTTGTTTTAGATAAAGCCTATTTTATGGTGTTAGGAGCTCGCCAACTGAATTCTGTTCGTTTGCACTGCTTCTGCTTTTTATCCTGATGGCATCTTTGGTTTTATCAAGGAGTTGGATTTCCTCCTTATTTCTAAAGAGAAATGTTTACAACAGACAGAGCTCTTACTGTGAGACATTCCCAGGTTATGAAAATCTATTATATTCCAAATAGAATTATTAATATTTAAAGCTAGAAGGTTAAAAGAGCATCTAATCCTATCATCTCATTTTAGAGGTGAGGAAATTGAAACTCATAAAAAATTCAGTGACTTGCTTAAAAATCACTAGAAGTTTTGTTGTTTTCATGATTAGCTATATTTGTTTTATTCTCAAAAATTCACTGCAATATATTTCACTTACTATAAAATTCACCTTTTGAAGTATACGATTCAGTCGTTTTTAATATATTCACAAAGTTATACAACCATCGCCACTAAATCCATAACATTTTCATCACCCTTGAAAGAAACCTTGTACCCATTAGCAGTCATTCCCCGTTACCCCGCTCTTCAGCCCCTGGCAGCCACTGATCTACTTTCTGCCTCTATGGATTTGCCTATTCTGAACATTTCACATAAATAGAATCATACAATATGTGGCCTCTTATATTTGGCTTCTTTCACTCAGCATAGTGTTTTCAGGGTTTGTCCATGTTGTAGCATGTATCAGCACTTCATTCCTTTTTATGACCAAATAATATTCCATTATATGGATTTACTACATTGAAAACAAATCTGTTCATCAGTTAATAGACATTTGGGTTTTTTCCACTTTGGGAAAATATAGCTTGACTAGCTATGTTTTAAGGTTATATATTATCTGGTTGGTGAAAGAAATATAGTAGCACACATACTAGTAGACACACATATATGCATATATGTGTGTCTTGATTCTCTTGGAAGTAGGGGGAAAATCAGTACACTACCCTCTATGAGTAGTAAGTTCAAAATTATTGATTTTAAAGTAAGGTTACTACCTTATTTCCCATCTCCATAACCTTTTTTTTTAGGAATTTCAAATTAGGAAAGTATCAAAGAAATATTTTAGCTATCCTCAGTGGTTTAAGGTGATTCAGGAAATGCTGAAATAGAGAGATTGAGTTAATTTGCATTTCATAGGGTGGTTTGATGCATGCGTGCAACATACTTTAAGTCTCAGCAAAAAAATAAAGGGTTAACTAAGTCAGCAAGTTTTGATTTTTTTGTTTAAAACAAATATTTTGTAATGGTGGTTTCATGTTATATATAAAGTCACAGTTTAATCAAGTATAATAAAAAACTGCATGTCAGTCAATATATTATTCTTTTGTATTTCAAATATTTCCCATGATTTTTTCCTGAAATCCAAAATGTAAAGAATGTGGGTTTCCTTCTTTTAGTTTATTACTTTTTTTAGTAATCTCCACACTCAACGTGGGGCTCCAACCCATGACCCCGAGACCAAGAGTCACAGGCTCTTCCGAGTAAGCCAGCCAGGCACCCCCAAAATGTAAAGAATGTTGAATTCACACAAGCCAATCCTTTAATTATTGCCACTGCTCCCTATATGGTTTTTATTTCTGTTTTCTTCTTAAAATTGGGAGTCCCAGTCTGGATATCATGTTCCATTCTGAACCTGACCAACATAGTATCACCAGTAGTACATCTTATCCCTTCATCCCTAGCTTTTTTTTTTTTTTTAAGATTTTATTTATTTATGTGACACAGAGACAGCCAGCGAGAGAGGGAACACAGCAGGGGGAGTGGGAGAGGAAGAAGCAGGCTTCCAGCAGAGGAGCCCGATGTGGGACTCGATCCCGGAACGCCGGGGTCACGCCCTGAGCCGAAGGCAGACGCTTAACGACTGTGCTACCCAGGCGCCCCCATCCCTACCTTTTAAGGAGATGATACTCCATTGCTACTGTGGATGTGGCACTTTGTTCATCAAGTGCTTATTGTAAATTGAAGTGCAGCCTAGCGTAAGACCCAAGCTTTGAGTAAGCAGGTCTTTATGAAAGCAAAACAGAATAAAAGGCCTTGGACGGGACACCAGCCTACAAAAGAATGCCATGTTGGGTAACAGGACTTCTGGCCTTTCTAATATTTTTCTTTTATTCAGATAGCATTTGTTGGATTCTCTATGTGCCAGAGCTGTGGCAGATCTGTTTATAAAAGTGAGTGAAAGTTTAGCCCATACCCTTGGCTCAACTTGGAGCCACTCACAATCCAACAAGGCAGTGGGCAGTTCATCTGTTAATAAACTACAAAGGTCTAATAGAGGCACATATGATATTTCTACTTCAGTCCAAGTGTCTATACCAGACGTCACAAATGGTGTCATCGAGCTACTCCAATTCTGCTGTCTTAATGGAGTGTATATGAAAAGAAGAATAAGTAGAGAAGAGCATGGATTGCATTTTCTCATTAGCTTGATCCTTATTCCAGAAAGGGACTAACAGCTGGCATAGAGATTCATTTAGCCTCATTTCACACAAATTATGAGTACTTGGAGTGGGACTTTTTTTGTATGACAATGAGTTCTAGCCATAACAAGATTTTTAAAGTAATTGAATAATTATATTTATTTATGAGTCTTAGAGTCACAACCTTTTATCTTCACGCTCATTGTTTTAGCTGAACCAATACAAGCATGAGAATTTTCAAATAAATTTACATTTTTTGCCAAGTAGCAGACTAACGAAAAAGTTTAAAATGTTTTAAAAAGTTGATTTTCCCAACTGATTTTTCTTCTTAAAAAATGATACCTTCTTACAGGTAGTATGTATTCTACTTGCTCAAAAAGGCAACAATTTTATGTAACTTTTTTGTTAGAACCGGCCTCAGTCTTTGATAGCAATCTTTTGTTAGACAATTCTCGTTACACAATAACACCCCTTGGTTCCACTGTCCATTAGCTACCGACTGACCACACCAGAGAAGAGACAGGAAGCAATGCCTCTTAGTTGAGCTCCATTTAACACTTCAAGATCAAATGAAAGAATCTGAACAAACACAAAAACACAACCAATTACATGGTTAAATCTGCAGTCACTTTGAGATAGAAATTGCATCATGGAAATAGTTAATTGAAAACCAGACAATTAAGACTTGTGTGGAGATGAAAGGTAGAAACCTGTTCTGTAATTATGACTTCATGTTAGTTTTATTATTTATATCTTCAATGTGTCTTTAAAATCATTTTGCTAATGAAAATTGGTACGCCCACTATGTAGTAGGCAAGTGATGTGAAGGGGAATTGATTCAGAATTACAGCCCTCCTTCTAGGTTCACTCACGAACCAAGTGTGTAAATTGGTCTTTGCCACTATCCCATATTCCCCACACCCACCCCTTGCAACACTAAACTGCCAAACACCACCCAGGAACGGATTTCCTATTTCATCATTTAAACCCATTATCTTGTCCCCTTACTATCTTGCCCAACTGGTTTCCCTCCACTTACATTTTCGAGACATGATGTGGCAAGATAACAAGTCTAGACTATATAAATAGACAGTTGGATCTTCAAGTTGAAACAGAGGACCAAAAGGCAGTGGTCCTCTTTGTTTGATTTTCGGAGTACCGCCTAAACTTGTAATCCCAAGAGATCCTCTAACTCCAGAGCATTTCCTTGTGTTTAAAGTGTGCCCTTGTAGTGGTATTACGCAGGAAGCTGTCCGACAACTGCAAGGCAGCAGTTTGGGGAAAAAGGGGTGCAGCACATTCTGTTGAAGTTGGAGCCTTTGCCTTACTTTCCAATTAGAAAACGGTTCACTTGGTAAAGATGAACTTAATCTCTAGAAACTGTTTACATGTCCAATGACAGTTGGGATCTTGGAGTTGATATTTTGAGTGAACAAGCCAGGGAGAGGGGGTGGGCGGAAGCCCTCTCGATTCGCCTCAGAGGATTTTGTTGGCTCTAACCAGAGTTGTAGAGTTGGGAAAGTCTCCACCCGTGTCCCCAATTATCTGTCCATCCAAACACTTCAGAATGTTATCTTTTTAAATGTCAGGCATTTGGCCACTGTTTTACAGAGTAAGATTTATCTAGAAATGACTGTCAAGACGAGCTTGGTGAGTAACCAGGGATAAAAGGTGATGTTATCTCGGAAGGTTGCCATTTAGTGACATGCCCTCATTACGTTATTTAGGTCATGTATCCCCGCTCTAGCATCCTCCCGAATATAGAGGATATTGAGAATGTGTCCTCAGAAAGCTGTTAGTGGTAATTGATAGTGACTTGGTAAAATGTAGACAGTGACTGCGGAGAGCTGAACGGGAAAAGTAGGCTGATGACAGAATGCTTGGGGTGAGTCCTGGGGCTGAAGGGACAGATCTCTCGGGGATGATTTGCCCATTAGAGGAGTGACTGAAGACACCAATATGAATAATGGTAAAATGGGGATGGACTTAAAAATTCCCACAGAACTATTTTTCATTCTTTTTCACTGTAAATCTTTCTGAAAATAATACAGGGTTGGAGGGGGAGGGGTGGCAGGGGAGGTGGGGCTCCTGGGGTTTACCTGGATTTAATCCTCTCAAAGTTGCTCAAACCAGAATGACTGTTCCCAGTCAAAGCACCACTTAACTGCCTCTCAGATGATTCTAAGAAAAAGCCTCCTTGTAACAGCCTCAGGAACTGATTTCAAATCCCAGGCCTTTGTCTTTCATCTCTCTGCTCTTGGGGCTCTGGGTAGTGCCACATCTGGTGGTGGTTTGTGTGAAAGGAAATAATATATACAATAGTTTCCTGTTTGGTCATTTAAACCTATCCCTGTGCTGGACAGAATTTGACCCACTTCACTCAATAGCAAGGTGTCCTGTAGCTAAAGTACCCATTATTTACCACAGCCGGTCAGCCAAAGCGATAGTGCTTTACCACCAGCCCCAAAGCTGCCCAGGCTCCCTGTTTTGACCTTTATTGTTTTCATTTACACAGATAACATTGTTAATAACTGAAACTGGACCCTGGGACTTATTTCTTTGGAGCATGTAATTACATTTGACAAGACACTCCCCAAGTCTAGTAAATATGGTCATCATCCTCTTAACCCTTTTTGGAACCAGATTTCATTTATTCCTGAATTTTAAAAACCTTGAGCTTTACAATTTATTGTGCAATGACTGACAACACAAACAAAAACATGCTAATAATAAAATGAAACATATTTAATATTTTGAATTCTCTTTTTCTAATTTAGCTTTAGTTTTCTTGTCCTGACAGTTTTCTTACTTGACAGTCTTGCCCTGGAGGTTTTTCTCTTGTTAACTTGCAGAGGTAGCCAGTTTTTTTCTCTTTGGGCATGTCAATTTGTGGTACTGAATGTCTAAGAGGACCATAGAATTTGTGACATTATTTCCGTATATTAGAATCTTTTCACACAGCAAACTCTTCAACTATAGAATGAGCACTGACCATCCCTAAATCCGTGCATATATTTGGAGAAAAAAGATCTGTTCTGCAGCCATCACTTGCTTTTTATTCTAGTCTCTCTTTTTTTTAAGATTTTTATTTATTTATTCAACAGAGATAGAGACAGCCAGCGAGAGAGGGAACACAAGCAGGGGGAGTGAGAGAGGAAGAAGCAGGCTCATAGCAGAAGAGCCCAATGTGGGGCTCGATCCCATAACACTGGGATCATGCCCTGGGCCGAAGGCAGATGCTTAACCGCTGTGCCACCCAGGCGCCCCTTTATTCTAGTCTCTTAAGCTAATTTTAATTTCTTCTTCCTTAGAGATGTTAGAAATGTATGGATACATTATTTTTAGTTTGGACCTGCTGAAATGTTTATGATAAAACATTAAGAAATGTTTGTAGTAACATTTATGGTATGAATGTGTAGGACACGAGTGAGCAAACTGTGACCCTTGGGCCAAATGTAGCCAGC
Source organism: Ailuropoda melanoleuca (assembly GCF_002007445.2). Taxonomy (NCBI): domain Eukaryota; kingdom Metazoa; phylum Chordata; class Mammalia; order Carnivora; family Ursidae; genus Ailuropoda; species Ailuropoda melanoleuca. The sequence continues at coordinate 24,256,730 of NC_048230.1, read as the reverse complement.
AGACTGTGTACAGAGGTTTTTACATTTTTAAAGGGTAGTGGGTTGGGGGAAAAACCAAAAAATATGGAACAGAGACTATATGTGTCCCACAAAGTTTAAAATATTTATTATCTGTCCCTTTACAGAAAAGTTTGCTCATCTGTAGCTTGGGCTAGCATCATGTGTTCAAGTTTAAAACCTTACATTTAGAGCAGCTGGTATCTCTTTAAACTTTAGGTTGGACTCTTATTGACTACTGTCTGCTGTACCAGGGTAAATTATACTCTGTTTATTCTAGTGTACTGTTCAGTTGACTAGATGTTAGTACTATTTATATATTCTAGTGGTTTCCAGTTCTGGCTGCATTTAAAATCATCTGGAAAGCTTTAAAAATGCTGCTGCCTGGGTGCCTACACCAGAAATCCTGATTTCAGGCATAGGTGTTTCCTACATTCTCTTCAGATGATTCTAACGTTCAGGCAGGTCTGAGAACTACAGGCCTAAACCATTTAAAGGTCTATTTGTGAATTAACAGCTAGACCATATTCTTAGGCAGTTTTTATTCACATTGTTCATTAGAAACATAATAGAGATGCATTATACAAATTGCTCTTTAATTTCAAGACAGAAGTGTTGCTCAGGGAAATTTTAGCTGAGACAATTTTGAAATGTGAGGAGCATATGAAACAGATAATGCAGAGCCCAGAGAAATAGAATTTAAAAGATAGGAACTGAAAGGAACATGCTGGAAAAAAAGAAAAGAAAAGAAAAAAACCACTCAGAATTTCAATACACAAATCACTGAGTAGATTTCTTGCTGTCTGGGTAAGTGTATCTATTTTCAAAAGTGCTATTAACATAAACAGAGCAGTAAATCTGGGGCACCATACTTTTTTTTTTTAAGTTGTTAAGAAGAATTATATCAGTCTGCAGGTGTCACACGCAGTTACTCAGAATCAGAAAGAAGGCTGATCGGGGGTTAGAAGATCTCCATCTATCTATCTTTTTGCAACCAACCACGTCCAGGCTGTTTATTTAATACTTCCTCTTGCTAATGAACATACTGGTTGGGGATGGGTCGGGCTTTCCCATCTCAGCATAAGACTGCAAGATTTGAGCGTGCCCTGGCGCTGGCTTCACTGACCACAGCAGGTACCCCAGGCAAGAATCTGAGCAGTGATAACAGGTAACAACAGAGTGTGCATCAGACCTCTGACACTTTTCCTTCCAGTTTATTTCCTTTTCTCCCTCACTTACCACCGTGTTCTTTTCCCTCTTCTTTTTACATTTTTTCCAAACCAGCAAGTGCGGAGGCAAGACACATCAAAGCAGAGATGGGAAGTGAAAGAGCTCTCGTTCTGGACAGATTAGCAAGCAATGTGGCAAAACGAAAAAGCTCGATGCCTCAGAAATTCATTGGTAAGAATATGACACTTTTTCCTGCTGTTGTTAGTAGATAGTTTAAATGAGATAACATAGGATGCTTATGTATTACACAGGCCCTTAACCTCTGTTAAAATAAGGTAATTGGTTTTCAGTTGTACACTTTTATTCTTCGTGCTTCATTTTGATAACTAGGGCAAATAGAATAAAATATTTTAACTGAATAATCTTAACTCCCAAAGATGGGTGTATTTGATATCCAATTTCCTAAATAGAGTTGGTGTTAAAAATGCTGTTCCTTCCTCTTTATTCTGAATGACATATGTTGCATGAGGGAGTTTATGCAATTGACACCAGTAAGATGTTTGAGATAGCATTTTTGTAACCTTTTGTAATTATGTTTTACAAGTCGGTTCCGTAATCATGCCCCAACCTTTCTCGTGCTCTAAAACTTATTGCTATACTTTCTTGAATTTAATTGAGGATTGGCTTTAAAAGAAAGTTGGGAAAACATAGTTTTAAATAACAAGGCAGGATTCAATCATTTGTCTTACAGGAGTTAATTTTTATGCCACTGGTTTTCACATTGTCAAACAATGCAGCAGAATGAGATGGCTAAGAAAAAATCATGTTCTTTAAAGCGTTGGGGCTGCTGAGCGGCAGAGGTGTTTTACCCAACTCTTCCAGATGTTTACATAAATGTGACTATGGTATTTAAAATAGATTTGTATTTGTGAAGGGGGCAGTTGAATTGAATGTATCAGTTTTGCTATAAATTGAAATTTGGTGATATTGAACAAAAATAGTTATCACACGAAAATAGACCTCCCTCAACATCAGTAGAATTTTAGAAACCTGTCAGTCTGTTTTGCCAAAGCTACTTGCTGCTACTGATGTCGTACTACGGGCCTTTTGTGCCTAATTCTTTTCAACAGCTTTTACAGATATTAAGTACCTGCGTAGTTTTTATATCTGGGTAAATTTTATTCTGGTCTAGATCATTTTTGTACAGACAGGTATTTTATTTGAATTATAGAGACATATTGAAAGAACTCATATATTTCAAAATTACCTAGGTTGGTATTTATGCTTATTTAAGTGCTTATGCCTTATTTATTTTACTTTGATTAGTTGGAAAGTTTTTGTCTCCTTTTAATCGCTTTAAGAATTGTGTCAGACTAAGTAAAGTTGGTGCCTTTCAGTTTAGAGAGACACACCCCTCCCACCTCCCACCGCCCATTACCATCTTCCCTCTCCTTCATGAGAAATGTCAGGGGGCGTGTAGTGACCTCCATGTGGGGCTTAGGAGCAGTGGATCAAGTGGATCAATTGTGATTCCAAGACATGATCTTAAGACATTGCTCATATATCTTTTGATTTTGCCTTCTGTGAAGAAATTCTGACTGGAGTCAGAACAAAGGAAAGTAGAGGTTTTTATTCTATGAGTGTAATTTACTTTGTAATTTGTTCTGGGGAAAGTTTTGACTGTGGAAATGGCTGTACTTGATATGGAGAGGGACATGGGGAGAAATGGGCAAGGAAAAAAATGTAAAGTGACTCAACTTCAATCCAATTATGGTCAAGGTGCTTTGGTCTAAGAGAACTAACATATGAGAGAAGGTGCTTGGTCCTTGTAGCTGTCCTACTCCTATAGTTGTTGTTTTTAAAGATTTATCCATTTATTTGACAGAGAGAGGGCAAGCAGAGGGAACAGTATGCAGAGGGAGAAGGAGAATCAGGTTCCTCACGGAGCAGGGAGCCTGATGGGGGGCTCAATCCCAGGACCCTGGGATCATGACCTGAGCCGAAGGCAGATGCTTAACCGACTGAGCCACCCAGGTGCCCCTGTAGCTAACCTACAGTTGAGCTAAAACCCTACTTAATATAATAAAAGTTGCTTTGGTATTTTCATGGGTTTAAGAAAACATGTTTCCTATGCCCAAGTCCATGCCATTCTGCTTGTTGCATCAGGGATCTGTTCCATTTGTTACCTTTGTAACCAGAGGATTTTTAGTCCTTCATTTCCAGACTCAGGAGACATGCTTATAGGTGCTGATTTCTCTCATCGTCTGAACCATCATGTTCTCTCTATGCTGGAATCAGGAAACCCAGTACAGTTAGCTCTTGATTTAAGCTGAGGTAGCAACTTCAGGGCTTCAGGGCCCTGAATAACTGGGGGAAATTTTGTTTGGTAAATTGTGGTATAGTGCAGTAGGAAGAACACTGGATTTGAAGCCAAATGAACCAGGTTCCGATTCTAGCTCAGTCATTTCTTAACTGTGTGTGTTTAGACAAATCACATAACCTTTCTGGGCCTCTGTTTACTCATCTGTGAAATGAGGAGACTGAATAGGTGATGAGGTGATTGGGAAGGTCCCTCCCAGCTCTATCACTCTACAAGTCTGCGAGATGAATTAGCAAAGGCTGCAATTATGAATACCACTTTGTGTTTCTAAGCCCATATGTGTAGATTCAGGTAACTGTTTTCTCAAGGTTATACAGACAAGGTGTTTATGTTATGAACCATGTCATATATTTTAGTTTTTTTTTTGTTTTTTTTTTTTTGTTTGTTTTTAGGAAAGTGTAGTTAAATCTGAGAATCTTATAAAATGGCTGCATTAGCCCAACATTCATCTATTTTACTGAGGGCATTACTACTTGTTCATTTGCTCTTTCACCCGTCCATTCATCAGGAAATGGGGGACGGCGCTCCTGCCATAGCCATGATGTTCTTGCTCCTGAGCCTTGCCCTAATCTTCTAGCATTCGCTTATATTCTGAATCTTCCTTTTAGAGATTGTTTTCAAATAAAGGAAACCCTTGAGTCATTTAATGGAATCTACCTTTTTGAAAGGTAACAATATTGGGGAGAAAAAAGGAACATTTTGACACTGCAGTGTATGGGATGGAGTGCTGCAAAACACACGGGGTTAATGTTTTCCCTCCTCTTCTCTTCTGTCTCCTATATTTCCTCTCCACGGTGCTGTTTTCTCAAAAGATTTAGCTGCCAGGGAAATGGCAAAGGGTAAAGTGTGAAGGAAGAATGAGTCACTCCCTTTAATCCTTGATGACAGTTGCACAGCACTCAGACCAACCTTGGCTTCCCTGACCTCTTGAACTATGAGGGTAAAGGTGAAATTATACCATCAGGTCGGCCTGTTACTTTCCCAGCAGGCTAAAGAGAATTACCAGTAGGTAACATTTTTCACACATTAGAAATGAACTGAGGGGGGCGCCTGGGTGGCTCAGTCATTAAGCGTCTGCCTTCAGCTTCGGTCATGATCCCAGGGTCCTGGGATCGAGCCCCATGTCAGGCTCCCTGCTTGGTGGGGAGCCCGCTTCTCCCTCTCCTGCTTCCTCTGTTAATGTTCTCTCTCTCACTGTCTCTCTCTGTCAAATAAATCAATAAAATCTTTAAAAAAAAAAAAAAGAAATGAACTGAAGAAGAGGGACAGGTTGGGTTAAGTCTAAGTACATTTAGAAACAGAAAAACATGCCTCTATTGAAGAGTAAGAGTAAAATTAAATTGCCTATGTAGAAGAAAAATAAAATCATTTATTTCCTTATTCTGCAAGAAATTTTGTTTCATTCTCTGTATTTAGGACATAAATTGACATACATTCATTAGAAATCAGCATCTTTACATCGTCAAAATAATTCTCCGTTGCTCTTTTCAAAGGACACGATGGCTCACTTTTAGCACCTAACCCTTTTAAGAGTTGTCCTTTCTCTGCGTTTTATTCTCCTGTTACAAACTTGTTTGACTAGACTTCTAACTAGGCCATCTTCAAATACTTGGCTCAAAATAGAAGCCAGATTTCTCTCCTGGAGGGAGGAGGAAAACGACTACATTTCTGCATATTCCTTTTTCTGATTTTCATTCTTTCTCCAAAAACAGATGTGTTATTCCAACCAAAGTGGTTACCATAGCATCTCCTTATTATTTTTAATTTTATGTATTATTTTATTAAAGGAAGTTTTCATGTTGAAAAGAACATGAAAAAAGATCTCACTCACCCGCAGTAAACATGTTAGTGAGGTTTTGACACTTCAACAAACACCATCGATTCTCCCTGTGAAGTAACTAATGAGAAATTGTCTGCTTTGGTTAACAGAGTGACAGGAAGCAGTTTGAATACCCGTTTCTAACAGCAAAAAGTATCTTCTCCCACCCCTTCCCAAAGGGCTGAAATCTATAATCCTATAAGTATTACAGAATCATAGCATTTTAGAGCTTGAAGGGTTATCAGGAACACCCAGCAAAGTTCTTTTCCCAGGGAAGGAGGGAGGTTTGGAGAGATGGAGAGATGCAGCTAGTGGGTGACGGAACAGGGCCAGGACAAGGCCTACAACATGCTGCAGTCTAAGGCCTTCCTTCCCTGGGAGGTCAACCCGAGCAGTGTGTGTCATATGTGCTACACCAGGTCTCTGGACATGGAGGAGTGTAGACACTGAAAGCTGGTGGAAGAAAAAGCCCCTGAAGAAGCGCAGTCATTCCCCGCCTGGGGTGGGTGTTTTCTTGAGAAGTCTTCCCCTGGTGACTCCATCAGGACTGATGACAACCGAATAGCACCTCTCACAGGGGGCAAGCCTTCTACCTCAACAAAACATGGTCTCCAGCTCAGTTTTCCTCACCTCCCCCCACCCCAGAGTTCTCTCTGTGTTTGCTCCCCTTCCTGCCTATTCTGTGGCTCCCTTCTACTCTCCTCCTCCTGGAAGAAGTGTTAGTCACTTTAGCCTCATTTAGCTTGAGATCAGAACCATCACCTGACAAATATTGCATTTACCCTCCCTGCCTGCCCTCCACTCCTATTTTAGGGCATGTGCTTACAGTAAAAGTAAGCGATGATATGCATGGGATATGGTATGAATGTAGCGGCAAGTACATTTCAGTGACTTGAAGAAACTTAAAAAAGAAAACCTGAATATTTCCCGTCACCCCTCATGCCTATAATAGTGGAAATGTGTTATTTTTCTAAAGTTCAAATCATTCCCCCCCCTTCAAAAAAACCTTTCAGTGGCTTCCCATTGGAATAAAATCTGAACCACCCAGGTGTTCTGAGCCTTGCACAATCTGTCTCCAAGTTACCTTTTCTAATTTTATCATTTCAGCCAACTAATCTTTTAATTCAGCCACAGTGAACTACTCCCACTTCTAGATAATACTTTCCCTTTTGTATATAATGGTTCTGTCCATGCTGTCTGTCTGGAATGCCCTCCCTCACGTCTGCCCTTAAAATTACATGTGGTTGGAGTGCCTGTTGCACATCCAACTCTTGGTTTTGGCTTGGGTTGTGATCTTGGGTCGTAAGATCAAGACCAACGGCTCTGTGCTCCGTGAGGAGTCTGCTTAGGACTCTCTCTCCCTCTCTCTCTGCCCCTACCCCCTGCTCTCTTTCTTGTTGTCTCTTAAAACAAATAAATAAATCTTTTTTTTAAAGGAATTTTAAAATTTATTTTAAGAGAGAGAAAGAGCAGGAGCAGGGGGAGGGGCAGAGGGAGAAGAAGAAGCAGACCCTCCACTGAGCAGGGAGCCCAACATGGGGCTTGATCCCAGGACCCTGAGATCATGACCTGAGCTGAAAGCAGATCCATAACTGACTGAGCCACCCAGGCGCCCCAATAAATAAATAATGTTTTAAAAATACACATGGTCGGGGCGCCTGGGTGGCACAGCGGTTAAGCGTCTGCCTTCGGCTCAGGGCATGATCCCGGCGTTATGGGATCGAGCCCCACATCAGGCTCTTCCGCTGTGAGCCTGCTTCTTCCTCTCCCACTCTCCCTGCTTGTGTTCCCTCTCTTGCTGGCTGTCTCTATCTCTGTCGAATAAATAAATAAAATCTTAAAAAAAAAATACACATGGTCTACATTCCCATAGTCTCCTGGGTTCTCTCTTTGCTCTGTCCTCCCCCTGTACTCAGGGTGAGTTTAACAGAGTTTTTTGTGATACACAAAACTGTCTCCACCACCACCATCACTGCCACCACCTCAGATTACAAGGAGACTTTAAAAAATAGGTTACTATTTGTCCAACATTATGTGGCATATTTGAGAAGCTGTCTGTGTTTTTCTCTTCACTTTCTTGACTACTCTGTACTTTGTTCCACCACATAGTATTAGGGGTACCAATTGGAATGAAATTGTGTATATGCTGCATCTCCTATTGGACTGCAATTATGTTTGGACTCCTCAAAGCACCTTACATGGTGTGAGGATAATAATAATAATAATAATAATAATAATAATAAAAGAGCTACCACTTATTGAGTGCTTACATATGCCAGGAACTCTGTTAAGCACTTACAAACACCACAACAACTCTGTGCATCATAGATACTTCTTGAATTCACGGTGCTGGTCCATATGGAACAAAACACAGTTGCTTGTCCACTTATATGGGAACCATCCCAGCAGAGAATCTGAAGTCCCTGACAGTGGTAGGATTGTGCAGCCATGGGCAAGGTGGCAGCCAGGAAACAGCAATTAAAGCTCAAACGCAGGGGTGCCTGGGTGGCTCAGTCGGTTAAGCATCTGACTCTTGATTTCCACTCAGGTCAGGATCTCGGAGCTGTGAGATTGAACCTCACATCGGGCTCCACACTGGGCGTGGAGTCTGCTTAAGATCTTCTCTCTCCCTCTCCCCCTCTCCCTTCCTCCTCCAAATAAATAAATAAATAAATAAAATAAAAAATAAAATCTTAAAAAAATGCTCAGACACAGGCAGATATCTGTGGGCCCTTAGACTGCATCCTACGTCTCCATTTACCAACTCAGTGACCTTGACAAGTTAACCTGTTTGTAGGCTAGGTTCTTCATCTGACTGAGAGATGTTAATTCATTTTAGGCAAATGAGAGAATATGCAGAAAGTACCTAGGACAGCACTGGATATATTGTAAAGGCTCAATAAATAGTAGTTACCCTTGTTAGTATTATATATAAGGCACAGAGCTAGGTAGTGTGAAGTATAAAAATCAGAGGTAAACAGATTAGGGTGGTGGATCTTGTCGTTCGGCCCCAAAGGCAGAGGTCTGAATCCACGTGCTCGGTTAAGGTCCCTTTTAGCTCTAGGTGTTGATTCTGTACTGTCAAGTTGACACTTGGAAGCCAACAACCATATACCCTCACTACATTGTAGCAATTTGGGTCAGGCAGTTGCTCAGTTTAGAGTTACCAAAGCCTAGACAGTAGAGATTGACCCCTTTAAAAAAAAAAAAAAGCACAGGTAAGGAATGGTCCTGGCGCCTAAACTCAGAACTTGCTGTTGCCAGTTGTACTTTCATCAGAAGGAAACCTCTAATTCAGCCTGAAGCTGCTATCATTAATCATTCAAAGGTGTGGTCCAATTCTGACTACAAGCTGGACTAGAGGCTCCGTGCAGGTTTGGGAGAAGTTACACTCTTGTGGTTTGACTAACCTTTTTTATGAGTGTGTTACTAAAGAAACGTGAGCTGTTGGCTTTTCAATTACTGTAGCTTACCCCTTCTGGGTTTCATACACATTGAGTCATCGTGTCTACAGGTGACTGATAATCATCTGCACTACTCAAGTTACCGTAACTCGGAGATGAGGGGATCTGATGATTGCAGGTTGCGTGCACGTGAAGATCTGAGGCTCCCCTGTCTTCACAATGAACAATGGTCTGCCTTAACCACAGAACTCAGTCACATATTTCCACTCATCCAGGGGTGTATTTTCCTCTTACTGTTTTGCCTTCTGCAGCTTTAGCACTCAGCTGTCTTCTGACATATGCTGCAGGTGGTAGTCTGTGAAACTGTAGACCTAGTTCAGTAAAGCAAACTCTTGGGAGAAAGGATAAAAGCAGAGTTTGTGATGTGCCTGCCCCACCCCGGAAACCTTCTGGAACCTCTCCGTTAGATGAAAAGATAAAAAGATTCTCAGGGACCCCTGTATTTGAGTAGAGTAGAGCCAATCACACTGGAAAATTATCACTGAACTCAAAAAGGCCAAGAAACCAAAGTTCATCATTCCTGTGTCACTTTCAGGGGAATGAATATTTGTGACCTTAGCTGGCTTTCATGTTCTCAGCCTCACTCTTTCAAACATCTTTGATCAAAGATATATCCAATCTGGAAGTTGAAAATAAGAACCACTGATGACTTTGGCAAAGGTCTGCTTTTCTCTTGCTTTTTATTGAGTTGCCAAGGCAGGGTGTTTTTCTTTGCAGATTTTTTCTCTCAGGTATTTGTCTAGAAACTGTCTGGTTGGCCTTAAGGTAGTGTGGATGGCGGACAAATCTCTTATTCGATTAGATCGTCTAGCTGGTCTTTCTGGGTGCAATTCCTCACTCTTCTGGTCTTACACTTTGCTGTTCCATTAATATTCTGAAAACAATTTGACACAAGCCTCCATTGCTCAAGGGCATGAAGTGGTTTTTCTCTTTGTTCAAATCTTTGTTCAAATCTAAATCCTATGGTTGGTCATTCAGAATGCCCATCCTTTGGTTCCACCACGTGTTAACTTTTTTCAATATCTCCCCAAATCTAGGATGCAAAATGCCAGGAGGCCCACAGGGCAAGAAAATTATTTTGTTTTTTAGTTCTCTCTCAATCTTCCTGATTATACCAAGGAGAAAGATTTAGACTTAATTTGATGTTAGTCTGCTTTCACACTAATCTCACACTTGGTAATCTGTTTTTAAACAAAGAGAAGGGATCTTTGTGTCCAGGTAGTCACAGCATCTGATCAAAACTTAAATAAATTGTTCTGTTTCCTTGTCTTTATTTTCATAGTTACCTTCTATTTGTGGTAAGTGAGTCTAGCTTTCTGTTTATGTTAGTGATAAAAAGTTTACTTAAGAAGCAAATTCATAGGGGTGCCTGGGTGGCTCAGTCGTTAAGCATCTGCCTTCAGCTCAGGGCGTGATCCCAGGATCCTGGGATTGAGCCCCGCATCAGGCTCCCTGCTCTGCTGGGAGCCTGCTTCTTCCTCTCCCACTCCCCCTGCTTGTGTTCCCTCTCTCACTGGCTGTCTCTCTCTCTGTCAAATAAATAAAGTCTTAAAAAAAAAAAAAAGCAAATTCATAGGTGCCTGGGTGGCTTAGCTGGTTAAGCCTCTGCCTTCAGCTCAGGTCATGATCTCAGAGTCCTGGGATCAAGTCCCTCATTGGGCTCCCTGCTCAGTGGGGAAGTCTGCTTCTCCCTCTGCCCCTCCCCCTGCTCCGCCCCCCCCACCCACCCCTGCTCTTGTGCTCGCACGTGCGCTCTTTCTCTCTCTCAAAAATAAATAAATAAATCTTTAAAAAATAAAGAAGGAAATTCATTTTAGTGCAAAGAAAGAAAGAAAGAAAGAAAAAGAAAAAGAACAAACATGTGAGCTGATTCCAACAAAACAAAACACCTTAACATTTACCAGGTGCTTTCTATGTACCAGGCATTGTTCCAAGCACTTCCCAGTGACCCTGGGAGGTAGATACAGTTATTATCCCATTACACATGAGGACTCAGAGCCATAGACATGTCAAATAGCTTGCCCAGGGTCATGCAACAAGTAACCGATGAGCCAGCATCAAATCCAGTCCACCTGATCCAAGAACCCATACACTCAACCACCACACTACCGAGGTGTCAGTACTGCAGAATGTGAAGAATAAGTGAAGTTTGAAAATTCTGTAGTTCATACTTCCTGATACAGCTACAGCCAGGCTTTCCTAACTCTTCCCTGCTTGTGTCCTGTGTAGTCCCATTTCTCTGCCTTCAGTCATGCGCCTCCCTTATTAGGATGTCTTGTCGACCTCTCTGAAAATCTAAGTTGTACCAGTACATCAAGACCCTTCTCAAAATCTGGTTTTTCTGAGAATGCTTTCCCTGCCCCAGGTACTCCTGTATTTTTTTTTGTATTTCCTTAATACTTAAATATATAATTTGCACCAAACTGCCTCACCTTTGCCTTATAATTCTTTTTACAGAAGACATGTTACTCCCCTGCTTAAGTGTCAAATGTGGCATTGAGAATAAAATTAGGGACTCCTGGATGGCTCAGTTGGTTGAGGGTCCAACTCTTGATTTCGGGTCAGATCATGATCTCAGGGTCATGGATTAAACCCCCGGTCAGGCTCTGCACTCAGTGTGGATCCTACTTGAGAGTCTCTCTCCCTCTACCCCTCCCCCTGCTCGCACGCGTGTGTGCGTGCACACACACACACTCCCTCTCTCTCTCTCAAAATAAATAAAATCTTTTAAAAAATTAATGAAATAAAAGGCCCCCACAGAGCAGAGCAGCCCTTTCACAACTTCTAACATTTATTTTTTCCAATTCCATGGATACAGGTCTTGTTTCTTTCCCGCTAGGTTGGCGACCCCTCAAGAACAGGAACTGGTTCTTCCAATTCTTTTGTTTTCTTGTGTTCTTTCATTATTGGACCCTTTACTGTATGACAGTGACAGGGTTTGGAACCATAACATGCCTAGGGAGTGTTACAGAAGAGAGGATATGGTTCAGCAAATCTCTCCAGAATCTAGCGTCTACAGAATGAAAAAGCATCAGCGATACCTTAGCCTCACTTTCGGTACTTGACACATCCTCCCTGCTTTCTCTTCCTTCTACCAGCCACTCACCACCGAGCACATCTGCCATCACTGCAGACCCTGCTCCTGCCTTCCCTGTGGCCAGAGAGCCTCTGTTTTCTAACACACAACACCCACACGCCCCAAAGGTGGCTAAACTCTGTTTTCAGAATTTCTCAGCAGTTTGACATGAGCAGTAGGAGACGGTGACCACAAATAAATTTTTCAGTTAAATGTGAGATGGGTCCTAATGATCACATGTGTATCAATGATGCAGTTTTTTCAAGCAAAAGAATAATAAACTTTTCGAAAGGAATAAAGACCATGATTTTTCAAGAAAGCTTTTCTAAAACTTTTTACATTTGAAGTTCTTTTACTTAAATCTCAGTCTGGTGATGATGTGTTTGGGGAATGGTAAGTTGGAGGTTTGGGGGCTATTTTTTCTGCCTCTGTAGCTATTTAAAAAGCTGCAGAGGCCAGTTGCTGAGCGTCCCCACTTCTTGCAGCACTTCCGTCCCCCGAGCTCCCTTGTATTACAAGCAGAAAATAACAAGCAAATAACAGTTTGGGATTGATTGGGTGTTGAGAGTCCATGAAGAGTCGAAGTGCAGAGGTGGCCACACTCCTGCACAATGGTAGCTCCCTGCGAACCCTGCCCTGGTGTCCTCTTGCTTCTTTTTCTCTGTTTTTCTCCAGCACTCCCCTCTAACATGAGCGGTGGAAACAGCTCACATTGTAGCTTCAACTTAACGACATCTCTGACTCTCCCTTTTGCCTGCTGGGTTAATTTATTTTGACTGCCCAAATGTGTGCTGTCAGCCACTGTCCCTTGAGACTGTCCCCAGCACCAAATGGAACCATCCTGCCTGGGCTGGGTGTTCTTAAGCAGGCCGCATGTCTTTCCTCCCTTTTCAAGGACTCTGGAAAATCATTTTACAAACTCTGCCTTTGTGTTCTTCTTGTAATTCTTTCTTTCACTTGTTCTAGGTGAGAAGCGCCACTGCTTTGATGTCAGCTATAATCCTAGCTATATGTACGAGAAAGAGAGTGAGATAATACAGACCCGGATGATGGACCAAGCCATCAATAATGCCATCACCTATCTTGGTGCCGAAGCCCTGCGCCCCTTGGTCCAGACACCACCTGCTCCCACCTCAGAGATGGTTCCAGTTATCAGCAGCATGTATCCCATAGCCCTCACCCGTGCCGAGATGCCAAATGGTGCCCCCCAGGACCTAGAAAAGAAGAATATCCACCTGCCAGAGAAGAGCCTGCCTTCTGAAAGAGGTCTCTCCCCCAACAATAGTGGCCATGACTCCACGGACACTGATAGCAACCATGAAGAACGCCAGAATCACATCTACCAGCAAAATCACATGGTCCCCCCGAGGGCCCGCAATGGGATGCCACTTCTGAAGGAGGTCCCCCGCTCTTACGAACTCCTCAAGCCCCCACCCATCTGTCCAAGAGACTCCATCAAAGTGATCAACAAAGAAGGGGAGGTGATGGATGTGTATCGGTGTGACCACTGTCGAGTCCTCTTCCTGGATTATGTGATGTTCACTATTCACATGGGTTGCCACGGCTTTCGTGACCCTTTTGAGTGTAACATGTGCGGATATCGAAGCCATGACCGGTATGAGTTCTCATCTCACATAGCCAGAGGAGAGCACAGAGCCATGCTGAAGTGAACATCTGGTCCCAGAGATGATTTACGCCTGAGCATTTGACATCATTTGTAAAAACCGACACCTCACCTAACAAGTTATTCTCCAAATGGACTCAATTCCAAACTCCTTTCCATACCATTTTTAGTGTCCAAAGGGTCATGTTCCCATGGGCAACAGGGAAACGCTGTCTTCATTCAGAACTTGTTTGCAGATATATCATGTTATCATTTTTGTGAGACATTTGTTTTCTCATCAGGGAGTTGAATTTTTATGATATTTAAAAGCCAATGAAGTATTTGGTCATTATCTTTTGCAGCAATGGAACAAGCAGTCCTTGGAGTTTGTTGCCAGTCAAAAGAATCCCCTAGTTGTGCTGCATGAGACATTCTTTCCGAGATACATCTGCCATATGTGGAAAAGCCTTTTGGTCATACACCCAGGTCCACAAAGAAGAGCTCACCAGCTAACCTCTCTGGGAAGCCATGCCCTTCTGCACTTAACACAGGCTGAAAGTCTAGGATATAATCTCTTCATCCCAATAGCAGGGAAAAGAACAGCCATAAAATAAGTGTCTGTTACCAGTAACTGAAGACTCCAGTCTCCAAGCAGCAGACCCATTTCTTATCACACAAGGAAAAACATTACGTCATTTGATGATACTTCTGCTTCAACCCTTTTACCCTCCCACATCAGTTAAAAAGCTGCTTTGGGTTAAACCAGTCATCTATAGGAGAAATTCTATACCAGCAGAATTAATGGTTTTAAACATAGACCATCACTGAAACTCCACGAAGTTGTCCATTATGGATGATGGCATCCATTTCCTGTGACTGAGATCGGCAGAACGGGACTCTGACGGAGAAATGGTTTAGCAGCACCCTGGGAGGAGGGGAAGGGCAACTACTTGAAAGTTCTTGGTCTCCTTCATGGAGCATTAGTATACAGACCTAAAGCAAACTTGCCGATGATTTTTTTTTTGACAGAAAACTAAACAATCCAAAAAGCCTGACTTAGTCTCCCCCCCCCACAGGAGAGGAATCAGGGACAGACATCATGAGTGTTGTTTGGGTCAGTGCCAAGCTTCCTGAAGAGGTGAGGGGGGGCGCACTTCTGCTCACAGGTTCTCCTTGATCAAGCCAGGTAGGGTTTTCTCCCCCTTTTAAGTGGAGCTGCTGTATGCCAGGAAGATTCCTGAAAGTCAGATCTTGGTCCTGCAGATGTATTGGCCAGCTTTATGGTTAATTATGAGAGATAGGCTATCAAGGAAAAGTGCAGGGATAATTGTAAAATTAGTACTGCAGTAGGGGTCCCAAAATCTGTTTGTGAATTCCATATTGGCTGCTAATTAGCTATATGACTTTGGGCAAATCACTAAACTCTTAAAACTAAGTCTCTTCAACCATAAAATGAGAGTTGGGCTTAGACACTCTCTAAGGTCCCTTCCAGCTTCAAATGTATGTGATTATGCTGTAACCCCAGTTACCTTTTAAGCCTTTTAATGTATGGGTATTAAGCAGGAGAATATGTATATGAATACCTGTTTCACATTTCTTTGGTGTGAAAATGGTAGCGTTAAATGTTTCCTTTAACCACTGAGTTGTGAATGTGAAGAGAATGGTGGAGAAGAACAAAAAACAGGAAGGTATTTTGATCTTGCCCCAAAGTGTACATACAGAGTGGCACCTGCAGCTGCTTGCCAAAGCCTTTTTTTTTTTTTTTTCCTTTTTAAGAACTGGTGTTAGTGAAAATAAATTCTGCTTCCAGGGACAACTTCATGGAACCTATTTACAAATTAAGAGTAGTTTTGTGCACATTTCTACCAGAGCCAAGAATCCCCAATTCCTGTTAGATTCGTATTTTATGTATCTGCCTTGATATTTCAAAAGGGCTTAGGCATAGGCCTCAAACTCAACTAATTTATGTGCTGCCAGGAATTAAAATGTTCCACCTCACACTGCACAAATGGCTTACCCTTCTTTGTAGCATGGCGTCTGTCTCAGGAAAAAAGATTTTGTGGAACTCCATGGTAACAGTCCCAACATGTTTGAGATTTTGGCTAAAAGACTAGATGTATTTCAGTGCGTAGTCTTCAGCATTCCCTGTATTTCTGTAATCCTAGACTCCAAGTACGCCAGGTTACTGACCTCCATTGTGGCAGAGGAGCTGCTTGTTATACTCTTGAAATGCCACACATCCTGTTGACTCTTCAGGGGACAAAAGAAAGAGAATTTGGAAGCAAGAAAGTTGGAGAGAAAGCTGGGGAAAGCAGGCATTTCCAACAGATTAGTGGAAAAGTCTTTCTGAAGAAACCAGCTTTTGCACCTTGAGATAGTGAAAGAGGCCCATCCCACTAACCTGGGGACTTTTTTGAAGACATGACCCTCATTTTCCCTGTGACTAACAGATTTTCTGAATGATTTCCATTCTTCTGAGGTCAGTTTTCTAGGTGGGGTGACCACTCACACATGCTACTGGGCCTAGATCGGGACACACCAAGTCCAGAGAAAATTTATATGTGCCAGCTCCACATTTGTAAATCGTAAAGTCGAACCACGTAGTGTGTAGTGGTTGCCAGCACACAGGCAAACGTTTCCTTCTTTAGGCTCCCCTCATACCACTAAATGCCCCTCCCCTTGCTGGGGATGGGGGGAGAGGGTGAAGGAGAATCTTAGCACCGGTCGCTTAGAGAGAGGGGCAGAGTCAGGGTTCACATCCGACCATGTTGGACAGTGAGGTCCTGCAGCAGCTTCAGACAGCACATTTCCTTTCTCAGTCAGAGTCCCTCTGACATGTGCCTTGTAGGCCTGGGCTGTCCGTCATTTCCCACCACATACCCAGGAGTCCACAATCTGGGGAATGTCCAGCCCCACGAAAAGCTCCCTTGCAGCCAAGGTGACAGAATCGGGATGAGTGGGGAGGGGAAGGGAACCGGCGCTCCAGATGTTCCTTATCACCCGCACTCGAATTGTTGCATAGGTATTTCCTACTGGCAGAGAACTAAACAGACATGTCTCCCCCATTACCCTCCACCACCACCACCAGGGGATAAAAGATGTTGATAAATCCACCAGCCTTTAGATTCCTTAAGTCGTTCTCCCTAAAAGATACTTGCCTTGATAACAGATAAGCTAAGTAATCATATTCCTTCTTACCCCTTCTGAGCTGTTCCTGACTCAGCTTCTGACTTCGTCAGTGACAACACTTCTCACCTTTTAAATGCAGCACATAACATTTTGCTAGGCCCATACTTCCAGTGGCCCAGATATAAAATGACCTCAGATTTCTTTGGCAAAGAAAAAAAAAGCACAAAATTTTGCTTAGTTGAAACACTGTGTTATGAACAAATCTCACACCAACATAAAGTTTTTCCAAGTAGTCTGTATCACTGTTCTTATTCTCCTCCTCTGCTTTTTCCCCTCTGCTAAATGTGAGGTTTAGCATGTTTTAAAGGAAAAAGCAGTACTGCTGATACATATCCCAGCACAGGCAGTAAGACCGTAATGGAAACGTTAAATGCTCAGAGTCCTAACTTTAAAGTGTACCCCACAGAGAGCAGGTCCGTTGGTCTCTAGTGGAGATTTGGAAACTCCAGGCCACTCAAGATTTGAATCCTCAGAGATAGCCAAGCTTCCTTCACAAAGACTTGGAATTGAGATTTATGAGCTCAAGAAAAGGAGTGAGGAAAATTTTGTCCTAGAAAATACCATCAGACTATACAGAGGAAGATAAGAGATACACAATGATGTCTCTTCTCTTTTAAAGAATTGGGAGCTGTTTTTGCACTCAGAGAGTATAGATCAGAAAATATCTCTATCTAGGTAGAGTTCAGAAAAACAGAATGGATTTGGGACTCAAGTGCCTGTAAAGAAGACAGTTTGGGCCTGAAACCAAAGGCTAGACCTGGGCCACCCTAGGAAAATGAGTCTATTCTCTAAAGCTAAAGGAGTGAATGGTTCTGCAAATGATCGGTGAACCCAGGGCTGGGCACTGCTGCCTCTAAGGACTGTGGACTCAGAAGAGCCTGCAAGAGAAGTGTAGGCTTTAGACTTTCCTGACCTCGGAACACAAGACTTCAGCTCCATTCACCCAAGCTGTAGATAGCGTGTACCCCACCATGCCGTCAACATGATAAACAGGTCTTTGCACTTTGAAAAAGTTGAATGCAAGTTTCCTCTAAATATTGCAAGACTGGACTGTCGTATACATTGATGTTGATTGAGCTGTCATTTGAAAATGGAATGTTAATGTTTTGATTAAAAAATGTAAGGATATAGTATCTACCTCCCAAGGGTGTTATGAGGTTTTATGTAATTTTGTCTATGGGATGATGTTACTTGGGGGGAGGGGGGATTTGGGATGGTTACAAAATTTCCACTGTATGTACTGTATGTGGATTTAAAGACATGGAGATATTCTAAGGCCCTACTAGGACCACAGTTCAGTAATTCAGTAGCCAGTGGAGGCCTCTGATCTCTAGCACATGGTTTCCGTCATGTTATTTTAATGTGTAAGAGTAAAGAATACGCTGATGGTTAGAAGCAATATGAATGAACGTCATGCTGCAGACACTTCATGGCATTGCAGCCAGCGAAGTAGAATGGCTTTGCTCCCTCCCCGTCTCATGAGCTCTCAGTTATTAACTCCCCGAGTAACTTGAGAGTTTCCTCAAATCATCCTCACCGTCCATCTCCCTGTTGACCCTGCTCTAGAAAGCCTGGAGAGCGTCCCATAATGTTACCCACCTCCTCCCAGGCCCGTGGGGCCTAGCTTCTGAAGTTGCTTTGCTTCTCGTCTCCGAGAACAAACATTTTAACATTACTAGGAAAATGGAGCAGCCTTAAAAATGATCCCATTGCCAGTGACTCATTTATACAAGGACTTTTCCAGGTTAGCAGACAAAACCCTTTTTGGTGGGCCTGCTTCTGTGGGTTCACAGAAACCAAATTACTGTGGGTTGCAAAGAATTAGCAGGTCATTTGAAAAGCAGACATCCCTTCACCCAGACTGTGGTTTTGCATGCTCAGGTTCTCAGTCTATGAGCTTTGGTGAGGGATCATTTTGGCTACTGGAAAAACCATAGGTTATTTTTAATTTCTGGTTGCTAAAGCCACCACACGTGTGGTCTGTGGATGACCCTTGTCTGCAGAATGACAGGGGAAGAAGGGAAGCTGGCTTGGGGGTTCAGAGGGGCTCAGGGTGGCCTTCCCCCCAGGAGGAAGGGAGGGAGCCCTTGCCGAGTGGTTTTGACACGGCCTGTGCTCATAGCACGCTCATCTGGGTTTCTCAGAAATGCCCGCCCTGCCCAGCAGTGACCTTCCCTCTTAACTTCTCTGGAGTTTTACCCAGAGTCCACCCATTTGGAGCACTGTACGGTGTTCTACTCCTCTGTAAAGATTGTTTAAAGAAAGTCAGCTTCTGAAATGTAGCCATGCTAACCTTGCC
Source organism: Ailuropoda melanoleuca (assembly GCF_002007445.2). NCBI lineage: Eukaryota > Metazoa > Chordata > Mammalia > Carnivora > Ursidae > Ailuropoda > Ailuropoda melanoleuca. Next base: position 24,237,733 of record NC_048230.1, on the reverse strand, counting down.
AGAACCATAAGGAGTGTATCATCACAGCAAGAAAAAAAGAAAAAAAAAAAAAAACCCTGCTGATAGTTTCCAGATTTCTTTATCATGTTTGATTTTTACACTGAAAAATAAAATACTGGTGTGTTTAAAATTAATCATTGTGCATGCCTATCATTTGTAGTTGTCAGAAAATGGAAGGGTTTAATTCTGCCTCTAGGACTATTTTCTTAATTTAGCACCTCTGGCTATTTCTTAAAGTCCAAGTACCAAGGTAAATGAAATTATCACCGAAGTAAGGCCTTGCTGAGCCTGCCATTGGCATCCTGCTGCTGGCCCCCATACCCCTAAAGTGGGGTCTGGTTCCACTGGCCCTTAGTTCACTAAGGGGACCTGAGGAAGTTGGGGGCTGGATATGGCAGGATCAACACTGCAGTGTCTCCCAGTTCTAAGGCATAGCTCTGCCCTTGCTCCCAGCAGGGGTTCTTTCTAGAAGCTAGGCAAGTCCTGGCTTTTTCACCTCTGGGGTCTCAGAAACATCCAAGTTTCTTGGGAATTTGGGAAATTTAAGTGTAGTCATTAAACTCAGCCACACTTACCTTTTTTCTTTTTTACTTTTTTTTTTTTTAAGATTTTAAGTAATCTCTACACCCACTGTGGGGCTCAAACTTACAACCCCAAGATCGGGAGTCACATATTCTACTGACTGAGCCAGCCAGGTGCCCCAGCTGCATTTAAATATAGTCTTAAGATACTTGGGGGCCCAAACCTAAGGTGCTGAGGAGAAAGTCCTAGAGATTATTCAGCTTTCTCCCTGTCTTGACATCTTCTGTTCTCTCTTAGAACATGTTACTAGAGAGTCTAAGAGGTGATCCGGCCTTCCACTCAGCCTCTTCCAAAACACCTTCCCTTTCCCCTCCTTTGTGAGAGAGGCAGGAAGAAGCCCTTTCTGAAGGTTAGGATTAGCAAAGGTGGAGCCCAGTTCGAGGCAGCTCTTCTCCCTCCCTGCAGCACCAGATTATTGGGAGGCCCTCCAGCAGGTTTTGCAGTCTCAGCACTCAGGGCTGGGAGAGAGGAATTATGTCGCAGCCTGCCTCTGTATTATAACACCAAATACATCGAAAAGTGGCCTCTGGGTAGCTGCGTCTCAGCCTTAGAGAGAGTGGTATGTGGCCTCCTCCTCCCCACTCCCTTCCCAAAGCAGAAGCAGCTCAGAGAGAAAAGGAGACCAGACCTGATCCCATTTGCCAGGGAGCAGTGGAGAGAGCTCTGGGGCTGGCTGATGCTGGATAGGGCTTCCAGCCTAAGGACAGTTTCCTTTCCTAATTCTTGGGAACTAATGTGACACTTCAGAGGGTAGTGGGCCTGGCAGGGGAGGCCACCCCACACCTGCACACTCTTCCTCCCCCTCCCCCATCACTGCGGTGCCCAAACCTCCACCTGCAGGCAACTGCCATCCAAGGGCAAGCAGGGGGACAAGGACCTGTGCCCCTTCCCTCACCTCCCATTCCCTAGCACCCAGCGTTTGAGGAAAAGTGGAGATGAGAGCTCTGGGGAGGCCAGGAACGCTGTGGGATGACGGAGGAGCACATGGTGCCGGGGACACAAGTTCTGGCTGCAGAGCATTCCCGGTCAGACAGTTGTTTGCATAAAAGCCAAAAGCCACTGCACCTGGGGTGGGGAGGCCCTCTGGGGAGGTACTCCCTGGCTTGGGGGAGAGGGGGAAGGAAGGTGTCATGGAAAGTCCCTGAAGGACACGGGGTGTTGAATTTGCTGTGGTTTTGTTTTTAACTCTGCCTTGACCTGTGAAGTAGGCAGCTGCCTCCCTTCCCCCCAAATAACAGACCTTCCCCCGGAATAACATGAATATACCCAAGGAAAGAGCACTGCAGTGGAAAGTATGGAGGTTAGAGGGCCTGTGGGTGATGTAAGCTGCCCCCCTTCCCCAGGACTGATGGGGCAGGAAGCCCTAGTGCAGTCTTTTCCCATCACTTCGCCTCCCCCCCAGGCCCCCTGGCCCAGAAGAGCTGCCTAGTCAAATAAACCACAGCCCTGGGGGCGGCTGGTGGGAACTAGGGGGGCAGATGCCACCTCCTCCCCAGGCTTGTCCTTCCACCAGGTCAATCCCCATCCCACCCCCACTGGAATTTGTCTCAGCACCTCTACCTCCCTGTCACTCACAGACCCTACCCACCCTCCCTAGACTCTTGGTGGGGGGGTGGGGGGGGTGGGGGGCGACGGGGAGACAGACAGAGTCGGTGAATCCAGCTCTGAAGTCTCAGTAAAGCAAATGACAGCCTGGTGCACACTCCAGTTTCCAGCCCCAGCCCTGCCACTTCTCTGGGTGACCCTGGGCACTTTCATTTCCCTTTCTGGGCCTTAATTTTTCCCTGGAACTAGATCTCTGAAGTTCCTTCCAACTGAGACGAAGCCTGGCCTCCACCCCATGGCTCCAGCCAGGTTTTCTTCTAATTCCAGAAAGAAGAGGAGAGAATGAGGGTCCTGTGCCCTCTTCCTTCTCTCACCACCACACCGAGGCACTGACAGTGAGGTCGGGGCGCTGCCCCGGGTGGCCTATGATTTTCCCAAGTGGTCACGTTCTAAACCATTCTGTGAAATTCCAATCCTGGCCCAAAGGAGTGTGGGGGACAGGCAGGTGACAGTGGAATTGTGGGCTCCGAATATGGGCACGGAGGCTGGGTCTGAACTCCCAGCCCCGTCCTCTCTTCAGGTTCTCCTCATTCTGCATGGACCCAGACACCTAATTCCCGGGTCGGGGGTGCCCAGGCGAGGAAAGCGAAGGCCCGGCGGAGGGGGAAGGGGTGCGGTGCGAGGTGGGAGCTGAGGGGGGTGTGAGGGGAGGGGCAGCTGCACTTCTGAGAAACAGCTCGGCGTCTCAGCAGCCCGCAGCCTAACCCCCTGCCTGCGGCTTCACAGCTCGCTCCTCCTGCCGCCCACGCCGCTCGGGGCCTCTCCGGGGGTCGGCAGNATTCGAGCTCTTTGTCTTGGGCTGTGAGCCTTGCTTGCCCGTGATCTCTGGGATAGCTTGCCTGGAAGTGTACCGGGGGGGGGGGGGGAGGGGTGGGGTCGGTGGAAAATGCAGGGAGGCGTGGGGCGCGTGACACCCCGGGAGTAAAAAGCCATCCCTCCCCCGGGGTCCCGAGCCCCGGCCCTCGGCACGCCTGTGTGTCCCCCCTCCCCACCTCCACCCCCACCCCAGATGCTCTCCCATCACACCCGGGTAGGATCCAGAAGTGAAACTGCTCCGGGTCACAGCCCAGCGCCGCCGCTGCGCCCCGCCCCGCCCTTCCGGGCACTGCAGCCCCGCAGGATCTCCCAGCGCTCGGGCGACTGCCGGGGAGGAAACTGGGGGAGGGGAAGGGGAAGTGCCCCGCGGGGCAGTCTGCAGAGCGCGGCCTTCTCTCCTGGGGGTGCCCGCTCGTAACCACGAGTGGGAACCTCGGGAGGCGTCGACCTTCGCGGCGGGAGCCGAGCGGCCGAGCCTGCACTCCCCGCCACGGCCGCTGGGTGTCACTGCTGCCGCGCGGCTGAGAGGCTCGGGAGCCGTCGGGAGGCGGGGGCTCGGGNTCCGGGGAACCCGGCCCCCCGCCCCGCCGCGCCTAGCAGGTCCTGACTGGCCTGCGCCGCGGAGGCCCCTCGAAGCTTGGCTGCGGCGCTCAGACCTCCCTCCCCGCCTGGCGTCCGGAGGCCCCCACGCAGCCCACCAACTCGAGGGAAGAACAGCCTAACCCCGTGCCCCGCGACGGACGGGTCCGTGGCTGTGGCGCCACGCGAGCCCCCTTCCGTGGGGACCGGGGACCGAGGCGCGGGCTCTGCGGGCCCGAAGCGCGCCCCCTGGCGAAGCGGGCTGGCCTTCCCCCGCAGCCCCTCTGCGGCTCGGCGCCCTTCGGTTCAGCAAGAGCGCGCAGGGGCGAAGGGAGCCGAAGGGCGGGCGGCGGCGGCAGAGCACCGTCCGCACGTGCTGCGGGGCCAGAGCGCCTGCGGGACCCTCACTTCGGCTCCTGCCTCGTCGGACTCGCGTCTCGCCTTACTCGTGCCGCCGCCCCTCCCCACGTCCCAGCTCTTCCCTTAGATGCGTGGGACGCAGTGGCTCAGCTTGGAAGAAGAGAACCCGAAGGTGGGAACCTGCATTGGGACCGATGGGTGTAAAAGGGCTGGGAGAAAGGAGGTGCCCTGCAATCCTTTGGGAAATCGCAGTAGTGTCTGGTAGGAATACCCACTTCCATCACGTCCTGGCTCTAACTCGGGGCGCGGGGTGTGCAGGTAAATGCAGGGGAATACGTCCTTGGTGGCAGTTCTGTGGAGGTGCAGACGGCCTCCCAATCTCCCTCAGTCTCACTGAAACCACTCCAAGATAAACCCTAGCCAAGTAAAAACAAACTGCCCACCATGAAAACGCAGCTCCAGCTAAACAGCCCCCCAGGTACCCAGCAAAGAAAAACCTGCCTGTTCCTTGGAGCAACTGCAGCCCTCCGATAGGCCGCTAGCCGCCATCACAGCTCACCCCACAAGGGCCTGAATTTCAGACCTCCGTAAGGCCCGGTAGAGCACAACCCATCTCAGCCCAGATAGTACCCCCCACTTCCTGACGCCCCTACCTGTATGGAGATCATGGAGAACCCCAGGGACCAGCCGCAGCCCCCAGGATCACCCATTCTGTGGCTCTAGACTCCAGTCTGCAACATGCAACTTCCCCAAGATCCCAATGTCTTTTTCCTTCCTTGCTCAACTCCCTTCCCCGTCTGGAAGCTCAGAATCCTCTGTCTTAAGAGGCCACACTGTGCACCTCACTCCCAAGCCCCAAAGCTAAGGTTCTGCCAACAGCACAGGACAGGAAAGCAAACTCTGCCACAGACCTTACCTCTGTGCAAGTTGGGCCAACCAAACCCTGACCTCTCTGGGCCCTCTTTTCTGTCTGCTAGACCAGATCAGTTGTATAGTAGTGGGAGCCTTTTTTCCGAGGATACCGTGAAGCCGAACTCCCAGCTATAAAGGCAATGCTCTCCCCAACCCCACCCCAACCTGCCCCCCCAACTCCTGCTGGAATCCTTGGACTGCAGGAAGCCTGTAGAAAACTGCTTATGTGGACAGTTTGGAAGAAAGGATCCTTCTGAATGGCCTTGGTCTCTCATGCCTGTCTCCTTTTCTTCTTCCCTCCCTCCCTCCTCAGGGTGCCTGGCACCGGGCACAAGGAAGGAGCCAGGCAGGATCTCTGACCCAGTGTTGAACCTTCCGCTGGCACCAGGAGGCCCTCCACCCATGAACTTGGACGCTGTGTAGATTTCATTGAACAGGATGTCTGGGGATCAGGGAGAGCATCAGTTGTCCAGAGCTTTGTCTGTCTGGATGTCCCACCTGGGCCATCCTAGGGGAGGTGGGCTTCCCTAGAATCATGCCCACCTGTTCTCAAAAGTCCAGAGAGTTGGCAGCAGCCCTCCCTGCCCTCCACACTTGACCAGGCAGGGAGGTCACCCCTGCGGCCACATCCTCCGACAGGCCCGTGGTGCTGCCAAGGACAGCTCTGTACCCTGGCACCGGGCTCACACCAGTCACACTAGCCCCCGGAGCTGGTGTCTAGGGTGTGCTACAGACCATTTAGGGCCAGCCCCCTGGGTGTGGGACCCGTGTCACCCTCTCTCGATGCCTGCGGCATCCTCAGGGAGATAACAGGGAATTTTCTTTTGTCTTTTCCAAGCTTTTACTGATTTCTGAAATGTTCTTTAATAAGCACATATACTTTTGGGGTGCCTGGGTGGCTCAGTCAGTTAAGCAGCTGACTCTCGATCTCAGCTCAGGTCATGATCTCAGGATCGTGAGATCAAGCTCCATGTCAGGCTCTGAACTCAGTGCTGTATCTGCTTGAGATTTGCTCTCTCCCTCTCCCTCTGCCCCTCCCCCTGCTCTCTGCCTCTCTCAAATAAATAATTTTAAAAAAGCACATATACTTTTTATAATCAAACCCAATAACTTGATACTGAAAAGACAGTATGTTAGGTGTCAGCCTCTGTGTTCTCCACAACGCCCCTGCCACCCTCCCAGCAGCCCAAATTTCATCACAACCGCAAGCCTCCACCAGCCACACTGCAGCCGTCCTTGGAAGTTCCCTCTGCTGTCTGGCCTCTGTGGATCATGCTTCAGCCTCTTTGGCAGTAGAACAGCAGTCTTCCCACATCTTCGGAGCTGGAGAATCTTGCCCTGGGTTTGAGGGGCCCTTGTCCCCCACATTCTGAGCTGCTGCCTTTCCTCCAAGAAGCCAGAGATCTCAGCCACCCAGTAAGGACGTTCATCTGCTGATTTCCAGTATCCAGCTCAGGGTCAAGCCATCTGCCACCTCAAAGGGGCCCCAATGGCCCAGGTCCTTCACAGTAGCCAGCACTAAGAACAGAGGGGGCAGAGAACAAAGGGCAGAGAAGGGCTATGTTCCACCGCTGACAAGCTGGGCCAGGTTGGACCTCTGTTTCTAACTCCATATAAGACCTCAAGCGGGTCATTCTCTTTGAGCCTCAGTCTTCTGTTCGTAAAGTGAAATGATATCTGTCCCACATATTCTGATTAGCTGGGGCATTGTCCCCAGACTGGTGCCTCAGGCTATGAGGACTCACTGGATCCTGTTTTTATACAGACTAAATCCCTGGACGTGCTTAAGATGTGACTCATTCTGTCCCCTTTACTCCCACCCCAGCGTGGACCCCTGCACTCACACCTTAGAAGTGGCCCTGGGCATCCCTGGCCAGTCACACAGACAGCACCAGTCAGCTCAGGCCCGAGGAGAAGCCAGTGATGGGATGGTTCTGGAAACCATGGCAGGTGGCAGGCAGCAGGTTGCTCTGGTCCCTGCGTCCTCAAGTCCTGCTAAAAAGAAACAAAACCTGCACCCCCTCTTGTGCCTGGCTGTAGTCATTTCTTCAGGGTAAGTCCCCAGAAGGTCTCAGCTGGAGCACGGATGAGGCCTCTCTGCCCACCCCTGTCTGACAGGTCTGGCCCCCCAGCCCCAAGATTGGGGGTGACAAGCCTGGCCCAAGGGCTGGCTATGGTGGCTGGCCCTTCTCGGGGTCACCTCAGGACGACGCCCTAGCCAGAGACCAGGGCTGCAGAGAAGGGAGGGGCTCTTCAGGGGAAAACACCCCCACCCCATCCCCGCAGGCCACTTAGGAATTCCACCTGGAAGTCAGCCAGGCAGGGGTAGCAGAACAGCCCAGACCTGTATTCAGACCTGGGTTGAAATCCTGGTTCTCCCACTAACTGTAATTTGGGGCAGGTCTCGTTGAGCCATCAGTTTCCTCACCAACAAAACAGGATCCCACCACCTCGTGCCCAATCTGAAAGATCTAGGGAGAGGTTCTCCATTAAAAAAAAAATTATTACAGAATTTTCAAGCTTACACAAATTTAAAGAATTTAATGAATCCCTATGTACCTGTCACCCAGCTTCAACCATTATCAAGTCATGGCCAGCCCATGACTATACTCACATCTTCTCCCCTAAACTTGGGGTTACTTTAAAAACAAAACTAAGGCATCATTTCACCCATAACTACTTTAGAATGAATCTCTCAAAGATGAAGACTTAAACACCACACACACACACACACACACACACACACACACACACACACCATTATCACCCCTTAAAAAGTTAACCATAATTCCTTAATATCATCAAACATCTCCTCGGAGCTCAAATTTCCCCCCAATTGCTCATAGACGTTGTTTACAGTTAACTGGTTTGGATTTGAATCAAACAAGGTCTACACATTTTGTATGTCTGGATTTCCTGAGAGCTAGAGATTCCCCATCTTTTCCTGTAACTTTGTTGTTGTCAAAGAAGCTGGGTCATCTGCTCTGTAGTTTCCTAGTCTGGATTTGGGTAATTGTACCACCATGTGTCATTTCGCATGTTCCTCTGTCCCCTGTATTTCTGATAAACAAGCCCCTAGATCCAAGGGATGAGACTGAGGTTTTATTTCTCAGCAAAAATAATGCCTAGTTGGAGTTCATGGGTCTGGAGAGAGGGTCTATTTCTTTGTGATTTAAAGATCAAATGGCATGTTCAGGTGTTGCCAATTTGATAGTTATTGTAAAGCTAAACTGTAAAATTCTCTAAACAAAACTCATAAACAGACCAGCATGGGCAGTGGGGAGAGGCAGACCCTGCAGGGTCCATCTGGGCTTGTATTTTGGAAAGATCACCCTGGATGTTGGAGGATGCTTTAGAGAGGGAAGCCAGACTCAGAGGCCTGAGTGTTGTAGGGTCCCATTTATATGGCTTTCTAGAGAAAACTGTAAGGACAGAAAGCAGGAGGAAGGGGCACAAGGGTGGCTCAATCGGTTAAGTGTCTGCCTTCGGCTCAGGTCGTGATCTCCGAGTCCTGGGATCAAGCCCTGCATCAGACTCCCTGCTCAGTGGGGAATCTGCTTCTCCCTGTGCCCCTCACCCCGCTCTCGCTCACATGCTCTCTCTCACCCTCTCAAATAAATAAAATCAAAAAAAAAAAAAGAAGAAGAAGGAAAGAAGAGGGAGGGAGAGGGGTTGACAGTGGGGGTCGTGGGGACTTGGGAGAGGTGCTGGGCCATGTGCATGTGTGTCAGGACTCATCCCAGCAGTTGGCCCACGGGGCTTGCAGAAGGTACGCGCTGTGGGACTTGCTCCCGCTCCCAGGCCTGTTAGAGTTCCTTCCATAGCTTTAGGCCCTGTCAGGCGATGGCACCTGGATGACAGTCCCTTATACACGCATTCATCACCCAAGAAGTTACTGGACCCTGGAGACTCTCAGATGACCAAGACCACCCTGCCCTCAAGAAACATCCAGGCTGGAGGACACGTGGCCCTGACCCATGCGACACATTCACCAGGGCCTGGTGCCCCCCTCTCCCGCTCCCCTGCTCTACTCCAGCGAGCCAGGTCTTGCCAGACAGAACTCACAGGTGTATCAAAAAATAACCTTTATTGTCACTCGTATAAAACAAAGCAGATCAACTGGCCTCTCAGTCTGTACAAAGTGTGGGGCATAAGACCACCTGGGCTGCCCCCATTTCTCCCATAATGCCCTACCCCAGGGCAGTGCTCGGGAGCTCCGCAGAGGGGAGGGCCACCCCCAATGCCTTTTCTTGAGGAGAGAGGTGGGCGGGGGGGGGGTTTTCTGCCTGAGGGAGAGGCAAAGGAACAGAGTAGAAAACTCTCTGTGGAGTCAGGGTACCCTCCCCTGACTCTCAAGCCTGTCCAGAAGCTTCTGGGCCCTCCGAGTCCACCATCGGGCAGTCCGTGCGGCCGTCAGAGGGCCACGCGCGTGCAGCAGTGGCGCAGCAAGCAGGGCAGGATGCCGCGGTTCAGCTGGTGGAACTCCACGAGCTGCAGCAGGTCCGTGAAGCGAGTCTGGCCGTCGTCCATGCTGAAGTACAGGCGGCCTTCCTCCTCGCTCTGGGGGACAGCCGGACGGGACGGCGCGTCAGGGAGAGGCGCGAGGGCGTAGGTCCCCCGTGGCTCATGCGGGGACACGAGAGAGTGAGAGACAGCCCAGAGACACGGGGGGGGGGGTTGCCTGGGGAGCTTCTGGAGGGCACTTGAGGAGGACAACAGGGATGACTCACCGGGAGGATAAGATAATGTTTGACCTTCTGCAGGTGGCACAAAGAGAGGACAAAGCCCTGTGGGTTCCGCTGACTCTCTCGGACCAGGAACAGGCTGCCAGGAGACAGGGCAACATGACCCGGGGACACAGAGCTGCCGGCCTGAAACAGGGTCTCTCCTATCCCTGGGTCTGTCCGCCTGCTCAGCCCCGCCTCTTACCCGTCTACCAGGCCCTGCTGCCCGATGAGCCGCTGGCTCTCCTCTCGGGAAATGCGTCCATGGAACCAGGGCTGGGTGCGGTGGATGGCTGGAGTTGGGGGAGGCAGAAGGGCAGTCACTCTGGGGAGGAGACCCCCCCAGACTAGCCACCCCCACCAGGAATGCTCAAAGAAGCTACGGCAGCGGCCCCCCCCCCGCCCTGGGGACGCTGGGTGCTCACCCACCTGCACTGAGGCTCGTGCCCGAGCCTGGGGTGGGCAGGCTGAGACGGTGGTTCTTCTATAGAGCAATGGGGGACACAGGGGATCAGGGCGTGACCGGGGCATTACCTGGCACCTCGAGAATACAGAGCCCCTTTCTGTACCTGTGAACCTCCCTTACCCCTCTCTTCCTCCCATACCACGGAAACCCACATGGAGAGGGGCGCCTGGGTGGCTCAGTTTAGTGTCTGACTCTTAATTTCGGCTCAGGTCATGATCTCAGGGTGGTGAGATCAAGCCCCACATTGGGCTCCACGTTCGGTATAGAGCCTGCTTAAGAGTCTCTCTCTCCTGCTTCCTCTGCCCCTCCCCTCTCTTAAAAAAAAACAAACAAACAAACACGTGGAGAGAAGGTCCCCAGGACAAACATGCAGATGGGTGTAGGCCCCTCACCCTCCAGGCCTGGGCCTCCTCCAGGGCTGCACTCAGAGCTTCCCAGGGATTCTCGATGACACGCCCAGCGTGGCCAGAGAAGTCCATGGCCACCAGGGTGTTATCAGAGACACTCCTCTGTAGATGGGACAGGATGTGGAGGAGTCAGAACAGGGCCCATGTCTCCCCAGGATGGGGCCTGGGTGCCCACCCCCAGCTAATGGCCCTGCGCACACTCACCAAAGGGGGAGAACCCACACAGGATGGACGCAGGTGGCGAGACTGTGCCTGCTGATAATTCTTATATAGCTGTGCCCCATACTGCGGGTGGAGGGAGAAAGAAAGCAGGACATCAAGCAGGTGCTGGGGACAGGCCTGTGAGACCCCCATCCACCAGAACACCCCAAGAGCAAGACTGTGTCTCTGCCCTGGATAAGGAGCTTTCCGAGGCCAGAGCCAGGACTCTGGTCTTGGACGAGGCTACAGTCCCCCGTCATTCCTGAGGGCGGAGCTACTCATGCGNTTGGGGGGGGGGGGGGGGGGGGGGGGGACAGGCCACTCCCAGGGTCTCACCTTGAAGAGGCGGAAAGCTGCTAACCAGCAGCTGCGGCTCTGCTCGTCCTCGCTGCAGAAGACCCGAAGCCCCTTGTGGCCGTTTCGAAGCTTGTTCGGCTGTAGGAAGAGGAAACCGGCTGGTCCCGTATCTGCCATTAGGACCAGATGTCTGTCTCCGTGGGGCATGGCAAGGGTGCAGGGAGAGGCGTCTGGGTGTCCCAGGTGGAGCTCAGAAGCCCTAGGTAGGATCCTGGGGGGGGGGGGGCCTGAGCAGCTCCCATTCCCTCCCAGGCCCGGCCAGGGTTTTTACCTTGATACAGAAGCCGAAGTCGGTGGGCATCCCATAGAGCTTGCGGCCCTGGGTCACCACATATACGTTGGACTCGTTCACGTCTGCTACGTACTGCAGGTGCCTTGGATCCTAGGCGGCATGGGTAGGCAGGACTTGTTACAGGCAGACCCTATCCCCCTACTATTGTCCCGTAAGCCGGCTGGGGGGATTTCAGAGAGGAGCAGGAAGTGCCCCAGGTTACACAGCAAACAGAAGGAGAGCCAGGACTCAAACTCAGTTTTCACCTGCCTTTCCCACTACTGCCCCCTGGGCTAGGGAAGCTAGGAGGGAAAGACGAGCAGCGGAGGGTCTCCGGGCCCAGGGGGAGAAAGATCTAGGCGTTCCAATAAGGGAAGAGACGGCTCCTAGAAGGACCGGGAATGGGATCTCCTACAGGGGCTGAGGCTGTCAACCCTCAAGACCTCACCTTGGAGGTGCCCTTGGTAGAGTAGTAGAGGCCAGACCGGCGCAGGAAGCAGAAGCAGCGCTTCCAAAGCTTCCGTCCTGACCCCCGAAGCTGCAGAAAGCCCTGGATCTCTGGGAAGCTGCCTGCGTTCAGGAAGTCCTGAGGCCAGAAGAGAGCAGGAAGAGGGTGAGAGGCCAAGAGGGAGACAGACACACACACGCACACACACACACACAGGCCTTCAGGAGAGAAGGTGTTCCTCATACATTTATTGTTCCATTTCATAGACAAAGAAACTGATGGTCAGCCAGGAAAAGTCACTTCTGCAGTCACTCGGCACTGCGCGAGACTCTCCACCACATGTAGGGGAAGCAAAATGCTTCAGGGCCAAAAAAGCAGCAGGTGATCCTGGGGAATCATGAATCTGCCACGGGACGGGGGTGTCCCTTTACCTGGATGAGGTCTTCGTGGGACATGCCTGTCTGTGTGTCCACACAGCTGGAGACCATCTTTTCTGGGAACAGGGAGTGCTGGGGGGGGAAAGGAGTCAGGAGTCAGGGATCGAGGGCCCAGGTTGGGGATCAGGGTGTCCCAGGGCCCAGACCCCCCCTCACACACTCACTGGAGAGCTCTTAAACAGTTCATACTTGGCGAAGTTCTTCCGGAAGACAAAGCGGCTGTCCCCACCAATGGGCCAGGCAGCCTGCACTTCCACCACGGACTCATGGTCCTCCAAGCCCCGCTCTGGGGTCAAGGGCAAAAAGCAGGGGTCAGGGGAGAGCAGACAGGCCTCCCAGAGGAGCCACCTGCCTAGCCCCAGGTGTGAAGCATTGCCTTCCTGCCCAGACACCCCCCTGCACCCCAACTCACCCAGCGCTAGATGGGGGTGGCACTCCACCAGCCCCCAGTTTTCATCACTCAGGGCGTGAGCCCGCTGGACCAGCATGTCACACACGTAGCGGGCCGTAGCACCAGCCGCCACCTCCACGGACCGGCAGGCCCCGTCTTCACTGTACACCTTTACCACCTGCATCCCGGGAATCGCAGATGACTTGCGCAACGGCGGAGGGGGGTTATTGCCCTTCCCCTGCCTGCTAGACCCTCAGGGACTCCTGACCAAATCCCCCCACCTCCACGGAAGGGGCACCATATCCTCCCCAGTCCCACAGCACCCCCCATCCCTGCCTTCTCTCTCCCAAGACAACTCACATGGGGGCAGCTGGTGTCTCGAGGGAGCAGCCCCCTTGCACCGGAGGACCCCCCAAGAATGGGGGTCTTTGAAGGAGGACTGCAGAGCTCAGGGAAGGGGTTGGGGATAGAGGGTAGAGAGGTTGCCCGCAGCTCCTCCTCTCGAAGGAGATTCCTGTGGCCCAAGGTAGGGGGCAGAGAATTGGTCGATGGCAAGCTTCTGGCTTACCCAGCACTGACCCCCACCCCTTCCACCACCAGCCCCTCCTCAGCTCCATCACCCCATTGTACCTGCTGGTTGGAATGGGCAGAGGCTGGGACCTCTTCACCTCCCCGGGGAGAGGGGCAGAGGGAGGCGGGGGAGTCCCAGGAGGGGTCCCGGGGGCCAGGTACAGGTCTTCTGGGGAGCTGCTGAGATGAGGCGGAGACAGACCGAGCTCCATGACATCTGAGAGAGGAGAGAGGGCTGTGGGCAGCCGCTCTTGTGCGCTCGTCTCGGGGAGAGGGGCCGAGAGGACCCAGACCTCCTGACTTCACACGGCTCCCAAGGTACCCCTCACTTGACACAGCACCTACTGTTCCCCCTCTCACTGGAGTTTCCCTGGAGCCTTCGCTCCAGGGAGCCCATTTGCAAAAGGGGATACCAAGTCCCTGAGAAGGAAGCATTCCTGCCCCCATCACAGGTGAGTCAGGGAGTGGAACTCGGTGTTTGGACTCCAAGCCCAGTGCTCTTCTGTTAGCCCCACACTGCCCAAGGGAAGAGCGAAGAGGGTCCCCCCCACCACAAGCCGGGCAGCGGCAACAGACTCCGTGCCTCACAGACTGTTCGAGGCTGACTCTCCGTCCCGAGCATGCCCTGAGCACCGGCCACTCACTCCTCTGCGCTCTGCCCCGGGTTTTTCCAGTGCGTCCTTGCCAACCCTAGTTGCCAGAGCCTGTTGTGGCAACGCCTGCCCAAGTGCTGAGTGATGCACTGAAGGGGAGAGGAGGTGGGAAAGGACAGGGACCGGGAGGGCAGGAGGCCGGCTCAGCTGGTGGGAGAAGGGCAGGACTAGCCTGGGGGCCTTGCCCTAGCAGCCCCCACACTTTGTGTGCCCTCTCCAGATTCCTCCTCCTGCCCAACTTTCCTGAAGCCCCAATGCCAGAGCCACCTCCTCTAGGCCGCCTTCCTGGATTTTCCAGCTCCAGGCCCAAGAGCTCCCTCTCTGCACTGTGCTGGGGCCTCAGCGGCAATTCCGTGCACCTGTCTTATCCACCCACTGGTCTGGAGCCACCCAGCACCCCCAGGCAGGGCCAGGGTCCTACCCACGTCCTATCACCCCCAGGTGCTGACAGGCATCTAGGACAAGTAAGGACAGGCGAGCTGGGGCAAAGATGCCCACTGGGGACAGAGGCAGCATGGGCCTCTCCTCCACAGGAAGCAGGACCCCTAGAGCCAGGCTAGAACCTGGGAGGGCCTGGGAAAACCTGAGACCTAGGCTAGTGCTGTTAGGCTGCCTGCAGCACCTGGCACTGACCCTCCAGGACGGGGCAGGCCCCTGACCCTTAAGTGAGGGGATTTGGGGGACAGGTGAGTCAGGGTGGGGCGGGACAGCACTGCCTGGGGCTCTCTATTCAACCTTGACTCATCTGCACGACTTCCTGGCTTAGGAGAAACACAAACAGCCCTGCCTCTACCCACCTCCCTCCCCTCCCACCCCCAACAGACCAGGCTGGGAGGAATGGGGGAGGCGCAGGGACGGGCTGGGGAGAAAGAGGATGCGGGGCCTGCAGCAGCTCTTACATCATTTTCTCCTCCCCACCCTTGGCCCACCTCCAGTCCAGGTGGGACCTACAATCTGCCCAGGGTCCTGTAGTCACCTCCCCCTCACCCAAGGAGAGAAAAAAGGCCTGGCCTGGATTCAAAGGCCCATCTGGAGCAGAGCCAACCTCCCAGTGATGCCCTCATTCACCCAAGAAACCGCGAAGTGCTCCCTATCCTGTCTGGGGCCTACCAGGCTTTCATTCCGCTGCTACTGCCCACCCCCAGCACCCAGGGCTCAGTGGGCCCAGAGGACGCATCTGTATCCACCGTGGGGGATGAGGTCCTCCCAACACACCCTCTGGGGCACCGTGGCCAGAGGGACATTACAGGAGCCGGAGTAGCAAGAGAGCCAAGGGACAGACACAGCCAGGCAGACAAGGAAAGGCCAAGAAGGAGGGAGGGGCAGGGAGCGGGCTCAGGGGGCTCAGGGTCCTGGGGGGGGATGGCAAGACACACCCACCAGTGAACATCAACAAGACACAATGCCCCTGCTCCCATGCCATCAGTCCTCTGGCCACCAGCCCTGGTGACTTCACTCCAGGGAGACTGGGGGGCTGCAGGGAAGCCAGAGAGGAAGCCAGAGGCCAAAAGTAGGGTCCTACGCCGTCCCAGAGGGAAGAGGAATCAGAGGAGTGTTTGGGCAGGGAGACGGGAGTAGATTTAAATCAGAATCAGATTAGAGCCTGGCCTCAGAGCGCTGGAGGGCCGCTAAAGACTTGGATTTGGCCTTTTGATCCCTCCACCTTGCCGGGCAAGAGAAGAGTGGGACGGTCATGGGATGGGAGGAGAACGGGGCCTAGCTGTGGGGCCCGAGGAACCCCCTCCCAAGAGACCTGAACCTTTCAAACGGGGGCCCTAGGAAAGCTTCTGTTGAAGAAACCGACCCCCCAAAATCCATCAGTTCCCTCAACACTACAACTCCAAGCCGAGGCTTCCCCAACGGCCTCTCCTGCCCCGCAGCGCCGGCCCCACCCTCCCTCCCGCTCTCCCAGCCTCCTGCCTCCTTGTTTACTTCCTGAATCTTGCTCCACCTGGCTGGCCCCAAGGGCGGGTGGCCGGGCCCAGTAAAAAACAAGGCCACCTCCGTCGCGAACCAGGGGAGGGGGAGGGGCTGGCAGGGCCGAGGCCTAGGCGGGGGACCAGCAGGTGGCGGGAAGGCACCCGTCCGGCCCAGCACTCCACGCCCCGCCCCCATCGGGATTTATGGGCGGGGGGGTGGAAGGCTCAACCTTCGGGGGAGCTCTGAGGGTGCAGGCCCCAGGTGAGGAGGCGGGAAACCCCTAGGTGACCCGGAGCTGGGGGGAGGGCCCAGGACTCTGAGGCCCCGCCCACTCTCTCACTCTGGAAAAAACGCCCAATGGGAAAAGGAGGGTAAGCTTTCTTAAAGTTTAATTTGGGAAGAATGCTAGATTGTGTCTGTGGAGTTAATCATTACAGGCTGCTAGCCTTCTCGGAGGGCTCCCCCCGCAGGATCGGGGGGAGAGGGGACAGCAGAGTCCAGGACAGGCCAAGAGGGGCCATTCTTGAAGGGCAGTAGGGTTGGGACAGGTGCGTTCTCCATCCCCGCCGTGTCAGGGAGACCCAGACTCGGGTCTTTCTCCAAACACTGCCCCCGGTCCCCAAACACGCACACACTTTCCCTCGTCCCCGCGGCGCCGCAGACCCCCAGCATCCAGCCCTCCAGCCTTCGAGCCTTCATTCCGACTCCAGGAAGGACCCCCGGGCCTGCCCCGCCCCCACCTTCCCTTCCTAGAGCAGGATCCTGCGTCGGAGCAGGCAAACGATCCGGAGACCGAGCTCTAGCAATTTAGGGGATCCCTCTCCTCTGCTGCCCTCCAAATTGGAGGGTGTCCCCCGCCCCCGCGCGGAGCCGTCAGTCTTTGGTAGAGCCTGGGGAAAACCTCGAACGAGTAACCTCAGGCTGAGCAAGGAAAGACTCGAGTCAGCCCTCGGTGTTCGCCCCCCACCCCAGCTCTCTTTCTGAGAAGGTGGGGAGGGGCTAGTTTCAGCAGGAAAGCCGCGTCTCCCGGAGGAGAGGATCGGAGATCTGCAGTCCCCATCCCCATCAGCTGCTTTGTCCGGGGGCCGGAGGGAGGCGGGCTACAGGGAGAAAAGGAAGGAATAAGGAGGACAGGAAATGGGAATCGGGAAAGACTGAGGGCAGATGGTGAGGAAGGGACAGGATACAGGAGATTGGAGAAAAAGAGAAAGCGAGGCGGCCGGAGCAACGCAGCAGGAGGCTGAATCTTTCCCTGCTGACCCGGGACCTGCCGCCGCTCCCCACCCTCAAGATGAAGTGGCCGTTGGGTCCTTACCTGGACCCTGGCATAGGAACACTTGGCTGGGGCCACCGGTTTAGGGAGGGAGACGCCAGGCCCTTAACTACCTGTCCCCCTCCTGCCCCCGCCCTTGGCCTGACATCACTGAGGGGGGAAAGGGGAGGGGGGAGACAGGCGGCTGCCCGCCGCCCACCTGGGCAACCTGCCAGCTCCTGGCCCTGACACAGGCACAGCCTGGGGCCCCGGTGCGGCTGGGAGTGGAAGCAGGTTGTCGGCTGGGACCGATTTTGGTCACCTTACCTGGAGGAGGCCCAGCAGGAGTAGCAGGACACCGGGTCCGAAGTCCTGTTCTGTCTTGGGACCCCAGATACCTAGACTTGATTTCAAATCCAGTCCTTCTTCTCTAATGGTGGTATAGGGGTGTCCCGACTTTGGATGTAGAAGTGAGGGTTGGGGTTAGGGAGAGCCCGGTGTGTCCAGGCTCCTGGCCCAAGGAAACTAAAATTATCTTGGGCAGGTGGGGGCGGGGCCTGGGGGAGAAGCCTGGGCGGAGGAACCCTAGGAGGAGGGGCGGGGACTCCCTGACACTCTACTCTGGCTGGGATTGTTTTGCCCTTCTTAGCCCGGCAGCAGGTGCCAGGGGTAAGGTGGGGAAGACAGTCGAGCTGAGAGCCTCAAGAGCGAGGATCTAGATCCTCGTGACGTGGGAGGGAGGGACTGGGGGCTGGAAGGTAAGGGGAAACGGTGCTCACCCTTCCCCATGCTTCTCACTAAATCGGGTCTGCTCACTGGCCAAGCTAGGGAGACTGTCTGCGCCTCTAGGTCCCACCTGATGGGGCAAAGAGCACTCAGCGAAAGAGGGAAGCCGGCCAGAAGGGTGTCCAGCAACAGGGGCTGCCCCTGGACCTCCAGCCACAGTCTGGGCACCCAGCCTGCACCCTGGCCCTCAGAGGCACCCAGAGAGAGTGTTCTCTCTTCTTTGCAAAGTCCAGCATCTCAGCTTCTTCTGAAATCGAAGGGGTTAGGCAGGGTCTCATGGTGGGGAGGAGTGATCTAGGGAAAGCTCTGGCCAGGTGCCAGGGACTCCCCTTCGAGCAATCATGTTAGCTCTCTCCTTCAGCATTAGGCAAACACAAGGGTCAGGGAGAGGGCCTGGAAGGCTGCAGATCAAAGGCAGTGGCCACCTCCCAACCTGAAGTGGGTGACAGTTGGGTAAACAAACAGTCCTTAGGGTGATAAGAGGTCTGCCCTCGGGGACCATCAAGGAGTGGCTCTAGCCTCAACTTTCTCCAAATGGGGTTTTCCTCGAAAAACCAGTATGAGTGGACTAAGCAAAGAAGTGGGGGAGGGGGCAAGGTCACCTGGGCCATGGAGCAGCAGCGTGTGCAAAGCACGGTAGACGATTCACTCGATCATTCCTTCATTCATTTCAGTAATATTTGTTAAGTACATACTATATGCAAACCCCATGCTTGGTCCTGGAGGAAAAGTGGGGAGCAGCAAAAACAGACCCTGCCCCTGTCCTCATGCAGCCCAGTCGGGGAGACTGATGTTAATCAAAGAATCCCACAAGGGGCACCTGGGTGACTCAGTCAATTAAGTGACCAACTTTTGATTTCGGCTCAGGTCATGATCTCAGAGTTGTGGGAACGAGCCCCATGTTGGGCTCCATGCTGGGTGTGGAGCCTGCATAAGAGTCTCCCATTCTCTCTCTCTTTCTGCCCCTCCCCCGTCTCTAAAAAAAAAAAATCACACAAAAACAAGAAATGACAGGTGACAAGTATGCTGAAAGAATGACTCAGAGAGTTGGGGAAGGCTTCTCTGTGGAAGTGACAAGCGAGCAGAGGGGAAACTAGAGTAGAGAGAAGGTTGAGATTGGTGGGTGGGCATGGGGGAGTTACCGTTCACGGTGAGGAATAGATGAGGAATCAAGTGCCAAAGCCCTTAGTGGGAGGGGACACGGCATGCGGAGGCGGAGGCGGAGTGGGGTGGAGGGGAAGGAAGGAGAGGAGGCCACACAGGTTAGCTCAAGCGGGTGCGGAGAAAGGCAAGTGCTTTGGACTCCGCTCTTTCTCAAAGTGTGGCCTGTGACCACCTGCCTCCCCATCTCCTTTGGCTTGTATAAAAAACATCCCTGGGCCTCTCCCCACCTACTGAATCTCAGTCTCTGGGGCCAAGACCCAGGAATGTGTGGTATTGACAAGCCCTCAGGTGGTTAAACCAGGTTGAGGAGCCGTCCATCCTGTCTGTCTAGACGGGCAGGAACTATGGGCTGAGGCCAGACCCTGCAGTGTCTCTCCTCCGGGCTTAAGCAGAGGTGCAGAGAGGCAGGTAGATTTATATTTTGAAAAGATCGCTCTGGATGTTGAAGGATGGGGTTAGCGAGGGAAGACAGACTCAGAAGGCTGAGTGCCATAGGATTCCATTCATATGGCTTTCAGAAGCGGGTGGAACTGTAAGGACAGAAAACAGGTCTGCGGGCAGGGAGGAGGGATACGGGTTGACAGCAAAGGGCACAGGGCCTTGTGAGGAGGTAATGGAGCTGTTCTGTATCTCGGTTGCGGTGGTAGATACACAACTGTGTGTTAGGACTCACAGAAGTGTACACTCAAGGGCGAATTTTACCGTATATAAGTTATATCTGAACTTTTAAAAAGATGTTATTTATTTATTTGAGAGAGCATGAGAGAGAGATCACGAGCTAGGGGTGGTTGAGAGAAGCAGACTCCCTGCCGAGCAGGGAGCCCGGTATGGGGCTCGATCCCGGAATCCTGGGATCAGGACCTGTGCCAAAGGCAGATGCTTAACCAACTGAGCCACCCAAGTACCCATATCTGAATTTTTAAATAAAAAAAAAGAAACAACAAAAAAGAATAGGTTTATAGATCAATGGAATAGAACCAAAAGTCAAATATAAACCCTTACATTTCTGGTCAATTGATTTTTGACGAAGGTACCAAGACAATTGAGTGGGGAAAGATTAGTCTTTTCAATAAATGGTTCTGAGATAATCAACTATCCACATGCCAGAAGATGCATTTAGATCCTTACCTCACGGTCTACAAAGATTAACTCGAGATAGATCGTAGACTTAAATGTAAGAGCTAAAATAAAACCTCTGAAGAAACCACGGGAAAAAATCTTTGTGACCTTGAATTAGGCAGAGATCTTAGATACGGCAGCAAAAGCACAAGTGACCAAAAAAAAAATCAGCAAATTAGACGTCATCAAAATTAAAATTTTTTGCACTTCGAAAGACATCGTTAAGAAAAATTTTTTTAAAACTTCCTAAAGGTGGGGAGAAAATATTTGCGAATCATATATCTGCTCAGGCACCTTGTATCCAGACTATATAAAGAACTCTTGGGCCCCTGAGTGGCTCGGTTGGATGTCTGCCTTCTGCGAGGGTCATGATCTCGGGGTCCCGGGATGGAGCCCCACTTCAGGCTTCCTTGTTCATTGGGGAATCTGCTCCTCCCTCTTCCTCTGACCCACCGCCCTGCTCATGCTCTCTAGCGCACACACTCTCTCTCGCTCTCTCTCTCTCAAACAAATAAATTTTAAAACTTTTTTAAAAAGAACTCTTACAAATCGATAATAAACAAACAAACCAATTCAAAATGGGCAAAAGATGGGCTCCTGGGTGGCTCAGTCAGTTGAGTGTCTGACTCTTGGTTTCAGCTCAGGTCATGATCTCGGGTTCTTGAGATGGAGTCCCAGGTGGGCTCTGTGCTCTGTGGGGAGTCTGCTTGAGATTCTCTCCCTATCCCTTTGACCCTCCCCCTGCTCATGCTCTCTCGCACGTGCTTGAGCACTCTCTCTCTCTCTTTAAATAAATAAATAAATCTTTCTTTTTTTTTTTTTTTGAATGGGCAAGGGCTCCTGGGTGGCTCAGTCGGTTAAGCATCTGCCTTCGGCTCAGGTCATGATCTCAGGGTCCTGAGATCGAATCCCCCATTGGGCTCCCCACTCAGCAGTGAGTCTGCTTTTCCATCTGTCCCTTCCCCCTGCTTGTGATCTCTCCCTTTCTCTCCTACACTTGCTCTCTCAAATAAATAAATAAATAAATAAATAAATAATCTATTTTAAAAATGGGCAAAAGATTTGAATAGATGTTTTTCTAAATAAGAGAGATGGATGGCTAATAAGTATATGAAAAGGTGCTCAACATCATTAGTCATTAGAGAAACGCAAATTAAAACCACAATGAAATACCACCTCACACCCCCCAGGATAGCTATAATCAGAGACAGACAATAAGTGTTGACAAGGATATGGGTAAACAAATCCTCATATATTGCTGGTGGAAATGTAAAATGGTACAGGCATTTTGGAATAACAGTTTGGCTGTTTCTCAAAAAGTTAAACATAAACTTACCATGTAACCTAGCAATTCTACTCCTAGAGAAATGACAACACACGTACATACAAAGACATATGAACGTTCAAAGCAGCATTATTCAAAATAGCTAAAAACTGGAAACACAAATGACCATCAATTGGAATTGAATAGATCAGCAAAAGGTGGTCTATCTGTACAACGGAATACTGCTCAGCAAGCAACTGGTACATGTGAGAGCGTGGGTGAACCTCAAAAGCCTTATGCTGAATGAAAAAAGCCAGAAGCAAAAGACCACATATTATATCACTTACAGGAAATGTCCAGAAAAGGTAAATTTATAACAGAAAGCAGATGGATGGCTGCCTAGGGCTGGAGCTGGGGGCTGGACTGCAAACAAGCAGGAGGGACCTTTCTAGACTGATGGAAAGGTGCTGTAACTGGACTGTAGTGATGATGGCACAACTCAATAAATCACTGAATTTGTTTAAAAATGCATGTTTTTAAAAAGATTTATTTACTTACTTTAGGTGGGGAGAGAGAGAGGGAGAGAGAGTCTTAAGCAGACTCCTCACAGAGCACAGGCCCTGACCAGGCACTGGAACTCAGCACTCAAGAGATCAGGACCTGAGCCGAAAGCAAGAGTCAGTCGCTGAAGTGACCACGGCACCCAGGAGCCCCGAAAATGCCTGATTTGAAGGCATGGTAATAGTGTAGGTGAGCTATCAGGATATTATGGTGGGACTCCAGGGAGGAAAAAGGGAGCAAGACAGCCTTCATTTTCAGTGCTGCAAAAGAGAATAATGCCAGGCCGGGCCAGGATGAGATCGGGGAGGTGCAGGAATGGTGCAGGCGTGATGGGAGCACAGGGCCTGAGGAGTGCGAGCCCCAAAGCTTTAGCTTCTCAAATGGAGGGGAGAAGCAGTCACTGCCCCACCCCCCATTGCGCCTACAGCTTTGGAGCTTAAGTGTCTTAAATGCTTGAGTGTTGAGCTACGGGGTGGTGTAAAACGCCATCAGCATGTTAGCAAGAAACGGCAACTACTTTGTATCATCAGCCAATCCCAGGCCCTGGATCCGCTTGCCCCATCACTTTCGCTTCCTTTTGTAAACTGGAAAGCACTTTGCAGTCTAAGTTCATGAGCTTATATAAGGCCGTGACGTCCAGCGGACACGAGGCGCGGAGCAAGTCCGGCGCTCTGAGAACCCGGGCCAGGTAAGCTGGCTTGGATCGGTCCACCCAGCCCAGAGCCCTCTAACTGGGGAGAGGCACAAAACGCAGCAGCAATCGCAGCCTGCAGGGGGCGCCCGGACGTAACGCGCGGCCCGCCCCGCCCCGAGGCCCCGCCCCATCACGTGTGCGCGGCGTCGCGTCACACCCGGAAGCAGCGGCTGAAGCGGAGTCGGGAGCAATGAGCGGGGAGCCGGGGCCGACGTCTGAAGCGCCCCCTCCCGGGGAGATTGAACCGGGTAGTGGGGTGCGCATCGTCGTGGAATACTGGTGAGCGTCTCCAGCCTGTGGGGTGTCCGGACCGACCGGGGGTGGGTCCACGGGAGGCCCCTCCCCCGAAACCCAGGCAGACCCCCAAGCATCTTGTCCCTAGTGAACCCTGTGGATTTGAGGCGACCTACCTGGAGCTGGCGAGTGCCGTGAAGGAGCAGTATCCTGGCATTGAGATCGAGTCGCGCTTGGGGGGCACAGGTGAGGCCCGCAGAACACCTGCTGAGTCAGTGTTCTAAATCTCAACTCTGCCACTTTCTAGTCCTGGAATTGGCTGTTTTACATAGAGTCCAGCAGTGTCTGGCACATAGTAAAATGTCCAGCCACCTCGAGGCCCCGTCCAAAGGTAAGGCGGAGGGACACAGCTGTAGCATGTACCCGCTGTTTGCTCCCTTTGGTTGTTTGGTTTTCCCTGTAGGGAAAAACGGGTGAGAGTACAGAAGTGTAGGGTTGGAGGGGAGGGAGCCCTCCGTTGAGTTATGCAGCCGAGTTCAAAGGACACACAGGTAGCGCCTTCGTCAGGCTCCTTGGGCACGAGCCGGGGTTGGGAAATGGCTCAGAGAGCTAAGATTGTAGTGGGGCCGGTGGAGATATGAAGGAGCCTGTGTGAAGTCTAACGAGTGGGAGAGCCTCTCCGGACTTGCCTGTTCTCAGCATACAGTTCATTCATTGATTTATTTAATACCAGGGGCCTTTGAGATCGAAATCAATGGACAGCTGGTGTTCTCCAAGCTGGAGAATGGGGGCTTCCCTTATGAGAAAGATGTGAGTATTGACAATGTTGGGAGGCCCCGGTTCACCCTTCCCCTGCAATGGATCATCCCATTTCACGTGTCTGCCCTCTAGCTCATTGAGGCCATCCGAAGAGCCAGTAACGGAGAACCCCTAGAAAAGATCACGAACAGCCGTCCTCCCTGCGTCATCCTGTAACTACACGTGATTCTGGGTTCCTACTCTGTTCTGGGACCCAAGCCCTGGTCTCCCGTTTGGTCCTGCTGAGGGCTCCCCACTGCCTCTTTCCCCTCACTTGGGTCCTGGTAAGCTAAGAGACTCTGGCCTCCACTTTGTCCCTTTGGGTACCAGGAGGGAATAGAAGCTGCTGTGGTCTTGGGGGTGGGAGAGAAACCGTCTCCATGGACATTTCCACAGCTGCCTTATACCCTCTTCCCAGGATCAGTGTGCAAGAAAGTCTGCTCCCCACTCCAGCTTAGCCGTACCGGTCAAATGTCACCACTAACTTACTTTCCACCAGCCCTGGGCAGTGTCAGCTATTGGCAATAAAGTGGCACTACAGACATCTGGACCAAACTAGTGTGTGTCTTTATGTTTTGGGGGGGGGGCACAAATGCCAGCCCAGCCTTTATACCACCAAGGGGGCTCTGCTGGGTGGGTGGGCTTTTTCTGGATAGTCACTTCTAGTCCAATGATCTCCCCTCTCATAGCCAAGGCAAGGAAAATGAGTCACACAGTAGACACCGCCTCTTCTTTCCCCCTGGTCCCCGTACCCACAGGGAGGAAATAACCCCCATTCTGGTGGGTGGCCTTAGGAATTCATTTTTTCTACACTAGAATGATCTGGTTGTCTAAGGGCTCTCAGATCTGAATCCCAACTTGAAGATCCCCCCCCACCCAACCCAACCCAAAAGCCAGGAAACAGGAGGATAGGCTCCTCATTCAAGCTTCCTTGATTCCTAGCCACTCCCTCCAGGAAAAGATGACTTGAGTGTAAGTTAGGAGGTGAGTGGTAAGGGTTGGCACAGAGCCACCTCAGACATAGGCTGGTGCCCAGCTGTTTTCCAAAATATATTTGCACATGGAGAAGGTGGGTGTGGAGAAAGGACACCCTTCCCCTAACCTGAGGGTCCCACCCCCCTCCACAATACCCGCTTTCCCTGGGTCCTTATTTCATCTTTAAAAAAAGTAAAAACAAAACAAGAAAAGCACTCTGTACAAGGACTGGATCTGGGTGGCTTTGCTGCTCCCTTCCTGGGCTCAGAGCTAAGTCTCAGGGACAGTCTCTGGATGGGTTGCTCTTGTTCCTAAGACACTTCCTTGGAGCCTCCTCCCCATCTAGGCCCAGCTTCCCTAAGTCCTTCCGTGTCAAAGATCTGGAAGAAGAGAAGCATGTTGAGCTGCTCCCTCAGGTAAGGAGACTGGCTGTGGCATCCATGGGACCCAAGAGTTGGTTGGGGCTGTGCTCCGCAGTCAGTCAGGACTCCCCAGTGCTGTCCCCTCGACCAACCAGGCTGGGCCCCTCTCGGCCTTGTGGGATCTGGAGGAGGAAGGTTCCTGGTGTGGCAGGATCCCCTGGATGTGGGCCAAGGGCCCGTTTCCTGCCTCATCCCAACTCAGGCCAGAAGTCAGGCCTTCCCCACTCCCTGAGGGTTCAGCAGGGCCTCGGCAGACTTGGCCTCTTGGCTCACACTGGCACGTCCAGGCCCAGGTACTCAGGGTTCTCTGCTGTAGGGGTCCCTTCAAAGGTACTGGGTGGAGAGCCCCGCTCTGATGGGTCCTGGTCCCAGTAATAGAGGTTGTCAAAGGCTGGGCTGAAGGCTGGAGGAGGGTGGGGCTGAGGGGCAGCCCTGCCCCGGGGTGCCAAGTACTCAGGGTTCTCCACCGCACTCCCAAAGGCAAAAACGTCTTTGACGACTCCATTCTTGCCAGGGGAGAGGGTCTTGGGGGACAGAGTCTTGGGCCTTTCCAGGGTGGCACCAGCAGGTCGAGGAGGAGGCAGAGGGCCTTCTAGGGGTGAGGGGGGCTGCGGCCAAACCTCAGGCTGGTTCACGTATTCTGAAAGGCCAAGAGGAGGAGGCTCATTAGGGGAAGGAACCCATGTGTCCCAGCTACCACCAGTCCCCCCACACCCCCAGCTCCCTCCCCGACTTCTCTCCTAATCTCTTAGCTTGGGCCTGGATTCCATACCAGGCTGGGGGCTGCAGGTCAGAGGGGCAACGTAGCCATCAGTCTCAGGGGGCAGGGGTACTGTAGGGTCCTCGCTGTACCGCTGTAGAGGGCTCAGGTCCTGGGGGGGAAGGCTGTGCAGCCCCTTGGCCGCCCCCATTCCCAAGTCACCATCAAACACGTCAGAGCCAGCCCCCTCTGACGGGGCCAGTGGAGACTTGGGGGGCTCTTCCTCGGAGGGCTCCAGTCCCAGTGTCAGCTCGCCACCGCCACTCTGGAGATGAGAGAAGGTTGTGCTGGGGTCATTCATGCATCTGGGATGGAGACTCCATGGGAGGTGACAGGGTCCCAGGAGATGAACAGGTCACCATTGGGGTTTGACAGAGTCACCGTGGAGAGAAAGAGGTCAAGGGTTGGAAGGCAGTAGGAGTCCTCAGGGATAATGGGGTCTCCATGAGAGGTGACTGTTGGGGGGGGTGTGACACAGGAGAAAGGGACCCCAGTCCGTGGGGGAGGTGAGTACACCCCCAGCACGGTGTGACCGAGGGCACTGACCCTGGTGGATGAGCTGCGGTGCCTGCGGTGGGCCGGGCCCCCCGCTCCAGGGGCAGGGTCTGGGCAGAAGAACCCCTGCTGGGGCACCAGGTACTCCTCAGCATCCACCAGGTCCCCCATGTCGTCATCTTCCAGCAGCGAACGGTAGAAGGTGCTGTCCAACGGGCTGGCGGGGCCCAGGTCTTCGTTCTGGGGAGGAGGGAGACAGCGTGGCAGCCTCTCTCCCCAGCCCAGTGCAGGAAGGCTCCGCGAGGACAAGGTCTGACAATCAGGCAAGGGCTGGGCTCAGAGGCCCGGACCGAGTCCTCTCCCTCCCCACCCTCTGTGGGAGTGTGCTTTTTGGTCACACGCAGGGATGGAGTGGAAAGGCCCCGTACCTGGATGACCACAAAGCGCTGGGGGTCCCTGGCCATGCGGGAGAATTCGGCCACCAGCTCCCGGAACCGTGGTCGACATTCAGAGTCTATCATCCAACCTGGGGCAGGACGGAGCTCAGCGTCTCAGTTCTGCCTGCAGCCTGTGTGCAGCCCTACTCCCTTCCTCTCCGGTCTGGTCTAGACAAGCCCTGTTAGTAGAGCCCAAGCCCTCCGGTGGTAGAGAAGAGGCCTCAGACTCAGGTCCTGAGCTAGACCCTTTAAGAATCTCTCCTAGTTTCCCCTTTCTATTCTGCACGTAACTCTCCTCCTAGCTGGGCTTCTAGAACTCCTCTGGCCTGGTACTGTAAAAGGGAAGCAAGACCCTTCTGTGGCTCCTTTAACCACACTAGGGACCCTGCTCTTGGTCCCCTCCCATCCTCTTTAGAGGCCCCTCCACCCAGGACCTCCCAACCCTCCTCCCGGCAGCCGACAAAGCTCAGCCACGCACATTTAACCATGATCATGTAGACGTCGATGGTGCAGATGGGGGGCTGGGGCAGCCGTTCCCCCTTCTCCAGCAGGTCAGGGATCTCTCGGGCTGGGATCCCATCGTAAGGTTTGGCCCCAAAAGTCATCAGTTCCCACACAGTCACACCTGGGGCAGAGATGGGGTTAGGGTTAGAGGTGGGGTGGGGGGGCACAAGAGAGTGCTTTAGTGCCCTGAGCCCCAGAGGCTCTGCCCAAGAACCTGGCACCACGGGAGGATGAGGGGTGGGGTGCAATGCCAAGGGGCGGGAGCTAACCCAGCCTTTCCCTAGTCCCAGGGAAGTGCATAGACCCTGGCACCCGCTTCCTTCCCTCCCACATTCATGCTAAGGTGTGTCCATTAATTTTCCCATTCCTGCTCTCCTCCTCCCAGCATGCGCCCCTCCCCCAGGGCCATGGCTCCTTGTCCAGCCCTCCTTCCAACCCCCCGGGCAACACACCATAGCTCCACACATCACTCTGGTGGGTGAACCGCCGACGGAGAATGGACTCCAGCGCCATCCACTTGATGGGCACCTGGGAGAGCAAAGAAGTCCTCACACTAGGTGTGGTGGGGAGAGAGCTGTTCTTAGACTTCTCCCAGGGGCCAGACCCCACTCCACCTTGCCTCACTCTGCTCCCTCTTCTAACCTTGCCCCCATCCGCGTGGTACTCGGTCTCATCAATGTCCAGCAACCGAGCCAGCCCGAAGTCTGTAATCTTGACATGGTTGGGACTCTTGACCAGCACGTTCCGGGCAGCCAGGTCCCTGTGCACGAGCCGGACGTCCTCCAAGTAGCTCATCCCCTGCGATCAGAGGCATCGATGTGGACCACGTTCTGGCCGTATTCTCCCAAGAAACCTCCCCATCCTAGCCCTGTGCGGAGACAGACGCTTGCCCCCAAGGACATCCGCAGAGCCCAGGCCCCCTAAGTGCGTACCTTAGCGATCTGCACACACCAGTTCAGGAGGTCCTGGGAGCCCAGACGCCCACGATGCTCTCGGACGTGGTCTAAGAGGCAGCCATAGGGCATAAGCTGTGTCACCAGCTGCACTGTGGACGTCAGGCAGATGCCCAGAAGGCGGGACACATATGGGGAGCCCACTCCAGCCATCACGTATGCTTCCTGGGGGCAAGGGTACACACTGAGAGGGTGTGGGAGACCACAACCCCGCAACCACCACACATCCCTCTTGAGGGCCGAGGCATTACTGGGGACCCTCACTCAATCCAACCCCATCCGTCACAAACCAGAAACATGGCCCACAGGAAGGAGGTTGAGAGTCGAGGTTTGGGGGACCACAAAGTGTCTCCCCAAACGCCAGTGAACAGAGAGAGCCCAGAGCCCAGGGCCCAGACCTGTAGCTGGGGGTTCCCTCCTATACTCCCGGCTGGAGAGCGTGGAGGGGCTTACGTCCAAGATTTCTTTGTTGGCTTTGGGAGATGTGTTTTCCCTCAACACTTTGATGGCCACTGGGATTTTCACATTTTCCCCATCAGGGATCCAGATGCCCTGGGCAGAGAGAGGAGGATGTGAGCAGCAAGAGGGCATACCAGATCCAACCCACAGTGGTCCAGAAGGTCCTTATTTGGGCTCCAAACGCCCTCCCCACCCTGGAGCCAATCCCACTATTTGGCCCCGCTCTCCACTCCCTTTTCCCTTGCTCCAGCTTCCAACCCAACCTCCCCCCCAAACAGCACCACCCCCGCTCTCCCGGGGGTCCCCACAGAAGGCTTGGCCACACCCCCCACATCCTCTGGGACTGCCCACCTTGGAACTTTGGCCCCACCCCTGACCTTGTAGACGGTGCCAAAAGCTCCGGATCCAAGCACCTTCACCTTCCTCAGCTCTGTCTCTTTCAGGATCCGCATCTGAGCCTGGTTGGGCATTGCTCCGCTAGGCGTCAGCGGCTCCACCAGCTGGAGTGCAGGGGTGGTGCGTCAGTGACACAGGCTGGGCCACAGACCCCAAGCCAACAGGGAAGCCCCCCGACTGCCTCACCTCAGTTTCCTGCAGCAGCCTCCGCATCGTGTACTTGCGGATCTTCTGTCGCCTTCGCTTGATCAGGATGCCGAAGACCAGCCCCATGACCACGGCCAGCAGAATGCCCACCACAGCGGCAATGATGGATGTCACAGGGCTGGGGGCGAGAGCCAGGGAGGGTTAGGGAGTGGGGCCCAGGCTGGGCCATGAACAGATGAGGGAGCCCCAGGGAAGGGCATGCAGGTCACTGGTGTTTAGAAAGGGAAGTTGGGGGGCCCCGGGTGGCTCAGGTCATGATCTCAGGGTTCTGGGATTGAGCCCTGTCTGGATCCAAGCTCAGCAGGGAGTCAGCTTGTCCCTTTGCCCCCTCCCCCCCACTTGTTCTCTCTCAAATAAATGAAAATCTTGGGGCTCCTGGGTGGCTCAGTTAGTTAAGCATCTGCCTTCGGCTCGGGTCATGATCTCACGGTCCTGGGATCGAGCCCCGCACTGGGCTCCCTGCTTAGCGGGCAGTCTGCTTCTCCCTCTCCCACTCCCCCTGCTTGTGCTCTCTCTCTCTCTGTCTCAAATAAAAAAATTAAAAATCTTAAAAAAAGAAAGAAAACCTTAAAAATAAAAGGGGGGGTACGGCCCCCTGGGTGGCTCAGTCATTGGACGGCTGCCTTCAGCTCAGGTCATGATCCCAGGGTCCAGGGATCGAGCCCTGCATCAGGCTCCCTGCTCAGCGGGGAATCTGCTTCTCCCTCTCCACCACTTGTGCTCTCTTGGGTTCTCTCTCTCTCTCAAATAATAAATAAATAAGATAGTTGGAAGGGCGACCCATGGACTCCATCCTCTCCTGCTCAAAAACCCTCCCTTGGCTCCAACCACTGAAAGCCTGGAACACGGAAAGCCTCCTTAACCCCATCTCCAAACTGTCTGTGTGCCTGCCCATGGCTCTAGCCTAAGACCGTGAAACTTCCTGACAAAAATCACTAGGGAGCTGGTTAATGTGCAAGAGTCTGGAGCCCCACTTCCAGCAACTCTGCTGTGGTATGGGGTGGGGCCCAGGAATGCACACCCAGTGATTCTGCTGTCCGAGCCAAATTTTTCACCCATAGGTCATGATTTTCCACACCTCCCAGCCTTGGTGCATTCTGTTACCCCTGCCTGGACCACCATTTCTCCATGGGGTCGTCGTTCAAGACTCAGCTCACCCTGGCACAGATGAAACTCCTGGGTGTCGACCCCACATCATCGCCATCCTTGTCCCCCTCCCTTGCTTGGCCAAAGCCTGGCACATCACAGACCTCTCATGAATGCTGGTTTCACGGACAAACGATCGCCAAGGACACAGTCCGATCTGTTTTCGTCCCTAGAGTCTTTCCCAAAGCTCCCCGCTGCCCAGAATCAAGTCCGTCCCTGTGGCCCGGTAGTGAGGGAGGGTCTACGCCCTAACCTGACTCAGATTCGCCCCTTCCACCCTTCTCTGTGCTCACTCGATGGCCCACCATACCAGAACCTTCGACAAACACATCCTAGATTTTCCTGACCCCTCCCCCACCGTGCCACCTGGTTGCTTTCTTCCTAATGCAAGTGACCTACCTGCCCCTTGATTCAGGGCCTGGCTCAAATGCCACCTCCTCCTTGAAGCCCCCCGCCACCTGGTTAAGACTTCATCATTCGCTCCAGTGCCACTGCACTCTCTTCTCAATCTACCTCTCGTCCCAGGGGGTTGAGTGCTGCCTGTGTCCCTTACGAGACATCTAGCAACTCAAGGGTGAGAAGGTAGTGGGGGATCTTCCCCACCTTTTCCTGTTCCCCAGCCCCTAAGCATCCTAAGAAGGTCCTCTGTCCACTTGTTGAAGCAAACTGAAAGGGAAATCAACAGTGGAAGACTAAGCTGGGAAGGGACAGGTGTCATGACAGGAGACCCCCCCCCACCACCACTGTAGCAGTGACCACCCAGGGGTGGTAGGGGATTGAGGGGCAGCATAGGGTGTGTCCCGGGGACCGGACTGACCTGGCTCTCTGCTCGGCGGGGCAGCCCCTCTCGTCCAGGTCCCCACAGCTGCAGGAGAGAGAGAGAGTCCCATCAGCGAGGCTGAGAACCACCTCCTAGGCTCACTCCAGCTTCACAACCATCCCGGGATGGGTGTAGTTGGGTTATCACCCCGTTTAACAAAGGCAGAAACTGGACTCGAGGTCACCAGTGCTGTTTCTACCACCCCACAAGGGGATTCCTTCCCTGGCCTTGAACTCGCATTTCCTGCTCCCCTCCACCTCCCTATGGTAGGTAGGAATGGGCGGCACCCAAAGAAGCATCAAGTCCAAAAGCACGGCCACCTCCTCTGCACAAGAACGCCAGGGTAGTAAACTGGCCCAACTTCCGCAGAGGACAGTTTGTCAATGCGGTTCCACCTCTCAGGATATACCCTAAAAATGCCAACACCTGTAGGCCAGGGGGCACGTACAAGATGCCCACTTGTCCATGGAGCTCAAACACAATAAACTGCAGTTGAAAGAAAAAGAAAAAGTAAAAGAGAAAGAGAAAGAGAAAAAAAAGAAAGAAAATCGATATCCCTCCAACAGGGGCATAGTGAAATAATATTACATCCGTGCGCAGACTGAGTAGTTAAAAGGGGGGGGAGGGGTGCCAGGGTGGCTCAGTCGTTAAGCGTCTATCTGCCTTCGGCCCAGGGCGTGATCCCAGGGTCCTGGAATCGAGCCCCCCATCGGGCTCCTCTGCTGGGAGCCTGCTTCTTCCTCTCCCACTCCCCCTGCTTGTGTTCCCTCTCTTGCTGGCTGTCTCTCTGTCAAATAAATAAATAAAATCTTAAATAAAAGGGGGGGGGTAGATCAGTGTGTCTTCACAAGAAAGGGCTCCAAGGTACACAAAGTGGGGGGTGGGGGAGGGAAGCAAAGTACAGAACGGTGTGTAGAACATGATCCCATTTGCATGAACACACACCTGTCTGCACACACACCTGTCTGCACACACACCTGTCTACGAGATGGACTACATGAAATTTTTTAAGAGATTTTATTTATTTGACAGGCAGCAAGAGAGGGACCACAAGCAGGGGGAGTGGGAGAGGAAGAAGCAGGCTTCCCGCAGAGCAGGGAGCCCAACGCGGGGCTCAATCCCAGGACCCTGGGATCAGGCCCTGAGCCAAAGGCAGATGCTTAACGACTGAGCCACCCAGGCGCCCCTCAACCATTTTTTTAAGTTTTCTTGTTTTCTCTTTTTATTTTTTTTAATTTATTTATGTGACAGAGAGACAGCCAGCGAGAGAGGGAACACAAGCAGGGGAGTGGGAGAGAAGAAGCAGGCTCCCAGCAGAGGAGCCCGATGTGGGACTCAATCCCAGAACGCCGGGATCACGCCCTGAGCCGAAGGCAGACACTTAACGACTGCACTACCCAGGCGCCCCTCAACCATCTTTGACCTACAAAAACAGCACTCTTACTGGACTCAACCTAAAGTAAATGTAATATATGTTTATGTAAATGCGTAAAGAAAAGCCTGGAAGGATGACATCTGATGGTTCTCCCCAGGGGAGTGGAAGAAAAGGGCACATTTGCTTTCCAATATTTATACTTTTATATTGCTGAAAGTGTTCATCATAAGGATGAATTCATGTGTCTCGTGTGTAATTAAAGACAACTAAATGAAAAAAAAATTAGAAGAATAGGGTAGATCACCATGTTAGGACATGGAAAAACACAGCATGATTCTGTTAAGTGTAAAAAAGGCAGGGGTGCCCTGGGTGGGTCAGTCGGTGAAGCATCTGCCTTTGGCTCAGGTCATGATCCCAGGGTCCTGGATCGAGCCCCACATTGGGCTCCTTGCTCAGTGGGGAGCCTGCTTCTCCCTCTGCCTCTGTCCCTTCCCCCACTTTCCGCTTGTGCTCTCTCTCTCTCAAAAATAAAAATAAATAAAATCTTTTAAAAAAAAGAAAAGAAAAAAAGCAATTTGCAAACAGTATGTATGGTCTATGATCCCATTTTAGTAAAAAAATATATATGTGTTAGAATGTGCACAGATAAAACCAATTAGAAAATAATAATATATATTAACATATAGTTTATATATAATAACATGTATGTTAGAATATGAACAGATCAAACAACTAAGAGTAATTATATATATTTAAACACATTTTACATGTTATGTTAGCATGTGCACAGGTAAAAACAGGAAAAATATTACAAATTATTAACAGTGGGGACAGTACTACTAACGACATTCATCTATATTCCATGTTTTCGTTAAAAAATTTTTAACAGGGGTGCCTGGGTGGCTCAGTCATTAAGCGTCTGCCTTCAGCTCAGGTCGTGATCTCCAGGTCCTGGAATTGAGCCCCATATCGAATTCCTGGCTCAGCAGGGAGTTTGCTTCTCTCTCTGCCTCTCCCCCCTGCTCGTGCTCTCTCTCTCCCTGTCCCTCTCTCTCTCAAATGAATAAATAAGGGACATGTGAGTGGCTCGGTCGTTAAGCATCTGCCTTCAGCTCAGGGCGTGATCCAAGGGTCCTGGGATCGAGCCCCGCATCGGGCTGCCTGCTCAGCGGGAACCCTGCTTCTCCCTCTCCCACTCCCCCTGCTGGTGTTCCCTCTCTTGCTGGCCGTTTCTCTTTCTGTCCAATAAATAAATAAAATCTTTTAAAACAAAAACAAAAAAAGAATAAATAAAATCTTTCAAAAAAAATTTTAACAACACGTGTTACTTTTGGGGTTAGAAAAAAACAAAAACAAAAACAAAACTAAGAGTCTCAGGATAAGCAAAGGCAGAGTTATCTCCCTTTTATGAGAAGAGCCTCAGAAAGGCTCCTGGGACAAAGCTCTCCTTCCCACAGAAAAGGCCTTCAGACTCACGAGTGGGTGCAGTTGATGGGGCACGGCTGGCATGTGCCCTCCTCATCTGCAAACTTCCAAATGGGCATGAAAGAGAGGTCGGGTTTCACACCACTGGGGCAGCGAGCCACGCAGGAGGGAGGGTCCTTGTAGTGGGCGCAGGCCACACACTGGTCAGCCTCCTGGGAGGGGAGGAAGGGTTTGTAGGGCGCTGGCACCGACACCCCCAGGGCAGCAGGATCCAGCCCGTGTGTCCCCTTCGCGCTTCCCATGGCCACTCAACAGCATGCCGTCCATCCCCCCCCTCCGACCCCCGGCTCTGCTCCTGGGACAGCCCAGCCCTGCTGGGTCTCCCGCCCCAGGTCTGGGGCTTCAGGTGAACCGGGAGCTCAGCAGGGGAGCGTATTACTTAAGATACCACAGCAAGTAATAATAGTAACTAATATGTAGTAAATCTTTCTTGCACTTGGGCCTGCACCAAGCCCTATTTTCAGTTCATGTTTACTGCATTCCAATGAGGTAGCACCTCATACAATATTCATTTTACAGATGAGCAAACCAAGGTTGGAAGCAGGGCCTGGATTCGAATCCAGATAGTTCGATGCCTAAGCCCATAGGTCTGACCACCTTGGCACAACCACAGCCAAGCACACAGGCCTCCCTGGGCCCCTCGTGTAATCCGAGGGTTTCGGGGTCTACCACATGACTCCTGCAGTCCCCAGCGTCCCCAGCCTCCTTCCACCCTCCCACTTTTCCACCCTCTCGCGATCCAGGTCTGAACTCAGAGCCCTCTTCTGAGACAGTGGACCAACTTGGCCTTGCTTCTATCCTGCCCTTGCTTCCTTCCACCCAGCTCAAGTCCCCAGCAACTCACCGACCCAAAGCAGGTCACTGAGCCATTCTGGGGCCGACACTCAGGGTGGCATGGCAGACAGTATCTGTCCTTCACATATTCCCGGGGTAGCCTGACAGAGGGGACGGCTGATGAGGGGGGTTCTGGAAGGAGCCCCCCTGTGCCCTCTCCCTGGCCGCCC